>NC_080691.1:48219835-48533762 GCF_030445035.2 Dasypus novemcinctus | reverse complement strand
GAGAAGGGACACTGTTAAGGGGAAAAAAGAAAGAAAAAAAAAGGCATTACTACTCTATTTATAAAATATTTTCAAAAGAATCAGGTTAAAAAACTGGTATAATAAAAACTGCTGGCTTCATTATATTTTGCTAATCCCTATTTCAAAATTCTCACCTTTTTCGATTGCTTTTTCAGATATAATTTTTCTTTTAAAGAAATTCTGCAAAAAGGCATGGAAAAATTATCTAAGACACATAAACATGTGAAAAAAGATGTGCAGTGTAAAAAATGTTTCTCTAAGGAATGTAAGTTAAATATTATGGAAATACTAGGTGTAATGGTAAATAGAAGAAGAAATGTGGAGAACAGATAAGGAAAACAATTCAAACCATTAGGGTAGTAAAGTTTAGGGACACTTTGTGAAACCTTTTTGGAAAATGAAACAAGCTAAGAATCAATTATTAGATTACAGCTATGGTAAAATGCGGTTGAATTTTTAAATAATTCCTTCCCAAATTTTTGTAATCCAGAATAACATTTGCTTTAGGCCAAAGCTATTAAATAAGGGAGAAAATTTCCAACACATAAAAAATAACTCAAAGGAACAAGGGCTCCTGCAGGTGTGGGGCAGAGAAAGTAAAGGTGAGCCTGGAGCAGCTACAGTCAGAAAGCAAGGAAGTGTCCAAAATTAAGGGGGACATGAACAAAGCGGTTCCCACTAGCTGTATCCTGGACAATTTCAGCACTAAAATACATATGGTAAGAAAGGATTACAATCCACTGAATAAAATAACCAAGAATAAAGACATGGAGTAACTAAAACACAGAAAGAAAAGATAGAGTTATAAAACTATCAATGGATGGTAAACCTAATGGGTGAAAGTTTGATGAAGAGAATACTCTCCGAGTCTCGAAGTACTTCCCCACAAAGTATTATTAATTACAAGGAGGAGAAGAGGTAACTTACAGCAGTGACCTGAAGGACACTGCCTTCACCAAAAGACCAACATAGAAACCACACCAATGTGTGCACAAATCAGATGTGTCTCCTGATACAATGCACTGAGAAGAGCAAATCATTTTTTTCTGGTATTTGTACCAAAAATGCATGACAAAACTGAGGGGCATGCTACAAAGTAGCTGATCTGCATTTATCAGAACTTCATCAAAAACATCAAGGTCAAGGAGAAACGGTTTCAGGTTAAAGAAGACTAAAGAAACATGACAATTTAATGTGTGATCCTGGACCAAGAAGGAGAAAAGCTATAAGTTTATTATTGGGACAATATCCAAAATTTGAATATGAACTGTGCATTAGATATTGAATCAAGGTTAAATTTCCTACTTTTGATAACTATACTGTAGTCCTGTTAGAGAATGTCCTCGTTCTAAGGCAGGGTTTTTTGGGTTTGTTTTGTTTTGCAAGGGAGCAAAGAGTTTATTAAGAAACAAGAAAAGAAAAACAGTACACAACTCTACACATGGTTGCAGGTGTGCCACAGGGTGAGATGCACATGTGGGGCTCCAGGTTAGTCCTTTTCAAAGCCTTGATCCTCCTCCCCTTTCCTAACGTTGCGGATGGGCCCCGGCTGTTTGCTGTTCTGATTGATTGCCACACCTCTTAGCTCTCAGGGGGCCAATGGGGAGGCCTGTTGTTTGGAGGAATCCAGGGCTTCCCCTTGACCCCAGGAAGAGTTCCAAGGGGATCTTGTCCAGGGTGGGGTCTTTCCAGCTCTGTTCTTCAGCAGCTTTCCACTAGGGGTTTCTGGGAGGACTCTTTGCAGCCACGTTCTCTGCTGGGTACCAGCTGCCTTCCTTCTTTCCCTATACTAACTTGCCTCAACAGCCCCCTCAGAGAGTTTGCACCCTTATTCTTATGGGGGAGGTGAAGGGCAATGATCATTCTTCTGTAGTTGCTTCCAGCTGGTTAGTGGCAGTAGTCCCTAAGGCAGGGATTTTTTTTAAACCTTGGCACTGCTGACATTTGGGGCCAGATACTTCTTTGTTGTGGGGACTCTCCTGTGCATCTACTCACAAGATGCCAGTAGTGCCCCTGACACCCTGCCCCCTCCAACCACATTGTGACAACCAAGAATGTCTCCAATCAGCTCCCGTCTACCATATGGGAGGCCCTGGGGTCACGTCCCAGGGTCTCCTTGTGAAGGCAAGCTGGCCCGCACCCGCGGAGAGCTGACAGCCCACACCTGCAGAGAGCTGGTGCAGCAAGATGACGTAACAAAGGGAGATAAGCAGACACAGCAGCATGAGCAGCGAATGGACAGAGAGAGCAGAGAGCAAGCAAGCTACAAGGGAGGGATAAAAAAAAAAAAGTCTCCAATCATGCCAAATTCTCAAATGAGAGCCTATATACACACGCATAAAGAGAGAATGATAAAGCAAATGGGCCAAAGGAGAAAAAACTGGTGGATCTGAGATAAAGAATATACAGGTGTTCTATCCAGCAGAAGAACTACTTCCATAATACTGCTACAGAACTTTTTTTTTTTTTTGCCTTTTTCATTCATTCTCTCACGAATGTATAGGGTCTCTTCCAGAGGCTATATGAAATGTGATGCTCTTGGACAAGAAATGTGATATTTGGAACATCTGCATAACTCTGGAAACTAATTATTTAAATAGTGCTAGATGTTAGAAAATCATGCAGTCATGAATGCAAGGTATACCAATGGATTTTTAAAAAAGAAGATTTCGAAAAGCTCATTGACAAAATTTCAGATTCCACACAACAAACTCTTAAATAACTACCACTTGTTAAGTTCTAGTACAGAAAATCAAATCACCTCAAGGAGCTGAAAAGACTACTAAAATAGTCCTCCCTTTTCCATTTACATACTGGTAAGAGAATGGATTTTCTTTAGTAACTTCAATTAAAACTACGTATTCAATGGACTGAATAAAGAACCACATGAGAATCTTTTTTCAAGCCAAAAATGAAAGAAATTTGCAAAATTGTAAAACAATGCCACTTTTCTCACTAATTTTTTTTGTGGTGGAAAATATTTTAACATGAATGGGTTTAGTATTGTTATTCCTAATTGAATTAACATATTTTTCAAGTTTTAGTTTTAATTTCTATATGGCATATATCAAAAGGTATAAAAGATTAAAGGGATTTTGAGGCCAGGTCTGAGGAGTGCTGCTTACACTCTTCTACAAGTTGAAGTCTATCAAAATAAAATGTTATATATTATTATTATTGGAATAATGAAAATGCTCTAATAATGATTGAAGTGATGAATGCACAACTATGTGAGTATACCAAATACCACTAACTGTATACTTTGGATGAATTTATGCTTTATTAATATATCCATGAATTGATTTGTTTAAAAAAATGTTATAAACACATACACACACAGCAAAGCCAGCATGCCAAAAGTGAGATGAGTATTAAAAAAAATGATGACGATCATAGACACACACTGAAAAAACAAACAGGTATATGAGTCCATAATAGCATTTTAAAAACAAAGGTGAGAGGGAAACAGATATGGTTCAAGCGATTCCCAGTGCCTCCTAAAGATGACAGTGACCTGGCACGAAGGGCAGGTGCAGCAAGCCAACCCAACATGATGACAGAACAAGAGACCTAAGGAAAAAAATACAACGAAAGACACGGAGAAAGCAGGGAGCAGAGGTTCCCGGTGCCTTCTAAAGAAAGATGAGCAAAGAGAGTGAGCTGATGCAACAAGAGACACAAGAAGAAAAAGTAATGAAAGACACAACAAAAGTAGGGAACAGAGTTGGCTCAAGCGATTAGATGCCTCCCTCCCACATTGCAGGTCCTGGGTTCAGTTCCCAGTGCCTCCTGAAGAAATACGGAAGACGAAAGGACACAGCAAGTACACACAATGAGTCGGGAGAAATAAATCTTAAAAAACAAAAAACAAAGGTGAGAGAGCATGGAAGAGAAAGAGGAAAAGAGAAGCTCTTCCTTATAGAAGAAGGGCCAACAATATTTACTACAGGGTGAGAAGTGCAGGAAAACAGGGTGTTCATACATGGTCTCTGAGAATTTGGGGCGTTTTTGTTGGAAATGTGTTTTGACTAAACCTAACTGTGAGAAAACAGTCCAAAGAATCCAGAACTTGAGCCATTTCAGCAAAACAAATGATCTGCAGTCTGCAGAGTATTCAATGTCATGAAGAAAAAAGGAAGGTCGAGAGGAGTGTTCTAGACTAGAAGATACTAACAGGCTCTAACAAGCAAGTACAATGCAGGAAACTTGATTAGATCATGGATTAAAATAACCAAGAAATAGCTATAAAAAACTTTTTTGGGGGCAGGGGGACACAACTGAGGAAACTTGGGAATGAACTAATGTGCTGGATTGTCTCAGATATGCTAAGGGTGTTGGTGGCAATAAAGTGCAAAACATCCCATTTTATTAGAGGTATGCCTAAAGAGCCTAAGGATAACATTTTGGTTTGCTGAAGTATCAGAAGTTTTGACAGGAGGGAAGAGATGGGAGAAGAAAGAGAGAAGGGAGAGGGAGGGAGGGAGAAGGAAAGGGAGGGAAGGGGAGAGAGGAAGAGGGGCAGGGACGGACAGACATGGAGGGATATGGCAAGATGCTAACAGCTGGTGATTCCAGGTAGGGGAATGGCATCCACTGGGCTCACACATGAGTTTGAAAATTTTCGAAATAAATAAAAAGAAAAAATGGAATACTCTGCTAGAAATAACATTCCAAGTGAGAAGTATAGCAAATAAAAAAGAATTAGGGGGAAGCGGAATTGGCTCAACTGACAGAGCGTCCGCCTACCACATGGGAGGTCCAGAGTTCAAATCCCGGGCCTCCTGACCCATGTGAAGCGTGCAAGGAATGCCATGCCATGCAGGGGTGTCCCCTGCATAGGGGAGCCCCGTGCACAAGGAGTACACCCCTCAAGAAGAGCCACCCCATGCAAAAAAAGTGCAGCTTGCCCAGGAGTGGCACCGCACACACGGAGAGCTGATACAGTAAGATGACGCAACAAAAAAGAGAGATTCCCGGTGCTGCCCACAAGAATCCAAGTGGACACAGAAGAACACACAGTAAATGGACACAGACAGCAGACAATGGGGGTGGGGGAGAAGGAGAGAGAAAATAAGAAAGGAAAGGAAGGGAAGGAAGGAAGGGAAGGAAGGGAAGAACTGGGGGAAGTGGATTTGGCCCAACAGATAGGGCATCCACTTACCCCTTGGGAGGTCCTAGGTTCAAACCCAGGACCTCCTGACCTGTGTGATGAGCTGGCCCACACGCAGTGCTGATGTGTGCAGGGAGTGCTGGGCCACGCACAGGTGTCCCCCGCGTACAGGAGCCCCATGCGCAAGGAGTGCGCCCCATAAGGAGAGCTACCCCATAAGGAGAGCCACCCAGGGCAAAAAAAGTGCAGCCTGCCCAGGAATAGTGCCGCACACACGGAGCGCTGAAGCAAGATGACGCGACAAAACGAGACACAGATTCCGCTGACACAAGTGGACACAGGACACAGAAGAACACACAGCAAATAGACACAGAGAGCAGACAACTGAGGGGAGGGGGATGGGGAAGGGGAGAGAAATAAATGAAAAATAAATCTTAAAAAGAAAAAAAAAAGAACTGGGGGAAGCGGATGTGGCTCAAGCAATTGGGCACCTGTCTACCATATGGGAGGTCCAGAATTTGATTCCCAGGACCTCCTGGTGAAGACAAGCTGGACCATGTGGTGAGCTAGCCCATGCAGGAGTGCTGGGCAACACGGCGAGCTGATGCAAGATGATGCAACAAAAAGAGACAGAGGACAGACAATAAGAGATACAGCAGACCAGGAAGTTGAGGTGGTGCAAGAGAAGGAGTGCCTCTCTCCCACTCTGGAAGGTCGCAGGATCGGTTCCCGGTGCTGCTTAGAGAGAAGACAAGCAGACAGAGAACATACAGCGAATGGACACAGAGAGCAGACAGCAAGCGCAAAACAATAAGGGAAGGAGGAGAGAAATAAATAAATCAATTAAAAAAGAAAAAAAGAATTAGGAAAACAGATTAGTAGTTCCTCAAAAAGTTAAATATAGAACTATCATGAGGGAAGTGGACTTGGCCCAATGGATAGGGTGTCCGCCTACCACATGGGAGGTCAGCGGTTCAAACCCCAGGCCTCCTTGACCCGTGTGGAGCTGGCCCATGCACAGTGCTGATGCGCACAAGGAGTGCCGTGCCATGCAGGGGTGTCCCCCGCATACAGGAGCCCCATGTGCAAGAAGTGCGCCCCATAAGGAGAGCCGCTCAGTGCAAAAGAAACTGCAGCCTGTCCAAGAATGGCGCTGCACACACAGAGAGCTGACACAACAAGATGACACAACAAAAAGAAACACAGATTCCTGGTGCCGCTGTTAAGGATAGAAGCAATCACAGAAGAACACACAGTGAATGGGTACCAAGAGCAGACAATGGGGCAGGGGTGAAGGGGAGAGAAATAAATAAAAAATAAATCTTAAAAAAAAAAAAAAGAACTATTATGAGACCCAGTAATCCCACTTCTGGGACTTGAACAGGTATTTGCACACCAATCTTCATAGCAGCATTATCACAATAGCCAGAAGGTAAGAAACCACTCAATTGTTCAAATGTCCATAAAATGTGTTCTATCTGTACAATGGAATATTAATGAGCCATAAAAAGGAATGGAGTTCTAATACATGCGACAACATGGATAAACTGTGAAAACATTGTGTTAAATGAAATAAGCCAAACACAAAACGACAGATACTATATGATTTCACTCATATGAAATAACTAGGATATGCAAATTAAGAGACAGAAAGTAGATTACAGGTTACCAGGGGTAGGGCTGAGATGGGAGTGGAGAATAGAAGTTAATGCATAATGCTGATGGAAAACTACCCATTATAGGTTTCTGTTTGAGGTGATGGAAAAGTTTTGGTAATGGATGGTGTGATGGCAGCACAATGTAGTGCAGGTGATTAATGTCTCTCAATTACATGCTTGAGGGTGGTTGACATGGAAAATTTTAGGTTGTATATGTAACCACAATTTCAGGTTGCACATGTTACTACCACTAAACAGACAATGACAATTACATGTAATATATGATCCTGCGCTGGATCTAGAAACGGAAAAGAAAAAGTCCACATTATTATGACACTTGAAAAAAACTGGAATATAAACTATAAGCTTTCTATCAATATTAAATTTCTAGAACTCAACTATAGTACTTAATATAGTTACATAAATGAATATCCTTGTTCTTATGAAATTTACATAGTGGTATTAAGTGTCAAAGGCTCTAGAGTGTCTACAACTGGAAGCGGGAGGAGTGCATCCAGTACCCATATGGAATCTAAACCCTCACTTGACATAGATGTGCAATGGACACAACCAATCCAATGTCCACAGAGAAAATGTGGAATGGGTGTGGGAACGGTAGCCATGGTGGCTGCTGGGTGTGGGGAACGGGAGGAAGAGATGAGATGTGGAGGCGTTTTCGGGACGTCGAGTTGTCCTGGATAGTGCTTCACGGACAATTGCGGGACATTATAGATCCCCCCAGGGCCCACTGGATGGAACGTGGGAGAGTCTGGGCTATGATGTGGACCATTGACTATGGGGTGCAGTGATGCTCAGAGATGAACTTACCAGGTGCAATGGATGTGTCGTGATGATGGGAGGGAGTGTTGCTGTGGGGGGAGTGGGGGGCGGGGGCGGTGGGGTTGAATGGGACCTCATATTTTTCATAATGTAATTTTTAAAAATAAATAAATAATTAAAAATAAATAAATAAATAAAAAGGGGGGGAAAAAGTGTCAAAGGCTCATGATATAGGGAAGTGGACGTGGCTCAAGTGATAAGGCCTCTGCCTATCATATGGGAGGACCCAGGTTCGATCCCTGGGGCCTCCTGGTGAAAAAGAAGAGAAAGCATGCCTGCGTCGTAAGCCAGTGCCTGTGTGGTGAGCCGAGTGCCCATGTGGTAAGCCAGGACCCACAAGGTGAGCCAAGTGCCCGTGCAAGTGCCTACACAGTGAGCCAGTGCCTGCGTGGCAAGCCAGTGCCCGCGCAAGTGAGTCATGCTGCAAGATGACGACTCAACAAAAAAGAGATGAAGGGGAGAGTCAGGGTGAAGCACAGCAAAGACCAGGAACTAAGGTGGCACAACTGACAGGGAACCTCTCTCCACATTAGAGGTCCCCAGGATTGAATCCCGGTGAATCCTAGAGGAGAAAGACAAGGAGAAGACAAAAAGAGAAACAGATACAGAAGATTACAAAGTGAATGGACACAGATATCAAGAAGAGCAGGGTGGGGGAGGGGAAGGAAAAGAAAGGCTCATGATGTATGTATTCTACTCTCAAATGTCTAGAGAACGATGATATAGCAAAGCCATCAAAATACTAAGAATTGGTAAATCTAGACATCTAGGTAGAGGGCTGTTTTTGTATTATTTTTGTAAATTTCCTGTAAGCTTGAAAATATTGCAAAAAAGGAGGGAGGAAGAGAGGGAGGAAGAAGAAAGGAAGGTTTCCTCTACAGTGAATCTGAGAGCGAATGGTAAGTTGAAATCCCAGTAGGACACAGAGCTCCCTTTCCCTGGCTACCTCCACCTGGATGGTGGCTGAGAGAAGACAGTGGGGCCATCTCAAGTACAAATGGAGACTGCAAGATCACGAAGGACCAGGAAAAAAGGCAGATGGAAAGCTCTCTTCTACAAGGAGCACCACCCGCTGACTCCCTCCTTGCGTGGAATGGCTGTCATGGGGACTGTGCAGAGAAAGAGCCTGCTGTGTGGGATTATTTGTAATACAGAAGTAAAAGAGAATCAACAGAGCATTTTCTTCTTGGAAACGGAATTTTACTTTCATAACTAAATTGAAGAAACGTTAAGACATCAAAAACCAAAAATAAAAATAAAACACTGCCTCAAACAAATTCAATTTCCTCACAAAAACAATCTAATAGTTTACCCCAACCCAGTATCCATAAAGTAGGGAGTAAGAGAACAAGGCCTATTACTAATGAGACCTATTCCTTTCATTCCCAATAAATCTCTCAGGACTGTTTCCAGTCCCTGCACCCTAGGCACGAGGGCCAAAGTCTGTATTTCATGCTTTTTTGTATGTATCTTAATGTTGCATTATGGTAGAAGAAACTGAGTTCAAGAATCTTAAGTTCTTGAGATATTAGATATAGGAAGTAAGCAGGCCCACGTAATTCCTTAATTTTGACATGTTATTCATATACCATTTGCCAAAGCAAATGATATATTAAAGAGAATGTCAATCTCCAGAGTAGATCTCAATTTTTGCCATGTGGCTCACACCTAACAAAGATGTTATATTTCATATTTCATTTAAATATTAAACCTTTATAAAAAGTTATTTGATCATTTCTTATGACCAAGACACTGACCTTGTTAAAACAGTTTGTATTCAATTTGGATGTACTTTTCACAGCCACTTTGAGATGCAGAAGGACACATTTTATTGAAAGCAGGACTACCATAAAATTTTGGAAGACTCTGTATATTAAATTTTAACAGATCCTATTCTTTCCACATCCATATTTTCTTAAAGTACAAGAAATTATACTATGATTTTGCTTGAAGAGACATTCTTCAGTATTAGATAAATCTGATCTTTACAGAACAGATCTGGCCCATGCCCATGGAAGCACACATGGAAAAACCTCTACCATAAACTGAGGCTACACACAGGAGTAGTACTTGTAAAAGCTTCACAGGCAGACCTTCTGGAGAGCTTACCAAGGGGTGGGAAACAGGCCGCTTACCCTAACGATGACTAGAGCCTGCAAAACCTCCCATCCTACAGAGAATATCAGCACTACTCTGGCTGATCAGGGAGGCTGAAACTGGGCCCAAACTTTCAATAACAAATAGGAGCTTTCAGGATGGCACCTTGGCTGTGGCCAGACAGGGTGAGCCTCAACCCAAATGGAAACTGCCTGGAGAGAGAGGCTTAAAGCAATGCATATCTGAAGTTCTTTTGCTTCTTGGTTTTCACTGTATGACACATTTGGTCCTTACCTTGGAATTCAACATGATCTCTGGAGCCCTGTACCAACGTGTGGCTACATACTCTGTCAGGAACCCTGTGTGATCATGGTCCGGGTCTGCCACACGGGCCAAGCCAAAGTCGCAGATCTAAGTGAGGAAAAATGTAACACCCTCTTAGAGAGTCTAATCATTTTGACATCAAAGCATCCCAACAACAAAAGTGAAATATTATAGCAATAATGGCAATAAGTGGTTGCTACCATTACTAAGTGAGGCAGGTGCTTTGCTGGGAACTTGACAAACTCATTCATTTTATTTAATCCTCAGAACAACCTGAAAGGCAGTGATGACAAGCCAAATGTCAGAAACAAGGAAGGCTGCAGTATTTTTAAATAGTACACATTTTAGGGGCATCTCCACCTTTCAGTAGCAGCTTGGGCTTAGGTCCCCTGTCAAAAACATTGTCCTGGGTAGGGTCATCGACCCTCCTGCCAGGGCTCCTGGGACTGTCCTGCTGCAGAGCAGCTCCTCCAATTTTCACTTACCCTCTGGTTCTTAGACTTTATGTCCTGCTCTTCTTCCACATATTCCATGACTGTAGGTATGTCCAAAGATTCTTCCTACTTTACTCCTCCTTACCATGTAGTCAAACCCATTCCCAAAGCTTAAGGAAAAAAAGTTTCATATACTGAAGATGATTCTCCAGCTTCTAATTTTATGATCCACAAAAGTACCTGCTGGCCTTTATCCACCTGGACATCCAATACTATGTTGCTGCAACGTGCTAGGAACCTTGCCAGATGTCAAGGTATATAAATCCTAACTATAATGCATTTAGTCAACACTCCACTACAAGATATTTTCATTCCTTGGCCCCTGAGGAACTAACCCGAGAAAGGCAGAGACAAGTGAACAAAAATAGACCAGAGTACAGTAGAAGATAATAGAAGGCAGCCTGCAAGAAACTAATCTACAGACTTACCCTGAGTTAACCTAGCTAAGGGATGATACGGTCCTGAACTCAGGTCATAAAACCAGGGAAGAGGAGGAAGGGACAAGTCTGAGAGACATTTACAAACTTGGAGTCTAGCAGGGCAGCAATCTCTTAGTTACCCTATCAGCACTCAAGTTCATTCATCCTGAAGGATCCCGTCTACCAGACAAATGTTCTCCTCTAGCCCGACCCATCCTAGACAATGGTATCACCACTGAGCGCCTCTGATACCATAGGCTCCACTTGCTCCAACTGTAGAATTCAAGAAAAGCTGCACACATCTGCATTGTATAATTTCCCTGTCTTCTGACACACAGCCCCTGCATCTTCAAAAGGAGCAGCTACCACATCTGCTTCTCGAGTTACTTTTCCACAGGCCATTTTCCACGTGTCCTCTTATGGCTGAGTGGTGAGGAAGAAGCAACGAACCATTTATTCCTTCTGGGTACATTGGACTATCGCCAACCCACTTCAATTCTATGCGGCTTGCATTTTCCAATATATCTGTGACCCACAGTTTCTCTTTTTGCAGGGCTAATTTGACTTTATCTTCCACTTTAAGTTTAACCATACCTCACAACTTGGTCTGACAACCACAGAGTACATGGACTGCATCACATTTTGAATCATGCAGCCAGAAAAGAAATATTGCACCTAGCCAGCGGAGCAAAACTAGGGCAAGCTCCAGATTGTGACTACAGAGCCTTCACTGCCCTCTGCCCAGTCAGAAACCGGATGGGATCAGACTTGATACAAAGCTTTTCAAGTCCCAGATAAATAAAAAAAACCAACTATGAGAAACCAACAGCTAGACAAGGCCAAGTGTTGAGGCCAATGTCTCATGATTCCTGATTCACAGAATCAGGACAAAGAAAAGGGAACTGTATTTTAGCCAGCTTGATTACTCGATTCTTACAGTGCTATGATTTTTTAAAATACAGTTTTATTGATATATATTCGCATACCATACAATCTAACCAAAAGTAAACAAGAGTTGTGACAGACTGCATTTTCTAAAGAGGACTACAGCAACATAACCCATGCCCCACATAGTTTTCACAAGCTCTATGGCTGAACTGGTATTAAGAGGTGAGCGTATCTTCTCTCCTTCTGAACCTAAGTGGATATTTGAAACTGACTGAATTTACAGAATATAATGGAAGTGATGTTGTAGGATTTCTGAAGTAATCTGAAAATGCAGTATGGTTTCCCCGGGTGTTCTCTCTATTGGGATACTTTGGGGTTGAGAGTAGAAAACATTTTATCAACCAGAAGTTAATGGAAAAAGGAAGAAATGACATAGCTGCTTAAAAATTCAAAAGGAGTTAAATAACAAGAGTTACAAACTTTGCTAGGCCCAGTTGCATCACTGTTACCACAAGATCCTGAGGATGTGGGAGCAGATGTGGCTCAAGCAGTTGGGTACCCACCTCCCACATGGGAGGGTTCGGTTCCCAGTGCCTCCTAAAGAAGACAAACAGATCATAAACAAAAACAATAAGACAAGAAAGAAAAATGAGCAGACAACAAGCAAACAGATGAGGAAGCCATGGTAGGGGTGGGGGCAGGGAGATCCTGAGGATATGATGGGCATACAGTGGTCCCATAGTTCAACAGGAGAAGCTGCTAACCACTGGCGCTCTCTCAACCATCAACTACGCACACTGAACTGTCACTGTACCCTGTCCTGTCTCTTGGACATGCTCACCAAGACCAGTGAGTGACCTCAGTGACATACCCTACTCCTTTTAGCAATGAAATTCTTTCCTGATTGTATAAGGATGTGACGCGGGCCCACCTTGTGCCTACGTTTTAATGTGGGTGTATTGTAGTACACTAAATGTCTAGAATATTCCGCTGTCTTTTTTTCATTGTGTATGTTCATTGGTGTTTTTTTCCATTGGGTTTCAAAAACGATGCCTGGATTATACAGATGGCCAACAAAACATATATATATCAGTGTAGGTGCAAATTTTGTGGGTGTGTAAAATGGTCCTACATAAAGACATTTCTATAAATAGTGAAGATATAATATAGGAAGGAGTCCTCGTTCTGTTTGTTTTATTCTGAAGAATGAACATTTTCAAGCGGAAGAGTCAACTTTTTCCAGAAATATTATGTACTTAAAATATTGACTGAGAACATCTCCTCGAAAATAAATTAAAGCAAGATGTGATAACAGGGCTATGATGATAAGAAAGCAAAAGAGGGAAACAGACTTGGCCCAGTAGTTAGGGCGTCCGTCTACCACGTGGGAGGTCTGCGGTTCAAACCCTGGGCCTCCTTGACCCGTGTGGAGCTGGCCCATGCGCAGTGCTGATGCGCGCAAGGAGTGCTATGCCACGCAGGGGTGTCCCCCGAGTAGGGGAGCCCCACGCACAAGGAGTGCACCTGTAAGGAGAGCCGCCCAGTGCGAAAGAAAGTGCAGCCTGCCCAGGAAATGGTGCCGCCCACAAATCCCTGCTGCTTACGACAAGAGAAGCGGACAAAGAAACAAGACGCAGCAAATAGACACAGAGAACAGACAACTGGGGGGGGGTGTTAAATAAATAAATAAATCTTTTTTTTTTTTAAGTATTTAATCAAGGATATTCTTAAAAAAAAAAAAAAAGAAAGCAAAAGAAAAAAGTACTAGGACACAAAAATATTCACTGTCATTTTTTAAGAAAACCACTAAGAACCAAAGAACCTGCTTCATTCCTTGTGTGTCCACACTGGATTTTAGATGCACAGATCCATGAAAAGGACTGTGCTCTTATTTGATCAGGTTACAACCTATGTGGAAGGTACATGAATCTCAAATGGAAAGATACTAAGAGATGACAGAGTCCAGCCCACCCTTATCCGATGCAGGAAGATATCTTCCCCAACATTTCACAGGATTTAGGTCGCCCTGTTGCAAACATTCAGTGACAGGGAATAAGCTGACCACCTGTAACCCACTGCCTTTTTTAGACAGGTTCAGAAGGCTCTCCATGGTCTACCTTCAGCCAGCCTTTGCCTATTGCTCAGCCACCATCGCAGCCACATAGAAGAGTATTACTGTTTTGGGTATCTCCCTTATCACTTACTTTTAGTTGTTCCTTCTTTCTATGACACTCTATGCCCAATGTAGCCACTTGCCTACTGAAAGCCTTCCCATCATGGATGCCACCCTCTCCCTTGTGCCACTCACCGCCCTAGCAAAAACTGACCCACCCCTCTCCTTTGCATTAGCATAGCGTTCTTTTCAGTATCTTAGTTACAGCACACTTTATTACGAATCACCTATTACCTATCCAGTTTCAGACCTGTCAGTTTTCAGATCTCAGGGACTGGCACCCACCTCACTGGCCTGGTATATCTATCTTATAGTTTCTAACAGGAATGTCTGTTGAGCTGAAATCTAAAGATCTGCCTATCTAGACAATCTCTGTTGAAAAAAAAAAAAGCCAGCTGGAGCTGTGGTAGGAATTTTGTTGCATTTGTAGATCAATATAAGGAACACCGACATCTTAACAATATTATGTCTTCTGGCGCACGGAAAGGGAATGTCTTTCCAATTTTCAGGGCTTCTTTAGTTCACATTCATTTTTATTAGACTGCATCCACATCCCTTCATCACATCTAAGGCACCCCCAGATTTCCCTCCTTATTGAGCTTTGCCAACTGTTAAAATAGAAATACATAAATGCTGCATATTCTCATGAGAACCCCAAGGACTGTAAAGGATCTGAGGTTTTCCTGTTTATTTTTGGGTGAAATTTACTGAAGGAAAAGGTTACCAATGAAATCTATGATTTTAAAACTTAGATATAATCATTCTTGTTATATATATATATAAATAAAAATACGAATGAAAATGTTTAAAAGATATACACCAACTTATTATAGTATTACTTTTGGAGAGTAGAGAGCAGTGGAATGAGAAAGTGAAGAGGAAAAGCATCTTTTTACTGTGAAAATGTTTTCATGTATTTTTGGTGTAATCTTAAATGTGAATAATGAGAAGAATCCTGGATAAATAGGAATATGTCCCCATTGAAGAGTTTTTTTCAATATAGACACCCTAAGAGAAAATAACCTTGCTGACCTTGAGATCACAGGTGGTGTTGAGCAGCAGGTTGGAAGGTTTGAGGTCGCGGTGCAGAACATTAGCTGAGTGGATATATTTTAACCCTCGGAGGATCTGGTAAAGAAAATAGCAGATATGGTCGTTGCTGAGGTGTTGTGTCTTCAAGAGCTTGTAAAGATCTGTTTCCATGAGGTCCTGTACTATATATCTGTTTGGACAGGTTAAGGGAACACACTAAATAGCTCGTCACAGTGAAAACAAAACATACCTTCTTCTGACCCTATTCCCAGATAGTCCCTTAGTGGATGGAAAGGCCTATGAAAGAAATAAGGTTTTCACTTGGTATACCTGCAAGGAAGGAATCTGAAGTAGTTATAAAACTAGCTCCTTTTCAGGACCTGTTAGGACAACACACACTATACTTGTGTGATGTGAGTGGTTAAGGGTCTAGACTAAACTCTTAAAAAAGCTGTTTTGGAAATACTGGCCAAACTTGAATTCTCATCTCCTTTGTCTCCAAGCTGTCCAAAATAAAAAACCTCCCTCCAAGGCTTGCTGGAAAGGACTGGGAAAGGGAATTACCAGCATCACCACATACACCCTTCCTTAGCCTGGCCCAGCAACAACTTGCAATGTTACTGTTCCTGTCTTCCCTTGTTGCCCTGCCCCCCAATCTCTCAAGAAACATTTGGAAATGGTGGTTTAGAATACATTACTACTAAATCCAATCTTAGTCTATCTGCTTGGCTCTTGTAGCAGTGTGATATTATTTATGAATTCCAAGAACAGATACTGGATTATGTTTATAAACTGGTCTGTTCCTCTGGGTATATTAGATTGTATTAGATTCAGAGGTTTCACTTATACTTGATAAAATTATGATCAAGGCTCTGATTTGGCCACATCAGTAGGACGTTGAATCCCCACCCCCTTGGTGGGCAGGGACTCAGAGAAAATGACATTGCAGAACAGAGAGTTGGAGTTTTGATGCTGGAGCCCTGGGAAGTAAACCAACAGGAGAGGAACGCAGAGGAATAGAGATGGCTCCAAAGAAATGGCAGAGGTCCCAGGAAGAGAGAGAGACTGAGAGTCTACAGCTGACCTTGTTGAGAGACCAGGGCAGCTGAGCCCAGAAAGAAATGAGCCCCAGGGAGAGAGATGAGCTTTATACCAGTCTTGAGCTGAGACCAGAAGAAGCTGGGACCACAGAGCTTGAAGAGGAAGACTGAACCCTCACAGAGACCAGAAGTCATCTTGTTCCAACATGTGACAACAGACTTTGGTGAGGGAAGTAATTTACTCCTTATGGACTTGTGACTGTAAGTTTCTACCCAAATAAAAATCCTTCATAAAAACCAATTTCTGGTATTTTGCATCAGCATTCCTTTGGTTGACAAACACAACTCTTCAATTACTGTTAAGACCCTCTTGCTTTCTTGTCCTTCCATACATTGAAGCACCAAGAACTTGAGCTATGGACATGTTCTTTGTTACAGAAATTAAATTATAGAGGCCTTGGGCAATGACCGCACAACTCTTCAATGCAAGTAAGAGCTACTGAACATATACTCTGGATAGACTGGACAAAGCATGGGGCAATAAAACACAGTGAACAACGTGGTGGAAGATGAACTGTGGTTAATAGTACAAATATGAGTGTTACCTCATGAACTATAGCAAATGTACAACACTAATACATAGTGTTAATAATAGAGGATATATGAAAAATACATACCAAGTGTACACTATGGACCACGGTTAGGGGTAATACACTGATAATGTTCTTTCATAATCTGTAACAAATGTTCTATAACAATGTAAGGTGTTGGTGGAGGAGTAATGTAAGGGAATTCTGCACATTATGTATGATTATTTTGTAGGCTCACAACTTCTCCAAAAAAATATTATGAAGGCCTTAAACTTTTAACCTTACCATATTATTTCACCAGCAGTATTTGTGTATTTCTTTTATTCATTTCTGTGTAAATATTATTCTGTATATTCTGTAGATTTATGTAATGCAGGATGCAGCATGGCATTCAAAGGAAACATGACATGAAAAACTCATCTGAGACAGACTTATCTTTCAGGGCAAAAGTAAAGCAGATCAACAGGTGGTAGCAGCATGTGGCATTACAATTTCACTTAAAATATCACTACAACTTAGTAATGGCACTGTTTAAAAATGGAAAGGGCTGCCTAGAGACAGTGAGCTATCTCTTCCTGGAGAGGCAGAATGTAGAGTGGGCAAACTGGTAGGAAGCCATCCTAGAAGCAATGGATAACCTCCTCTCTTCTGGCAGATCCTCCTCAGTACAGTTAATGTCTCTGCCTTTCAAAGCAGCTTTTACCCTGGCCACATCCTCTGGACCTGCTGAGCCCAGATTTCTATATGTTGTCATGTAATTTCAAGGTTTAGTGGATCTGAATTTTAAAGTTGAGGAAACTGAGCTCCAAACAGGTGAGAAGTCGTCTAAAATGAGGACAGCCCAGATTTACAAAGGTGGATATCCAGGACACCCTCTTTCTAAATCTACTGCCCTCTCTTTCTTTCTCACCATCCTAACAGACCATACCTTGAATGAAAAACATGATTGTAAATATTAACAAAGATTTCAATAAGCATACTTAATAGAAATCTTTACTGAAATGGACAGTGATATTGTACTTACCTGAAAATGGTGAAAACAGTTACTGACAACTAATGAAATGAACTAGGGAAATATTTTAAAAGAGGCAAGTATTAAAATTTCTCCTTAAATGTATGCTTTATGCACTTTTACTTTACTCTGATTAAGTCCAGAAAATTTCAAGTTGTATGTACTCAAGAAGGTAACTAAGTAGTGGAGCCAGCTGCTTGAAAAGGATACACATCTTTCATTTGCTCGATGGTTGGTGCTCGAATAATATCATTGATTCCAATGATGTTCTCATGTCTGAAGCGCAGTAAGATTTTTATCTCCCTCAGTGTTCTCTGGCAGTAGGTCTGGTGCTCAAAAGGACTGATTTTCTTGATAGCTACTCGAACTTTGTTGATATTATCATAAGCAGAGCTAAAAGAAAACAAAAGACAGAGAGGCATTTAAAAACAGTTCCGAGAACATCTTGGCAGAAAAGAGTGCAAATTGCTTTATTACTACTCTGTGTAACGCTGTTTCATTCCAGTGAAGGCAGCATGTATATTTACCACAAAAGGGCTTCAAATTTAGGGAGGATACAGCTGACACAACCAAGAGTATACTGAATCTCCCACTGTTAATAGTGTGGATGCCCGTTTTCATAAAACCAGTAACATGTTTCTAATCTCTCCCCTCCTGTCACACACAGAATTTTTTTTTTCCCTGTTTGAAACAGCAATTGCATTCTGCTGAAAGTCATCATCTCAGCCTTCAAAACAACCTCCTACTGTTGGATCAGATTCCTCTGAGTCAGCGGAAACATTCAAATCACCACCAACTACATCTTCATCCCCAATAAAATTGGACCCAAGAGGATGCTTTGATTGCTTGCATCAACTTTCTTTCTCTTGCATATGACATGACTATTATTTTTCCCCAAGCAACTTAACCAAGGTGCTAGGATACTCTTATAACAAAACCTATAAAGCATTCTTCAAAAAATACTTTGTAACCATAACAGAGGGATCCATGTTCCTTCCAAGCTGTTCTTAAGTTCTGACTTAAAAGAACTCCAAAGAGAAACAATAACAAAAATTACATCTTCAGAAACCCAACTCAGGGTCAGAGCTGTGGCAGTACAGCTGTGGCACCAGGAGCAGCGACCTGGAGGGAGTGCAAGGCACTAGATGCGCAGAAAAGGGGACAGCACAAGAGGCACTACTTTTTTTTTTGTTAACAAGATTTATTTCTTTCTTTCCCCTCCCCGCCATTGTCTGCTCTCTTATGTCCATTTGCTGTGTGTTCTTCTGTGTCCGCTTGCATTCTCGCCGGCACAGGAATCTATGTCTTTTTGTTGTTTCACCTTGCTGCGTCAGCTGTCCCTGTGTACGGCACCACTCCTGGGCAGGCTGTGCTTTTATTGTGCAGGGCGCACTCCTTGTACATAGCAGCACTGTGCATGGGGCAGCTCACCACACAGGCTAGGAGGCCGTGGGTTCAAACCCTGAAACTCCTATATGGTAGGCGGATGCTCTACCAGTTGAGCCACATCCATTTCCTGGTACTAACTTTTGACAATAACTTCATACCATTAGTGAGTATAAGTTAGTCATTTTTGGCTCAGGAGGTGATGGACAGTCTGCTCTGACCATGCAGTTCAAGGAATTTTTGTTGAAAAATATGATCCTACAACAGAAGAGTCTTACAGAAAGCAAGCTGAAGTAGATGCACAACAGTAAATGCTTGAAATTTTGGATACTGCAGGAAAGGAACAATTTACAGCAATGAGGGATGTGTACATGAAAAATGGACATGGCTTTGCATTAGTTTATTCCATCATAGCACAGTACACATATTAATGACTTACAAAATCTGAGAGAAAAGATTCTTCAAGTAAAAGACACTGATAATGTACCAATGATTCTGGCTGGTAATAAGTGCAACATGGAGGATAAAAGAGCTGTAGGAAAGGAACAACATCAAAATCTACCCAGACAACGAAACAACTGTGCATTCTTAGAATCTCCTACAAAATCAAAAATAAATGTTAATGAGATCTTTTACGACCTAGTACAGCAAATTAAAAGAAAAACTCCAGTACCTGGGAAGGTCTCCAAAAAAGTCATCATGTCAGCTGCTTTAATATACTAAATGCATTGTAGCCAATACTGAAGAACTGTTGCCCAATTCAATAGTGCCAGCATTCCAACTTTATTAAACCTACTAACATCTTAAATGGACTTTCCTGTGATGGTGCCCCTTAAGAGGTGGATGAAAGCTACTGCATCATTTTGCACATTCTAATCACTTTCTAGTATCACAGGAGAGATATTTACTTATGTAATAGTCCTACAGTATGCAACTGGCTATGTTCAAGTATTACTGCTTAAGAGACATTCTTCATCCATCAGTGTTGTAGATGTATGAAAATGGTGAAATGAATACTTTAACATGGCCCATAAACTTTGTATTGAAGAATACAATAATGTAAATCCTAAAAACACCTTTATTTTAGCTTAATAAAAGTACAAACTGCTCCTATATAGACTAATCCAGATAACTCTCACTTCTTTGATACTTGCAGCTTATAACTTAAAAAAAAAAAAAGAAATTCAAGGTCACTATCATTGTATTGAACAAAATGCTTTTTGATTAACAGAGTTATACAATTTTTAAAAAAATTTTTTGAAAAACCTGTGGAGACAGTGATCTTGTCTTTAAAATATGGTAGTCTTTTCAGTAAAATGTCTTAAAGACATTGCCTTTAATATCAGTTAGGAAGGAAATGATGTTTCCGTTCTTGTTTACATAGAAAACAATGTTTACAGTCGTGTACAGTAGGGATCTACAAGTGGATATTTTCAAACTCTTTAAAAGGATTTAATGTTTTTTGTAAATCATTTTCAGGCTTCTGCAGCTGTAGATCCTCACTGTGAATCCCTTGCTTGCCCATGCATAAGTGTATCTGCAATACCAAATATACAGGTTAAGTGTTTTTGCCCATTTATAGTGATTGTTTCACATGTGTAACGTTTTGGTTGAGATGTTAAAAAGTAGAAGAGTACTGTGGATGTGGCTATGGGAAGTAATTTTAGTCATGCGTAATTGGGCACAAGGCCTAATTTACAGTAACTATTGCTGTTTTATTTAACAATGCCTTGTTGCTTTGTACGCATTAACGTTTGGGTGAAAATACTGTGTGTCTATCCAACAGGGAGTCACAGTATCTAAATTGACCAACATAATGTTACTATTACTTTGAGGTGGCCAAGTGTAAACTAAGCCATTTTTTTTTTGAAGGAGGTACCAGGGATTAAACCTGGGACTTTGTATATGTAAAGCAGGTGCTCAACCACTGAGCTATACCTGCTTCCTAAAAGCCTAAAGTGATGAGATTTTGTATAACTTAGCATCAGTTCAATAAATTTGGATTCCTATGCAAGGGCTTGCATTATCTTTTTAAAAAATGTCTTCAATTTTATGATCAATTTGAATCAAGGATTTTACTACTATTTTTATGATCAATATTCTATTGAAATCTTTGCATATTAATAAATATTAACATCTGTTCCATTGACCAAAGCAGGGAAATAATACTGACAGCCCATGAGATACTACTTGTTTCCTCAGTGTGCTGGAAATATAAAACAGTAAAATAACAATAAAGTGTATGCTTCTAAAATAGCATTTATCTGTGTACTTATTATTAGAATTATTGATGAATTTGTCTGACTCCACTACAAAACTCTGCTTCTGGGACTCATCTTCAACTCTCCCACATGTCCTTAATACACTTTACACAGGTGCCCTCAGATACTCTGGCATGAAATACATTTTCTCAAAATAAGGAATTACTACTCAAATCTCATTTTTACTTTGGTCTGCTTCATGAAGCCCTAAACCACTGATTTTCCAGTTTTATCATAACATGGTAGTCAAACAGCCAAAAATTTGCTTTTAAGAATAAGATTAGGTGGGTAGGGGGAGGTTTATGGTCAGTTTGCCTCCCTTAATTGTATCATCATTCAGTGAGAAAATAATACACTGACCCCATTTTAGGAAGTTTGAGCTCATCCTCAACCATTCAGCTGGTAAGGTGTGATCCTGTCAATGGAGTCAGGTCTGTTTTACCTATTCTTTTTAGTGCCTTTTTTGGTTTACATAACCTGTGAGAGAACTGATCAAAAAGAGGGTACAATCTTCCACAACAATTCTGTATCTGCTAGTTTCTCCTTGGATTTCTCAGTTTTATATATTTTGATACTTAGTAACTACAATGGCATGTCTTTTGCCATGGATTTTCTGGTCTCACAATAGATTTTTGTTTTGAAGTAACTTTGACATTATCAAACCTACTTTTTTCTTTCTCCCTAAGAATTTACTCTTTGCTCACTCCCAGCACCTACGCCACCACCCACCCCAGCCAAAATGCATCATTTTTCTTTAAATACCTATTATAAACAACTTATAGTTGCAGTTTGAAATTTTAATCCAATCTCTGACTACCCAGCCTCTGGATGGGTTAATTTTATAATTTTTTTTCTTTTAATTGATAAGCTTACTCTTTTTAGAAACAAAAATTCACAGGTTAAATACTTTGTTCAAGGTTAAAAAAACAAAACACCCATGAGAAGCTTCCTATCCATGCCTATTAAGTCAAATAATCTTTTTTTTTTATCCCCACCCCCCTGTTGTCTGCTCTGTGTCCGTTCACGGTGTGTTCTGTGACCGCTTCTATCCTTATCGGCAGCACCGGGAATCTGTGTTTCTTTTTGTTGAGTCATCTTGTTGTGTCAGCTCTCCATGTGTGCAACACCATTCTTGGGCAGGCTGCACTTTCTTTCGTGCTGGGCAGCTCTCCTTAAGGGGCTCACTCCTTGCGCGTGGGGCTCCCCTACGTGGGGGGGGGACCCCTGTGTGGCACAGCACTCCTTGCACGCATCAGCACTGGGCATGGGCCAGCTCCACACAGGTCAAGGAGGCCTGGGGTTTGAACCCTGGACCTCCCATGTGGTAGGTGGACACCTATTCATTGGGCCAAGTCTGCTTCCCAAAGCAAATAATCTTAAAAAGAAATATTTTATTTTTATAAAACTGATAATGGAGATGGAAAAGAACTAAAACCCAAACTAAACACCAATCTCTTTTATAAGCACATGTGTAAAAGTTGACTAAAAATAAATGAGTAAATATAATCTAACAACAAATTAAAATAATCCATTATGACCAAGTAATGCTTATCACAGAATTCAAGAATGGTTCAATAAAAAAGCACATTAGGGTGGCGGACTTGGCCCAGTGGTTAGGGCATCCATCTACCACATGGAAGGTCGCAGTTCAAACCCCGGGCCTCCCTGACTCGTGTGGAGTTGGCCCATGTGCAGAGCCGATGCGCGCAAGGAGTGCTGTGCCACGCAGAGGGGTCCCCTGTGTAGGGGAGCCCGACGCGCAAGGAGTGCGCCCCGTAAGGAGAGCCACCCAGTGCGAAAGAAAGTGCAGCCTGCCCAGGAATGGTGCCGCATGGAGAGCTGACACAACAACATGATGCAACAAAAAGAAACAGATTCCCGTGCCACTGACAACAACAGAAGTGGACAAAGAAGATGCAGCAAATAGACACAGTAAACAGACAAATGGGGTGGGGGGAGGAGGGGAGAGAAATAAATAAATCTTAAAAAAAAAAGCACATTATACTCATCTTTTTTTTTTTTAAAGATTTATTTTTATTTATTTCTCTCCCCTTCCCCCCACCTCCCCCGTTTTCTGCTCTCTCTGTCCATTCACTGTAAGTTCTTCTGTGTACGCTTCCACCCTCGGGGCCACCGGGAAAATGTGCCTTTTTTGTTGTGTCAGCTTGCTGTGTCAGCTGTGTGTGTGTGTAGTGCCACTCCTGGGTGGGCTGAACTTCCATCATGCGGGGCGGCTCTCCTTGTAGGCACACTCCTTGTGCATGGGGCACCGACATGGGGGCGCCCCCTGTGTGACACAGCACTCCTTGCGCACTGGCAGCTCTGTGCATAGGCCAGCTCACCACATGGGTCAGGAGGCCCTGGGTTCAAACCCTGGACCCTCCCATATGGTAGGCGGATGCTCTACCAGTTGAGCCATGTCTGCTTTCCCATACCCGCTTTTCACTTTGCCAAACAGACGTATGTCTTTACTGGTCACTCAAGTGGGCCCAAGGAAATACCCTTTTAAAACTAAGCAAACCGAGTCTCTTGTATCCTGTCAGAGGCAAAAACTGAAATAAATAAGTTAACTAAAACACATTAAAAATAAGGTATGATGTTAAAGAGGAAAAAGTAAAACACTTCAACAGATGTCAAAAAAGAATGTAGTTTCAGTGAAATTGCAGAGTATAATTTTAACACACAAAAATGAGTGGTGTTTCTATATGACAGCAATAAACAATCTGAATTGGAAATTAAAAATTTTTTTCCCATTTACAATAACACCTAAAGGAATAAATTATCTGGAGAGGTGAAAAACTTGTATACCAAAAACTACAAAACACTACTGGGAAAAAAAATTAAATTAGATCTAAAAACTTCATGGATTGAAAGATTTAATATTGTTAAAATCTGAAAATGTCATTTTTATTCAAAGCAATCAAATGATTCAGTACAATCCTGAACAAAATTCCAGCAGCCTTATTTTTTTCCCAGAAAAGGAAAAGCCAATCTTCAAATTCAAATGGAATTACCAGGGGTCCCAAATAACCAAAATAATCTTGAGATAGAAGAAAGTTAGAAGACTCACACTTCCTGATTTCAAAACTTACTACACTTAAAAAAAAAAAAAAAAACTTATTACAAAGCCACAGTAACTAAAACAATGTGTACTGTCATAAAGACAAAAATAATAGGCCAATGGGAATTGAGAACCCAGAAATAAACTCTCACATATATGGTCAACTGATTTTCAACAAGGGTACCAAGTCCATTACAAACAGTGCTGGGAAAACTAGATATCCACAGGCAAAAGAATGAGCTTAGACTCTTACTTTATACCATATACAAAAATTTACTCAAAATGGACCAAAGACCTAAATTTTTTTTAAAGATTTATTTATTCAAAGACCTAAATTTAAGAGCTAAAACTATATATCTTTTAAGACAGAGGGAGACATCTTTGTAACCTTGGATTTGGCAATGGTCTCTTATGTACATCAAAAGCACAAACAGGCAACAATGACAAAAAAACAACCACCAGATAATCTGGACTTGATAAAAATTAAAAAGTTTTGTGCTTAAAGAGATGCAAATCATATATCTGATGGAAGTTCATCATGCAGAATATATGTCAAAAAATAAACAACTCCTACAACTCAATGAAAAACAAACCAACTTAAAAATGGGCAAAGGACTTGAATGGACAATTTTCCAAAGAAGATAAATGGCCAAAGAGAACATGAAAAGATTCTCAATATCATCAGCCAATAAGGGAATGCTATCAAAACCACAAAGAGATGCCACTTCACATCCAATAGGATAGTTACCATCAAAACAAAACAAAACAAAACAAAGCACTCGAGATAACTGCAACCTTCATGCACTGCTGGTGGGAATGTGAAATAGTGCAGTGCTGTGGGAAATAGTCTTACAGACCCTCAAAGAGTTAAACAAAGAATTACCATATAACCCAGCAATTCTACTTCTAGGTATGCAACTTCAAAAAAATTTAAGACAGGGACTGGAACAGATACTTGTGTCATAGTGTTCATAGTACATTGTTCACAATAGCCAAAAGGCAAAAACACCCAAGGGTCCATGAACAGAAGAATGGATAAACAAAATGTGGTGTGGGGAAGCCAACTTGGCCCAGTGGATAGGGCGTCCATCTACCACATGGGAGGTCTGCAGTTAAAACCCTGGACCTCCCTGATTCGTGTGGAGCTGGTCCATGCGCAGTGCTGATGCACGCAAGGAGAGCCATACCACTCAGGGATGCCCCACGCGCAAGGAGTGCGCCCCGTAAGGAGAGTAGCCCAGCGCGAAAGAAAGTGCAGCCTGCCCAGGAATGGCGCCACACACACACAGAGCTGACGCAGCAAAGATGACCCAACAACAACAACAACAACAACAACAAAAGAAACACAGATTCCTGTGCAGCAGACAAAAAGAAGAACATGCAGCAAATGGACACAGAGAACAGACAATGGGGCGGGGGCAGGGGGAAGGGGAGAGAAATAAATAAAATAAATCTTAAAAAAAAAAAGTGGTGTGTATAGATATATACAATGTAGTATCATCCAGTTGTAAAAAGGAATGGAATTCTGATCCATGCTACAAACATGAACAAACCTTGAAAACATGTTGAGTGAAATAAGCCAAACACAAAAAGACAAATATGTTATGAATCCCCTTACATGAAATACCTAGAAGCAGCAAATTCATAGAGACAGAAAGCAGATTAGAAGTCATCAGGGGATGGGTAGCTATTGCTTAATGAGTTTAATTTTCAAAATGTCCTTCAACAGGGGAGTGGTTATCCATGTAATGGAATACTATGTAGCTGAAAAAAGGGATTATGTGGAAAGTTCTTCAAGATCTAGTTTGTTTGTTTTTACAGTTGAATAAAAACATACATTTTTCAATTAAATGTACTGGATACAAATAAATTTTTTTTTAATCACAATATATTACACAATATATCTGGTTATAGTAATGCAATCATACAGTATGAATGGATAGGGGAAGGCAAGGTACAGAGCAGTGGATAGCATGTTAAACTCTGACCAATACAAAAAGACTTAAAAGAAATAAAAAGTAATTATTGGAAAGGGATGCAAAATATCTTTAATTAATTTTGTTCCTACCTGAAAGAATAATATTTAAAATTGGAAGTGGGCATATTCTTTAAAAAGAAAAACTGAATGAAGCATTAGCTTAGTACCATCTATGTACCAATTGATAACAAAGATAATGAATACTATTCTGTCCTTGAGGAGTCCAAATACTGAGAGCACAGAGTCATTTTCAAGGAACGCAACCTCAAGTCCCAGATGAATTTTATCCTCAAATGCATAAATTGTGGAGAATGGGAGGTGGTGAAAACTGGAGGTGAGCACATCTGACCTCAGTTTTCAGGCAGATTCTTAGTATTCAGCAATAAAAGAGAGGAACTCTTGATATAAATAACAAAGATGAAATTCAAAATAATTATGCTGAGTGGAACCAGACCAACAGAAAAATACATTTATATAAAATGAAAACTAATTTATAAGAACACAAAGCAGATCATTTGTGTTGCCTGGAGCAAGGCGGGGTTTCATGAGAAAGGAAGAATGCAGGAGGAAGCAAGAAAACTTTGGAGGTGGGTATATTCATTAATTCATTGTGGTGATGGTTTCATGGCTGTACAATATGTAAAAACATATGGACCTATATACTTTTAAAATGTGCATTTTACTGTGTATCAATTATTTCTCAATAAAGCTGTTTAAAGAAAACAAAACAAAGCAAAAAACAGGGGTCCTTGGATATGTGGTAGATTCCAGGGCTGGGGCAGGTGGGAATAAACAGATTCCAGAAACTACTGACCAGTAAACGTGGAAAGAGAAGCCCACAAAATTCTGGAGATTATTTAACAGACTTTTGTGCTCATTTAGGGCAGAAAAGGGAACCAGAATGAGTCAATTATTAACAAGTCATGCTAAACTAACTCCACTTCCTGTTTTGATAGGGTTACCACAACAATATCAGAGCAATGCTGGAGTTGCAGTGCATTGAGGACACACTCATTTCCCATTTGTGTGACTTTATCTTAAAACTGGTGGCAAAATCAAATAATGATCCTGGCTCTTAAGAGGCATGCAATCTAGTGAAGGAAGGAGCCAAGAACAGATGATATACACTGAGCTTTTTATTGTAGTAAAAGCACTTCTGTAACACACAGCATAGCTGGGTAGATGAATTCCCAATAAGGGTATTTAAGATGAGGCAAATAAACCACATCTGAAGGATGAACACGATTTGGAAGAAGGGCAAGGGCATGAAGACCAGCAAAAGGAAGCACCTGGAGATAGAAACGGGACCTCATCCCACCATGCCCTTTCCCAGGAAAGAAGGTGTTTATGGGGTCAGGGGAACATGCTTCTCAGGAGTAATGAAATTCCCTGCAGCCTCAATCTGCTCCGCAGCCTGTGTGGGTCTTGTGCCTGGGGTCTCTCCCAAGAGGCAGAATGTACTTCCAGTGTGTATACCACAAGAGTGGCCAAGGGGCAGCTGCTTGCAGGCCAGGTATCCACATGAACGTTCTTGAGCTGCAGTGCAGGCAAAATTGGTACTGGAAAGGCAAGAGTGGTGTGCTGGAAGCCTGTTCTCTTTATTCCGCCAGCAGAGAACTCTAAGGAATCTGAAAATTTTAATTGGCAACCTTTCTAGGTTATTATGACAATATACCTGCCATGGTAGAAGGACAGAACATATTACATTTAATGTGTTTTTTTCTTTTTAATTCTTTTTGATGATGTCCTTTTCAACATTTCATGGTTCTTAGCTTGACTTATGCAGTATGTAGGGTTCTATTTGTATGACTGATCTAGGCCAAGCAAACATTAGGGGCAGACCTGGGTTTAGGAGGTACAAAAGTAAAGATGCAGGGGTAAAATGGCACTTTTTTAAAAAGGTTTGTTCTGGTTTTTTTTCCTCAAGGTGCCAAAGCCAGGGATTGAACTGGGGACCTCCTATTTGGGAAGCCAGAGCTCAATCGCTTAGCCACATCAGCTCCCAAGCCAGCTCTTTCACTTCTTTGCTTGTTGTTTGATTTTAGGAGGCACCAGGGACTAAACCCAGGACCTCTCTTCCATGTGGAAAGCAGGCACTCAACCACTCAAACCACATCTGCTCCCCAAAAAGACATTTTTGAATCCTTAAATCCTGATTTAAAGAACTAAAGATGCTTGTGCGTGATTCAGATGGAGGAAATGAAGGTTCCATGTTCTAGCATAAGGAGAGAGATCAAGGTTTCAGAATAAGAAATGGGAATCTTTACCAGAACTCACAAACGGATAGTAGTGCTAAAGAAAGATAATCTTGAGGGGGAAGCAGACTTGGCCCAGTCGACAGGGCATCCATCTACCACATGGGAGGTCCGCGGTTCAAACCCCAGGCCTCCTTGACCCCTGTGGAGCTGGCCCATTCACAGTGCTGATGCGCGCAAGGGGTGCCCCCTGAGTAGGAGAGCCCCAAGCGCAAGGAGTGCACCCCACAAGGAGAGCCGCCCAGCGCGAAAGAAAGTGCAGCCTGCCCAAGGATGGCGCCACACACACGAAGAGCTGACGCATCAAGATAACGCAGCAAAAAGAAACATAGATTCCTGTGCTGCTGACAACAACAGAAGCGGACAAAGAGAACATGTAGCAAATGGACACAGAGAACAGACAACTGGGGCGGGGGGAAAGGGGAGAGAAATAAATAAAATAAATCTTTAAAAAAAAAAAGATAATCTTGAGAAGAAAGGTCTAAGAATAGAACTCAGGAGCAGTCAGAGGCAGAGGAACTGATTAAAGAGAAGGAGAAAATAGGAAGTAATAATGGCAACCAGGGAAGTGGATGTGGCTCAAGCAGTTGGGTGGCTGCCTACCACATGGGAGGTTCCCAGGTTTGGTTCCCGGTGCCTCCTAAAGAAGACAAGCAGATGAAGTGCCGACACAACAGGCTGGTGCAGTGAACTAACACAACATGACATGATGAAAGAGCCACAATGAGGAAACACAATGAGAGGCACAACAATTGGGAGCAGAGGCTGTTTAAGGCATTGGGTACCTCCCTTCCACATGGGACGTCTTGGGTTCAGTTCCCAGTGCCTCTTAAAAGAGAAGAACAGACAGAGAGCAGACAGTAAGCACAAAGAACAAGGCGGGGAGGGGGGAGGGGGGAGAAATACATAAATCTTCAAAAAAATAATAACAATAACAATGGTGACCATATAGTGGGTTTTTACTATGTGTCAAGTCCTTGGCACATCTTCTCATTTAATCCTTACTATAATCTATGAGAAAGATACCACCTACCCCATTTATGGAAACCAAAATTGAAAGATAAATTGTTAAAGTCACATCACTGGAAAGTGGTGGAGCTAGAATGAGAACCCTCGCTGTGTAACTCCAATGCCCACTTGTAAGAACAGGATGAGTGGGGTTTCAGAAGCAAAGATGGAAAGACTTCTAAACAGGAGAGACTGAGAAAGATACAAACTGGAAAGCTTTCACTCAATTTGCAGTAAGATGATCTGTGTTAACATTGGTGTAAGTAAATGGAAGAGAAGGGTAGAGGATTGGAAAGAGCTTAAGTGTTAATTTAAAAAGTGGTAAGAACATGGGAGGTCCGCGGTTCAAGCCCCGGGCCTCCTTGACTGGTGTGGAGCTGGCCCATGCGCAGTGCTGATGCGCGCAAGGAGTGCCGTGCCACACAGGGGTGTCCCCCGCGTAGGGGAGCCCCACGCGTAAGGAGTGTACCCATAGGGAGAGCCGCCCAGAGCGAAGAAGGAGGGAGCAGCCTGCCGAGGAATGGCGCCGCCCACACTTCCCGTGCCGCTGACAACAACAGAAGCGGACAAAGAAACAAGGCGCAGCAAAAAGACACAGAAAACAGACAACTGGGGGAGGGGAGGGGAATTAAATAAATAAAAAAATTAAAAAAAAAAAATGGGAGAAAGTTATAAAAAAAAAAAGTGGTAAGAGGACAAGGAGGATGACGGGAAAATCAAGGTGAATAAGTGAGACAGATATGAGGGTAATGGCGAACCACTAAAGGAGGTTAAGCAGAGATTTTTAGCATGACGAAATGTCTGTATTTTAATAACATTTGCCCAAGTAGCAGTCTATTAAAAGAATGGAATGGGGGTGGCATTTGTGTGTGTGTATGGGGGGATCATACCAGCTAGCCTGGAGGCAAGGAGGCCCTTTTAGCCAAATGAGAAAAGGCTTTCCAAGCCAAGGCACTGGTGATCAAGCGGCATGGGCAGACTCAGGGTGAACAAGTGCCCATTTCACAAACCTCATGCTTCCTAGCTGGGTCTTGTTCAAATGTTCTCTATTCATTACACTAAATTCCTCAAGGGCAGAACTACGTGCTCTAAATTACTCATGTCTTCTTTATAGCAGTTATAATCCAATTTGCAGGGGAGAAGCAAACAATATTATGCTCATCTAATGCCTTCCAATGAAAAAACTGCTACCCAAAATCCCGTGGTTAAGCTACATATGACACAAGGAACTGGGAAGGATACAAGCTGTTAGCCACAAGCACTTCAGTCTTAACAACTTAGCATTCACCTGTCCCAGTCCCTCTACCCCAAAATACCTAGAATACCAATGAATCCCAGGCCAAAAATCCTTTCCAGTGGCCCAAGGAAATGTCAAATGTTGTCTTGAGCCAGTCTTCAAAGCCAGGAAGGAATGTGGCACGATGACAGTGTGGGTGAGTTGGGACTCCCTGCCCTACACTGCAGAGATTGAACCAGGCACCCAATGTGAATCTCAAGTTTGCTAAATGAAGAGATATCATTTGCCTGAACAGCTAATTCTATTCTGTGTTCTAAAGGTTTTGACAGTAACTTGAATACTCCTTTCTCTTCTGCTAAAGTTAATTTACTAACATTTTCCAGACACTTAGCATTAGAGGGTTAAAAGTATTCCAATGCAACCAGTGCTCAGATGTGGGTTTCTAAATACCATTCTCCAATAAAAGGAACAAGGGCTCTAAGAAATGGCTGAGTTGAGGGCACAGGCAGCCACAACACAAGATGAGCCTGGAACATTTTGTTGTGCCAGAAAAGTAAGGAAATGCTTAAAAAAAAAAAAAAAAGTGGACAGGGGGAATAAGTAGTCTTAAATTATAACTCAAAGTATAAGATACATATAAAGTATAAAATAAATATAAATAAGCCCATACTGACATAGTAAATGAAAAGAGAAAAATCTTCCTGACAGAAGTCCAAATAATATATGTAGATGCTTTCCTCTTTAGAAAGTAGAGGTTAATTCTCCTCTATACCTTAAGGGTGGGCTGCATTTTGTAACTTGCTTCCAAACAACAGAATATGGAAAGGGGCAAACAGTAACTTTACAAAAGAGAAACTTGGAAGATACCACCTTCACAAGATGCCATGTGGACACAGTCCTCTGACGGATGTGAGAAGGGCACACTGCCTCTGTGGTATCTTTTCCCCAACCCATAGCCACTGTCTAGTAGTGAGAAAAACATCAGACAAACCCAAATTGGGTTTCCACAAAATATCTGATTGGTACACCTCGAAACTGTCAGAGACCAGAGGAGACTAAGGAGACATGACAACTAATTGCAATGTGGCATACTGGACTGGATTCTGCAAGCAAATGAAAGAACATTAATGGATAAACTAGTGAAATCCAAACTAAGTCTGAAGGGTAGTTCACACTAACATACCAATGTTGGGTCTCAGTCTTGATAAATATACTGCCGTCATGTAAGATGCTAACATTAGGAGAAAATGAAACTGGGTAAGGGGCATACTGTATTATCTGTGTAGTAATTTCAGTACATTTAAAATTATTTCAACATAAAAGTTTATTTTAAAAGTATTTTACTAAATGATACTCCCCAAATTGATAAAACAATTAGCATTTAGATAATATGGGCTCAATTTAAGAAGACAAAGAAACACAAATATTTCATAGTTATTTTAATCTCCCATAAAAATACAGGTGAATATTTATGAAATAAAACAATCACTAAGATAACTGAAAACTTAACTAATTGAATTTTGTAAATTATATTCTACCTCAATCATTTAACAAACACTTATTGTCTACAATAGCCTAAATACTCATTGCTGATTGAAATAAACAGGATGTAATCCACCTGCCTTTCTCCCTTTGCACATCTTTAAGAAGAGTGGTAATATATGAAAATATTCACCACAACACCACCTAAAAGAACAAAACCTGTGTTGTCAAATAGAAGAAGGGCTTAATAAATTATGGAATGTTAACAGAATAGGTCATGTGCAACCATTAAAGTAATTATGAAGATCATTATTAAAACTAAAGTTAAGATTCAAAATGAAATTATACTGATTGCAGAGTATTCCCCATTGTGAGAAAAAAGAAATCAATGAACTATAGGTTATATAAGACAAGGCAGCTTAAAATTAATAAATAAGGTGGGGGAAAAAGACATTGGAAAGGGGCAGGTGGACAGTCCCCATGAAACAAAGCTGGAAATAGTTCCTGTCCTATTAGCCAGGACACAAAGACCTCCTAACACACAGAGCAGCAAGCTGACTCCTCAGTATCACCTCAGCAGTGGGGCCAAATTAGTCTCGACTGAAGGCTATTCTGGATCTGCCTAAGAAACCTTAAAAGCAAGCATCCAAAGGATCAAACTGCTTCCAGGTAACTTAATTGCATCAGGGAATAAAAGTCCAAAAATATGTTAAGGACTACCAAAAAATCTAGCACTCAATAATTTAAAATTCACAATGCCTTATATCCAATCAAAATATGCCAGTATCCCAAAAAGCAAGAAAATATAGCCAAAATGAAGAGGAAAAAAAATATATATATAAATGCTTCAGAAATGACACAGATGATAGAACTATTAAGCAATAATGTTAAAACAACCATTAATAAATATACTTCCTATGTTCAAGAAAGCAGAGGAAAGCCTGAGCAATAAGGAGAGAAGCAGAAGGCATTAAAAAAAAAAAGACCAAAATCTCTACAGAGATGAAAAAAAAACAAACAAACACAATGGTTGGGATTAATAGCAGATTATACATTGAAGAAAAACTCAGTGAACTAGAAGACATAGCAGTGGAAACTATCTAAAATGTAACACCAAGAGAAAAAAGATGGGGTGGCAGACTTGGCCCAGTGGTTAGGGTATCTGTCTACCACATGGGAGGTCCCCGGCTCAAACCCCGGGCCTCCCTGACCCGTGTGGAGCTGGCCCATGCGCAGTGCTGATGTGCGCAAGGAGTACCCTGCCACACAGGGGTGTCCCCCTCGTAGGGGAACCCCACGTGTGAGGAGTGCACCCCGTAAGGAGAGCCGCCCAGCATGAAAGAAAGTGCAGCCTGCCCAGGAATGGTGCCGCACACACGGAGAGCTGACACAACAAGATGATGCAACAGAAAGAAACACAGATTTCCGTGCCACTGAAAACAACAGAAGTCGACAAAGTAGAAGACACAGCAAATAGACACAGAGAACAGACAATGGGGGGGGGGGGGGGGAAGGGGAGAGAAATAAATAAATAAATCTTAAAAAAGAAAAGAAAAAAGATGGGGGTGAAGAGCATTAGTGGCCTAACACGTTTAAATGGAGTACCAAAAACCTTTACATATACAAACTCGGGGGAAAATAAATACTTGTTTCTATAAAAGTGTTAGTATTACAGGAAAAAGAAACATACCAATGTTCTCTCAACAATGGTTTTAAAACTAAGCAACAAGCACCAGTTAATAGCTGAAAGACACACTGTTATTACAACAGAGAGTGATAACTTATTCTGACATCCAAGTGTTAACTCAGAGGAGTCAGATAATTACGGCGTTCATCTTAGATTATGAGAAAAAACAATTATTGTCAGAGTACCGCTTGAACCTGTAGGAATACATTTGTACCATTCTGGTCTCTGAGAAACAGAAGAGCCATTTAAAATCTACTACTGTTTGCCAGCTATGACTGACAGTAGCACTCGTTTGAGGGAAAAACACGTAGAGAACAAAAAGACCTCTTCCAAATCGCTGTATGCAAATTGTAGTTTTTATACTATAATAAAAATATTACAGTTTAAAAACTAAACTATATTCTTAAGACTATTAATTTGAATAGCCTTACTTACAATTCCTTTATAACTGATATTTCTTTGATCATTCCTCATAACATTTGTCCCCACGACCACCACCATCCTGAATGAACATGCTTTTTCTTTTTCTTTTTTAAAAAATTTATTTCTCTCCCCCCCGCCACCCCAGTTGTCTGCTCTCTGTGTCCATTCAATGTGTGTTCTTCTGTGATCCTTATCAGCCGCACCGGGAATCTGTTTCTTTTTGTTGCGTCATATTGTTGTGTCAGCTCTCTGCGTGTGCGGCGCCATTCTTAGACAGGCTGCACTTTCTTTCGCACTGGGCCTCTCTCCTTACAGGGTGCACTCCTTGCATGTGGGGCTCCCCTATATGGGGGACACCCCTGCGTGGTAGGGCACTCCTTGCGCACATCAGCACTGCGCATGGGCCAGCTCCACACGGGTCAAGGAGGCCCGGGATTTGAACCGCGGACCTCCCATGTGGTAGGCAGACGCCCTGTCCATTGGGCCAAGTCCGCTTCCCCTGAACATGCTTTTTCTAGATACATTTGGGTCTGCCCATGACACTGCTTTCTTGTGAAGGTAGTATACCCACATCTGCTCCACCAGCTGGGCTTACATTGAGAACTTTTCACACCTCCACTCCTGATCGCATCTCCTTCTTTCAAGGTCATACTTACTACTATGTAAAAAGCAAAAACTCTTGGGGAGTGGATGTAGTTCAAGCAGTTCAACACCTGCTTCCCACACCGGGTTCAGTCCCCGGTACCTCCTAAAAACAAAAAAACAAACAACAAGCAAACAAACGAAAAAAACAACTCAAGGGAGCTGATGTGACTCAGTGGTTGAGCACAAGCTTCCCACATAAGAGGCCCAGGGTATAAAATTTTTAATAATAGGGAAGAAGACTTGGCCAACAGATAGGGCATCCATCTACCACAGGCGAGGTCCACGGTTCAAACCCATGGCCTCCTTGACCCCTGTGGGGCTGGCTCATGCGCAGTGCTGATGTGCACAAGGAGTGCCATGCTATGCAGGGGTGTCCCCTGTGAAGGGGAGCCACACGTGCAAGGAGTGCGCCCCATAAGGAGAGCCGCCCAGCGAGAAAGAAAGTTCAGCCTGCCCAGGAGTGGCAGCTGCACACACGGAGAGCTGATGCACCAAGATGATGCAACCAAGATTCCTGGTGCCGCTGACAACAATACAATAGAAGCAGACACAGAAAAATACACAGTGAATGGACACAGACAACAGACAACTGGGAGGGGAGAAGGGAGAGAAAAATAAATCTTAAAAAAAATTAAAAAAATAAAAAGCAACAACTCTTAATATGGTTAATACCATACTTTCAAGTCTTGTTTCTCCCTATGTAAACACTTTTGTTTATGGTGTATATTCCATATGAGGTAGGTGAGTACTCAGCAGGAACTGAAGTAAATGAAAAATGTAAAAAGCATAGACTCAGGAGTTTGGAGGGTTATCGGTTTGTCTTGCAAAAACTTGGTACTTGAAATATATTATACCTCTGAGGGTTATTGGTTGGTGTTTTTTAGTATAAACAATAAGAAATGCCCAGGTCTATTAAATCATTTTCTCATTTTGCCCTGATATAAACATTCAAACTTAGATCACAACTAACTTCTAAACATGAATCACTTATGCCTTCAACTTACATTATACTTGTTTATACTTACTGATACACTGCTTTGCCTTGTTTCTCATATATATATACAAATATATAACTCAAAAAATGTTTATAGCTTATTTATTTAATTTTTTAAAAAGGTCTAGATTACCTAACTGATAACATCGAAAATACAGGTGGATTCCCATATACCCCCCCCACTTTTCCCCACTAACATCTTTCATTAGTGTGGTATATTTGTTACAATTGATGAACACATATTGAAGCACTGCTATAACCATAGTCAATAGTTTACATTACAGTTTACACTTGGCACCACATATTTTTCTAGGTTTTGATAAAATGTATAATGGCCTGTATCTGTCATTGCAATGTCATTCAGAACAATTCCAATATCCCAAAAATGCCCCATGTTACATCTATTCTTCCCTCTCCCTCCCCTCAGAACCTCTGGTGATAACTGCTCTTATATCAACGTTACAAGATATTCCATTGCTAGAATAATAAGTCCACTTTAGTCCACAGTTGTATTCCTCCCTACATTTGTTCATTCCTCAACCTTGAGGATTTTAGGATGGTGATGCCCACTCTGTTTCTAATTGAAAGGGGTCTTAGATCCCATGAGGCAGATGGATGGAATTGTCTTGTGCAGTTGTGGTAACTCTGTTTTTTGGGATGGGCGTTGTCCATCATCATCCTTTTGTTAGCTGTCCTGGGAGAGTCCAGTGAATTGGAGAATAGGCATTACAATACTGCTGAGATTCAGGGCTCAACCCGCATATGAACAGGCCAAAGATTTAAGTCTCTGATACATATATTTAATGAGCATAGTGCTAATTACAGGTTCAAATAAAAGGGGCAGAAGAGTCATGTATAGGGAAATTATAAATGAACCTCTTTTACATTGGGGAACATATATTTCAAGGTAAGGTCCATTGACAGGGTGCCAAATTCCTGAGACTGTCTGCCCTGCTATAGTGTCTAGATGTCTCTAGAGCCCTCAGGAGCACTCCTGCTTGAGGCACTGTTTATTGTGGCAGTCAATGAGATCCTGCTGAGACTTTGAAATCTCTTATCCATAAAAACTCACTTGTATTTAATATTATCCCTTTTTGGTCAAGGTCCTTTTCCAAATGTATTGCTATTAATAGTTGGCACTTGGTAATAATCCCTTTGTTAGGCAGAATTTGCTAGGCAGTCTGAGAGAAAGCATTTAGCAAGACGCTGCTGCAGAAGAGTTCAAAACATGGCTGGAGTTCTTTTATTGTTTGTTTTATAACAAATTGATTTTATTGATACATATTATGAAAGCATACAATTCACCCAAAGTAAACAATCAAAGGTATCTGGTGTAATCACACAGTTGTGCATTCATCACTTCACTCATTATTATAGCATTTTCAGTATTTCAATAATAATAAACAAAACAGACAAGAAAATTCTTCACCTCTCAATGGAGTTTACTTATTTTTTGTTTTTTTGGGGGTCTTTCTTTTCATTAATTTATCAAATATTTATTAATCACCTACACTGTATTAGGCACTGTAGGAAACAGTAATGAAAATAGGAAGCTCCCTGCCCATATAAACTTTATAACATATGGGGTAGACAAAGAGTTACATATGCATGTATGTATATGTGTGTGTATATTACATATTGCAAATACATAAATTATAATGGACACTAAAGGGAAAATGCAAATGCTATACACAAATGTGGTTACAGATAACTAGAGAACTTGGCTTAAATTAGGGACTTAGGGGCTGTCAACTTCTAAGGAACTGGCATTTAAATAATGAAGGATGAGCAGGAATAAGCCAGGCTGAAGGGTGGCAGGAAAGACAAGTATTCTACGAGCAAGGAGGGATTAAGCCAGTCCCCAATCTTGGAGTATTTGTAGACCCTAAAGTATGTGTGGGCTTGGAGTGTACCAGAGAGAGCCACAACTCAGGATGAGGCTGAAGTAGTAGTTGTCTGACCTGGCAGTTGGGCTAAGGATTGAAGATTTATCTTAAGTGCACTTCCACTTTAAGCTGGGGAATAAACTACCCAATTTATATTTTTAAACGATCCTTCAAGCTGTGATGTAAAGAATGAACTGTAAAGGGAAAAACTGAAAAAAGGACATCATTAGGAGGTACTATGATATTACAGGAAGGAGATGACAGCAGCTGAACTGAGGAGCACATAATTGACATTTTTAGGCAGGTCAGTTATTCATTGTACGAAACTGCACTACCCACTGCAGGACAATTAGCATCTCAGGCCCAAAGGTACAGTGAACCAGCAACCTGCCCAAGTCAGGAAAACAATGAAAAAACAAAACAACCCACAACTTTCTAGGGAATGGTAAAGTCTCTGGAGTATACTAAAGTGATGAGAGAAGAGGTGACTAGAAAGGACTTGATGGACTGCATATAAAATATACAGAAGAACCAAGGACTTATGAAGAGCAAGAAAAGGATGCCTGAGACACATACAACAATAAGAAACAGATCGATGAGGGGGTGGGGTTTATGACATAATCTCAGTATGGGAGCAAGTTTTAAGCTTGCAATGAAATAACCAAATGAGATGTCAAATAGTTGGACATACGTGCCTGGCAATCGGAAAGACGGGGGTGTAAATCTGGAGTAGAACAGGCATCTAGTTATTTAAAATCGTGAGGCTGGGTGTTAATGATCATCTAGGAAGAAAATGCGTGCAGAATAAGAGAAGAGGGAACAGACCTGAACCCCCAAGTAATCTGACACAGAGATAAAGACAGAGGAGGAGACAGCAAGACTGAAAAGAAAAGGTTGCTGAATGGGATCTGATGACCGAGACAGGTGATACCATCAGGCAAAAATGAACTGTGCAAATGTGAGCAAAAATTTGCAATACATAGGACTTATATTTGGAATATATATAAATAACTCAAATTCCAAAATAAAAAGAAAACCCAATTTTTAAAATAGGTAAAAGATATGAACAGAGGCATTCTGTAGGTGATATGCACATAAAAAGAAGACTGACGAGTAATCAAAGAAATGCAAATTAAAACCACACACTCATTAGAATGGCTAAAATTTAAAAGACTGACCATACCAAGTGGTGGTGAGGATATAGAAAAGCTGGAACTAATATACTGCCTTGTGGGACTACAAAAATGGTACAACCACTATGGAAAACAGAATGGCAGTCTCTTAAGTTAAATATACACTTACACAACCCAGCAATTCCACTCCTAAGTATTTACCCAAGCAAAATGAAAACATATGTCCACACCAGCTTGTACTCAAAGGTTTACATGAGCTTTATTTATAATAGCCCTAAACTGGGAACAACCCAGATATCCCACAACAAGGAAAAAGTCAACAGTGCAGGGCGCCATACAATGGAAGAGTATTCAGCACTAGGAGGAAAGGACAACAGGTTCATGCAATAACAAGGATGAATCTGGAAAAAACAAAACACTACACGAAGTGAAAGAAGCAGAACAAAACATGTACATACTTTTAAATTCCATGTACATGAAATTCTAGAAAAGCTAAAACTAATCTACAGTGAGAAAAGGCTCATCCATGATTGTTTTGAGGTAGAGACTGTGAAGGGGCACAAAGCACTTGTTGGGGTGATGTTTATGTTCTACATCTTCATTGTGGTGGTGGTTACACAAGCATATATATTTGTCAGGATTCATTAGGCTATACAATTAGAAAAGTTGCATTTTATTATATATATACTTCAAATGTGATTTTTTAAAAAATTGTGTTACGCTACAAAATTATAGGTTTGATTTTCTTTCATCATTCATAAATTTGTAGTGAAGGCAATTTCAAGGAAAATATTCCAAATAGGCTTTTTTAAGCTTTTTTATTGAGATATGTTCGCATACCATACAATCCATCCAAAGTGTACAATCAATAGCTTTTAGTATAATCACAGTGTTGTGCATTCATCACAAACTTTTAGAATAATTTCATTTCTACAAAAAGAAAAACCCCATACCCCTTAGCAGTCATCCCAAATAGGTTTTAAGCAATGGCAGTATGATAAGAATAAATACCCAGGCCTCCACGGTGATTTCTAAGGCTCGGAAATAAAATTTCAGGTATTTTCAGGGGTTTTGCCCATCCTCCCCAGCCTCCCATCATTACAAAATCTCATATACAAGCTCAATAATATTTGTTGAAATTGAAATTTGTCTAAATAAAGGGGATATTTCATCATGCCCAAGTACCATATACTGTACACACTGTGTAGCAGCTAAAATGCTACCTATCAACTGTGAATGGGTTATTTTTAGAGAAAGCTATTAAGCTGTTCTTGAAGCTACCCATTTTGGTGAATTTTAATTATCTGAACACAAAACTACAGTACTTCGTTTCACAGATAAAAATTAACTTGTCTTCAGATGCTAAGTAAGTTTGACTGATCCAAATTAATGTTCCAAAAATAAGTAGGTAGATAATACTAATGACTGCTTTAAACGAAAATGTATTCCTTACTTCAGCTTGGTTCTCTTACAATTCACTAAGCAAGAAAGTCAGAGTGCAAAGGGTTTGTTAGAGGGTCCAACCGTTAAGTGAGCAAAAGAAAAAGCTACAGTCATCTTAACTATAAAATTTATCCCAGTAACAGTAAATGTTTTTGCTCCAATGGTCCAATATACTACAGGTAACAGAGCTTAAAATCTGATGTGATTAATACTGCTACCTCCCAAGAAAAGGTGCTTGGGGAGAACAAATTTGGTTGGCCATATGCATTTTTCACTCTCTCCAGTAATAAAATGGGTGCTAAGGGGTCAAACTAGGTTCAAATTCTGGCCCTACCCCTCATTAGCTGAGACAGTGGCTGACCTAGTTTAACATCTTGCAATAACTACGTGCTGAAAAATGAGGAAACCATAAGGGTTGGGAGAATATAAAAATAGCAGATGCAAAGCCTGAAAGATAGCAAGCCTTTAAAAAGCAGTAGCCATTTTTTTTTTAAGATTTATTTATTTCCCCCCCCCCCCCACCCCACTGTTTGCACTCATTGTCTGCTCTCCTTCTCTTTAGGAGGCACCAGTAACCAAACCTGGGACCTCCCATGTGGGACAGTGGCAGTCAATCTCGAGCCATCTCTGTGCCCTGCTTTATTGTGTCTCTCATTGTATTTCCTCTGTGTCTCCTTGTTGCATGATCTTGTTGTCTCAGCTCGCTGTCTGTTTGTCTTCTCCAAGTGGCACCAGAAACTGAACCCAGGACCTCCCATGTGGTAGATGGGCGCTCAATCATTTGCGCCACATCCACTTCTCCATTGTTATTACTATGAACTCTATCACATGAGATCCTAAAAAGAAGTAACATCAAAAAAGAACAACGGGCTTCAAATAAGGAGGTTTAATTCTTTTATTCCTTACGTGTGTGCACTGATAGTTTCAGCCTATTTGCAAAATGGAGAAGATTCCAGTATTCTTTGTTCAGGTTTCTTCCAAACACAGGAAATGAAAAATAAAAAAATTTAATTGTGTATTAAGAGAAAAAATAGCCACAGCCAGTCACAAAGCTGAATGTATGATAACTGAGAAAAAAGAAAGATGAAGTCTTGTAGTAAAGGTTCCAAAAATTTTGGGTGGACTCAAGTACACACATTATTAAAAGGAAACATTTCCCTGCCCACAAATAGGAAAAATAGGTCTAGTTTACTAGATTCAAGATATTCTATCAGGATTTGGTATTTTGACTATCATCATCCTAAAAACTCACAATCAAATCAAGAGACTGTCTCATTTGAACAGTGCTAGGGTAGCACAAAGTCAGATTATTCTTACAAGAGACACTCTAGTCCAAAGCAGTACTATTTAGAAGTGATCTCTAGAATTTGACTGCGTTCGGATCTTATCATGAGAAAGGAAGAGGCATCCTCACAAAGCAGATGGCTACCCACACCTTGATCATTCCCTTACATTTTCTTCCTACTCAATTATTTCCTTCCACCTTCATTGGGCAGGAATTTTAGAATGGTCCTGAGGAGGCTGACTAGTGGGCTTTAACAGGGAGAAGTAAAAGCGACAAAAACTAAAAGCATCAAGTTTCCCCCAGGTGCAAACATTCAGCAGACAGGGGCCTAAGCAGCTCCATGAGCCCCTGTATCTGATACAGTGAGAGTATTAAAAAGGGCCTCATCACTCACAATGACTTATTTATTGAGCATGCAGCAAAGGGCTAAAGGATTAAAAAAAAAAACACAACCTTTTCATCTATCTGTACCATAATCCTAGAAAGCATAATCCCAACTGTATAAAGAAACTGAGGCACAGAGGGGAGGGGTCTGCTAACATTCTGGGGTTCAAACTCAATAACACTGATCCCCAAAACCCATGTTCTTTGCCACCCAACCACATGGGGGACAAGAAATAGCCCTCTACTGCTCTCTTGGAGGTGATGAACTACGGTTATGCTCTTAATTGGCTCTACCACCCAATAGAGTGCTGGGGATAGGAGCCAGAGCCTAACAGTTCAAATGAAAAGAAGTTGAAGAAAGCAAGCAGTTAACAACAAAAATAAAAATCATCATAATAATCAAGACACAGAGAATGTACTGCTTACGAAAGTAGCCTACCCATTTAAAGGTTCTGGCTATTTACATCTTTTTCGTCAGGATAAGCCAACTATGTCCCCCCTGAAATAAGAGGCTTACTGTATATGAGGTGTGGGAGTGAGAGTGGACATGAAGGCAGAAGATGTAAAGGCAAAGCCAAAAGGGGAGGTAAAAAGGGACCTGAATGGGGACAAGTAAAAAGACCATGTTGAAGGTCCAGTGGAAGTTAGAATCCAGAGATTTTTTTGTGGTACCAATTACGACAAATAAGCGATTTTCTCCAGGAGCCTGGGAGCAAGATGGAAGAAAATAAACGATTGGATTCTTACCAAGTGAGGGTGGAGAAAGTTAGAGAATTGTAGGTTTAGTTAGAGTGAAGTTGTCAGCAGACAGAATCCAGACTGGGTTAGGATGCAAGGAAGGCCAGGAAGGACCACAGATTGGGAAAACAGTAAAGGCAAAGGTGTCAAGCCAGGATATGCAGAGGAGAGAAGGATAAGAGGACAGGAAGCTATGATCTGAAAACAGAGTTATCAGTTTCACCTCCTAAGGACTATCCTTGCATGCATCCCTATCACTGAGTCATAAAGGAATCAAGAAACTCAGGTCTCTTATGAACTACCTCACTGTCAGAAATATTAAACACCTCCTTCAGACATGTGGAAAATGACTAAGATAGGGAAAAACATTTAAACTTGAGGTACACAGTATTATTATCTAAGCTGAAAAGAGATGCTTGTACAACTAAGCAGGTGGTGAGATGTTATATAACGGATGCTAAACTAGGTAAAGTAGAATAATGCAATATATATAATTATAACTCTGAAATGCCAGTAAGAAAGTCTACAGTTAGCAATAAAAAACCAATTTTATTTCTTTCCATTAAAAAGCTTCTGCATTTAAAGTTGATAGTTTTGGGGTTTGTTTTGTTTTTGCAGCCCATACTGATAGAAAAGGAGGTAGACTGTTCTGAACAAAACTTGATAATCATTCATGAATAGGCAAAGTTTTAAAATAAATGCAATGCAATAAAATAAAAGTAACTTTCTTTTAAAAGTACACAGTATGAGGCCATAGACTGCGGGTCTGTGTAGTCAGGATAAGTTGTGCAAATGGCGCGCCAGGTCAGGCCTTTTTAAGTAACTTTCTTATACTGCTGGTGGGAATGCAAATTGTACAACCCTTCTGGAAGGGAATTTGGCAATATCTAACAAAATTACACACATACCCCTTTCGACCCAGCAATCCCATTCCTAGGAATCTACCATGAAAATATACTCCAATAATAAGAAAATATACTACAAAAATAAGAAAATCTCTTAAGAACTGACAGAGGATGATGTCCAAGGCACACTGTTAAGTGAAAAAGCAAAGTACAAAAGAGATTTATATTATGCTAATCTTCATCATATAAGATAAAGGGGAAGAAAAAAAAAGATAAAGGGGAGGGATGTAAGAAAATACACATGTATCTGCTTATTTGTATGAAAGATATATAGGCAAGATAAACCAGAAACTAAAGAGATTGCCTACCTACTAGAATGGTTGGGAAAGGGGTGAAAAGAAGTGTAGAGTGGGACAGATGGGGTGGTAGGAATGAGGAGGAGTGACCATTGTCTAAGTAGACCTTTCATTGTCTAAGTAGACCTTTCTGTACAGCTATGACCCTTCAAATCATAGTCAGGTATCACATACCCGCAAAATCAAACAATTAAAACCAACCAGGATGTGGGAAGACTCCAAAATGGAATACAAATAATAACAAATGAAACTGATTGTATTACAAATGAGTAACATAACCACACTAAGGGAAAGAGGGAAAAAAGCAGTAGCCCTGGTAACTTTGGAAAACAGGATTTGACTGGTATAGCAGTTTGATATGGTTATAAATTCCAAAAATAGATACTGGATTATGTTTGTAATCTGATTTGTAACCTGGGCATGATCGAGTTATGATTAGGGCACTGAGTCCCCACCCTTTGGTGGGGACTCTCAGATAAAAGACCTGGCAAAGAACAGAGTTTAGGGTTTTCTGATGTTGGAGTTTTGATGTTGGAGTTTGATGCTGAAGCCTTAAGCTGGATCCCCAGGAAGAAAGGAACCTTCAACCCAGAGAAAAGCAACCACCAGGAACATAGGAACCCAGGAAACCTGAACCCTCGCAGACATCAGCAGCTGTCTTGCTCCAAATAGACTTTGGTTGAGGGAAGTAATGTATGCTTTACAGCCTGGTATCTGTAAGCCCCTACCCCAAATAAATACCCTCTTAAAAAACCAACCAATATCTGGTATTTTGCATCAGTACCCCTTTGGCTGACTAATATAACTGGATACTATAAAGTCAAAAAGAACTGTACACAAATACTGTAATATAGGGAGTAAATTTGTTTCTCACAAGAGGGATATGGGTTAAGCAATTATGAATAGAAAAGGATGAACAAATAAACAAATGGAAGGCAATGAAAGCCACACTGGGGAAAGATTACAAATAAGAAGGGAGGGGCAGCTAAAATAAACCATGGTAGGGCTGGATTAGAATCAGAAGTAGGTTCTGTCTCTATGTATCTCTATATATAGGTAGAGAACTCACAGTTCTCAACATAAATATATGGTTAGATACAGAAATAAATATAGCTGTGTGTAAGCATGGGTTAGTCCACACACGTTTCCTAGCTCCGGGACTAAAAAGATCTAGAAGCAATGGCATCCCAATAGCAATTAACATACTTAGCACTTAGATCTTCATTTCTAAACACCATTCCTCATTAAAAGAAACCTGGACTCCTTGGGAAAGGAGCTGATTCTAGGGCTGAGGCAAGGAAATTACAAGATGAGCCTAGACCATCGGATGGTGGCAGAAAGAAAGATCATGCTCAAAAAAGGACAGGGGCTTGTTGAAAAGATCCAGGAGCCAACAGAGAGTTCCCAAAGGTCAAAGTTGTAACAATTTGAGCAACGAAATAAAAAATGATGGTACTGGATTTTAACCCATAGAATAAAATATTTTATCATGCTGATATAAATAACAAATAGACAAATGAGGGGAAAGCAACAGAAAAATCATTAGACAAATACCCTAACAATTGTTTCAGACATGATCCATGGATGGATGCTAAAGTGAAAATTTGAGAAGAAACAGGTTATCTGCATGGTCTCAAAATACCTTTCCCAAGATATTTATTAATTACAAAGTAATAAACAGTAACTTTACAGTGGAGAACTCCGACGGAATGATGAAAGTTAACATCTCTAGGAATAAGATATACAGACATCACGAACCCTCTGCTATGATGCACTGAGAAGAGCACATTACTTCTCTCTGGTTTTCTTGCCAAAAATGCATGACCTCATTCTAATCATGAGAAAACATCAGACAAACCCAAACTGGGGGAGAGTCTACAAACAGACCAGTATTCTTGTGTCAGGTCAAGAAAGACAGGCAAGACCAAGGAAATGTCACAACTGGAGGAGACAAAAGAGACACAAAAATTAAATGCAAGATGGGATCCTGGATGAATCCTAGAACAGAAAAAGGACATTAGAGGGCAAACGGGGAAATCCATGAAAGGTTTGCATTTCGTTAATAGAACTGTACCAATTTTAATTTCCTGGTTTTGGCAATTGTACTATCATAACATAAAAAGTTAACATTAGGGAAAATGCTCTATATTGAAGTGATGAATGTATGACTCTGTGATTATACCAAATGCCAATGATTGCACACTTCAGATAAACTGTATGGTTTATGAACAAAAAAAATAATGACAGTTGGGGAAAAAAATACACCAAATGTAAGATATGGTGTAATAATCTGTAATTACGGTGTAACAATTTGACAATACTCTTTCAAATTTATAACATGTTTCACAACAATCCAAGGTATTGGTTTTGGGGTGATATATGGGAACCCTGTATGGTGTTATGCCTATTTGTTTTGTAAGTTCACAACTTTTTCTATACATTTATTGTTTATGTATGTTCATGTAAAAATGATATACGTCAATAAAAAAATTTTTAATGAAAAAAGTTAACATTAAGAAAAGTCGGATATATGGGAACTCTGTACTATCTTTGCAACATTTTCGCAAGTTTAAAATTATCTCAAAAAAAAGTTAAAAAATAAAAATATTTGCTCATGTTGAAAATTGTATATAGAAAACAAAGATTTTTAAGAGAAAGAAAAGAGAGTGGGAAGGAAGGATATAAAAAGGAAGAGGGGAACCAGGTTAGCCTTAAAGGGAAATTTACTGGTGACAAAAAGATAATAGCAACGGGAAGCAGACTTGGCCCAGCAGTTAGGGCGTCCGTCTACCACATGGGAGGTCCACGGTTCAAACCCCAGGCCTCCCTGACCCATGTGGAGCTGGCCCATGTGCAGTGCTGATGCACACAAGGAGTGCCGTGCCACGCAGGGGTGTCCCCCGGGTAGGTGAGCCCCACGCGCAAGGAGTGCGCCCCGTAAGGAGAGCCGCCCAGCGCGAAAGAAAGCGCAGCCTGCCCAGGAATGGCGCCGCACACACAGAGAACTGACACAGCAAGATGACACAACAAAAAGAAACACAGATTCCTGTGCCACTGACAACTATAGAAGCGGATGAAGAAGACACAGCAAATAGACACAGAGAACAGACAACCGGAGCGGGGGGGGGGGGGGGGGGGTTGGGGGGGGGAGAAATAAATAAAATAAATCTTAAAAAAAAAAAAAAAAAGATAATAGCAAGAAAAGGAAGGAAAAAATTAAATAAAGGACATGAAACACCCAGAATAGTGTCTGGCACAAAGGAAATGTTCACTAAGTGTTAAATTATTGATTTGTATATTAAAAAGAGAAAAGAATAAAAAGTGTAGTTGGCAAAGTTATGATGGTGCTAGATTTCTTGCTGCTAACCCAGTGGTTCTTGGCTATACATCTGAACCACCTATGGAACTTAAAAAAAAAAAAAAAAAAGCCTAGTCTCATACTCAAAAATTCTAATTTATTCAGTCCAGAGTATAGTTTGGGTATTGGGGTTTTTTAAGGACCCCATGAGATTCTAATGTGAAACTAAGACTGAAGATGATAAGATGATTGCTTCATATGCTATTCCTCTCTGGCCACTCTGTCCTGGGTCTCCAAGTCACGGTTTTTTGGTCTTCCATGGAAAAGCCCTCCCTACAGAACAGAAATAAGCCAAGGGAACAGAAATTAATCCCAATTCCCTTCTTCTCTTGCCTACCAATAGGAAGTTCCACAGCATTATGCTACTTAGAAAAATGTATTACATTTAAATGATCAGTACCAGAAGCTGGAATTACTTCATGGACGAGAAACCTGGCTGCAGAAACAGGGTAACACCTTCTGGTCCTCAGAATCTTCAACTTTTTGAAAATGAAGAACTTTTTGTTTTGTTCTGACTTTTAATTGTTAAGCTGACAAGTTTCTTAAAAAATTTTAATGGGTGAAAAGTTAAAAAATACATAAGTTTTTTTAAAAAGGTATAAATCTTACTATCATCACTGTTTCCATCCCCCACTTATAACCATTAATTTCTTGTTTATCCTTCTAGTATTTCCTTATGCAAATAAAATATAGATTGATTTATTTACATGTGTCAGAGAAAACTGACTTCCAAATCTGAGTAAGAATCCAAATCATCCAAAGAGCTTCTTAAAAGTGTGGGTACCTAGTTTCTAACCCCCACCTTCTGACTGAACAAAACCTCTGGGGAGTAGGACCTGGTACTATTCTTACTAAGTTCCCCCAGGTGACTTCTGTGACAGACACCTTTTAGGTGTGTTCCCTGATGGTGCCTTTCTGACCCCAGCTGGCTCAGTAACACCCAGCACAGGAAGCACCGCCCAGAGGCTGGCCTGGGCCAACTAGCTTCTCTCCTCAGAGCTCCTGGAGCAGGGCCACAGACTTTGGAGGTTGGACACTAGAGATGCCAGGCCAGTAGAATATGATGTCAGCTTGGAGGACAGAGGATACTGGGATGGGCCATGCACACCCAGACTTTACTATGGGTGTCATAATACTACTACTTCCAACAACTATGAAGTAGATAGTCACAGAGCCACAGAAAAAAGGGCTGCTGGTCAAGTGAGGATGATGGAAGCACTGCCTTGGTTCTGGACAACTTTCTAATTCCTCAACCTAGGCCCACATGATGACTGCTTGCCTTTCCTGGACTGAGGTTTGTGTTTCAATCATGTGAGCATTACACAAGGATCTCAAAGAACTTCAGAGACTTACAGGAATTCTGTAGGATCTTGGTCAAGCAAAATTATGAGTTTTTTTTTAACTTACTCAAATTTTTCATTGCTCAAGTTACTGCGAACATCTTATTTCTGAATCCAGTTCCTTGCCTATACTCCCCATATTATCCCCTCACTTTCACCCTTGAATAATAAATACATATGTTCCCAAACAATCAAAAACCCAGAGAGGGAACAAGCAGTTGAGGGCCCACTCCCACATGGGAGGTCCAGGGTTTAGTTCCTAGTGCCTCTGAAAGAAAACACATAGGGAAGCGGATGTAGCTCAAGTGATAAGGCCTCCACCTACCATATGGGAGGACCCAGGTTCAATCCTTGAGGCCTCCTGGTGAAAAAGAAGAAGAGAAAGCATGCCTGCGCAGCGAGCCAGTACCTGTGCGGCAAGCCGAGTGCCCGCACGGTGAGCCAAGTGCCCACACAGTGAACCGAGTGCCCACGTGGGTGCCTGCATGGCAAGCCAATTGCCCATGCAGTGAGTCGGTGCCTGTGTGACAAGCCAAGTGCCCACACAGTGAGCCGAGTGCCCATGCAGTGAGCCAGTGCCCACACAAGTGAGTCACGCCACAAGATGATGACACAACAAGAGATGAAGGGGAGAGTCAAGGTGAAGCGCAGCAGAGACCAGGAAATGAGGTGGCGCAATTGATAGGGAACCTCTCTCCACATCAGAGGTCCCCAGGACCGAATCCCAGTGAATCCTAAAGGAGAAAGACGAGAAAAGAAGACAAAAGAAGAGAAATAGATACAGAAGATCACACAGCAAATGGCCAAAGAGCAAAAACAGCAGGACAGGGGAGGGACAGGGAGAGAGGGAGAAAAAAGAAAGAAAACATGCAGACAACAAGCAAAAATAAGCTGGGAAGTGGATGTGGCTCAAGTAATTGAGCTTCTGCCTACCACATGGGAGATGTGGTTCGATTCCCAGGGCCTCCTAAAGAAGACAGTAAGCTGGCATCAGTGACAGGTAGGCACGGCAAGCTGACACACAATGATGCAACAAGAGACACAAGAGGAAACACAAGAGAGACACAACAAAAGCAGGGAAGAGAGGTGGCTCAAGCAATTAGGCATCTCCCTCTCACATCAGAGGTCCCAGGTTCAGTTCCCAGTACCTCCTGAAGAAACAAGGAAAACAGACACAGCAAGTGCAAACAACGAGTGGGTAGGGAGAAATAAAATAAAATAAATCTTAAAAAAACTATATATATAAAAAACTAACAAAAACAATGAGCAGACGAGCACAAGCAGACAAGAAAGACAACAAGCAAAAACCAAACAGACAGACAACAAACAAACAGACCAGGGAGCCAACAACAACAAAAACCCATACAGTAAGCTATGCTGCCAGAGAGGGGCAACAGGGCAGCTAGTCAATCTGCACCCTACCCCCCTACTCCCCGCCAATAACTGTCTTACTGACAACACTGGTCCAGGGTCCATTCAGAGAGCAACAGAAGCTCTGCAGGACAGCTGCTGAGACTCCAGGCTTCTCTCACTGTGGAAAACCTACCAAGTGGAAGTGGTAGAGTGACATGTATTTGAAGGGATAATCTTACATTACTGGAGTTTTATTTTGGGTCAAGTTACCAAGCCCAGATATAACAGAAAAAAACACTGATCTTGGAAGCTTTCAAACCCTAACTCAAGATCTTGCATTATTACAACTCTGTGCTCCTAACTTTTAGGTGAGTCTCTTAACCTTGCTGAACCTCAAAATCTTCCCTTGTAAAATGGAAAGAACATTTATCTGTCAAATATAGGATTATATGGAAGAATAAATATCTGTGAACTCATCTGGTAAATTCAACACAAATGTAAATAGTATTATCACCTAGAAGACAACAATTTTATCAGACTTCCATCCCAACAATCTCATTTTTTCTTATTACTGTCAGACTAATAACACTGTTATTACTGCAAACCTTGCTTTAATTTTTCTTATATTTCATTAAATATAAAAACTATGCTTATTAAAAAAACATAACCATACAAAACTTCAAGAGGTAAAGTCTGACCATAAAACCTAAGTGATTTGGCCAAAACCATCCAACAAGAGAAGAAAGATCAACCCTTTGGTATATGCCCCTAATTCAGTGTTCATGCCATTATACAGGAATGTGCCCAGAATAGCTTACACAACAGAACTTTGGGAAGAGAGCTAAGTGAGAAATGGTACACAATGCCTCCTCCTTCAAAACCCAACAAAATAAACAAAGTTATAAACAAAGAACAAAGATAAGACTCAACTGAGAGGAACAGACCAAGCAAATTTTAAAGGGTAACCCAGGACCTGGGAGGAGTAATAAAGTACAAACCATAAAAGCCCAGGAGAAAAGGAGCAGCTATGGCAGATCAAAAGTCTGTGAAAACAGGGACAAATAAAGATGGCAATGGGCTAAAGTGTATAAGAAAGCGGCTAAATAAGAAGCATTCAGAATAGATACTGCAGAACTATGACACATTCCAGGAGAATTTATAAAACACCTCTGGAGGCAGCAAATAGTAGACACAGGATAAAGGAATAAGCCACTCAGAATATAAATTATAAGATGATATTAATAATGATAGAAACCCGGCAGTTTAAATAGATAGAGGGCAATGCAGAAGAAATCACCACAGCTAGAAATAATAGATTAATAGAAATACAGAGGCCAATAAGAAATTATAGCAAAGAAAATGATCAAATATTTTTAATTTGGAAAAATACAACAATAACAAAGGGCATCAGAGCGAATGAAAGAACAGAGTATGCCTAGCAGTTGGGGTTAAGGGAAGAGGGAAGAAGCTCGGAAAAGGGGAGATTAACAAATCTAAATAGCAGAGGGCAAAAAAGATCTGAGAATGTAGAGAGAGAGAGAAGACAAGCACACCCCCAAGTCCAACTAAGAAAATTAAAATAAAGATGATATTGTCCAAGTTAAATTTATGGCATTAACACCAGATAATAATTAATAACTCTGAAAAGTAAATCCTGACAACAGAATAATAAAATTCATGTGGAAAGGCAGGAAGCAAGATTGCAAGGGAGCACACACACTGACCAAGTTTAAATATCAAGCACGACAGGTTCTCCACTGTAATGGCACGGGTTGGTTGCCCAGGGTTGGGGGTACGGGGTAGGAATGGAGGAGAGCAATGATGAAAATATTCTGGAATTAGATGGCTGCATATTTTTGTGGATATACTAACAATAATTGAATTGTGTACTTTTAAAGGGGTGAATTTTTGGTATGTGAATTATATCTCAAGAAAAAAAAATGGTCTATTTTTAAAAATACCTCCTTTTGTTGACTTGCTATTTCAGGTGCTAAGATGTAAGAGTTCAATTTGAGGGATCCCTGGAGAATTAACAGCCAAGACAGAGAAGCAGAGTAGCAAACAAGCTCCAGATTTTGGCAGTGGGGAAGAGGCAGATAAATGTCACCTTGTTAATATTTTTTATCTTGGCATCCCAGTTCACCAAAGTAGGAAAGCTGACAAGGATTCCAGGCAGAAGCTCTACTAAGGAATTAAAATGTAGCCATTTGGGAAAAACAAGAGTAAAGCATTTTATAATGCCAAGTTAAGTGAAAAATAATAAACTAGAATAATAGAACAAATATTCAGAAAGACACACGTAAATATCTATTACTTAAATATAACTCAGGTGAAATACGGAGAGCAGTTTAATGAAATACTGATAAAACTAATAATATGGAGTAAAAGAAATAAAGTATCTAAACACAGCATTATTCTCCACAATGATTTTCATCTACTCAGGTTAAAAGGCTTGGAAAGCCTTAGTGTATCTCATCAATTCTGAAGCAATAAAAGAACACAGTAAAGAATTATTTAATTCATTTAATTATATAAATATTAAAAAGCTTTCAGAAAATAAATACCAGTTTCTAATGAATAAATGGTCCAAGAATTTGAACACAGTTCAAACACTAAATGAGTAAAACGTAGAAGAAAAAAGTTTAACCCTACAAACCCAAACCAAGACAAGGTCCTCCTGCAACTACAAGCTACTACACCTTATACCTATTCAATTATGAGTAAAAGGATAAAGTCACATTGTCACAGAAAGAAGGAACAGGGAGAGCAAGCAGGGATTCTTTTAAAGATTAACAGTGGCAGCCTAAATTCAAATGTTATTTCTAGAGAGCGATCTGGCTACATACTACAAAAGTCTTATTTTTGACCTGCTCAACCCACTTTTTGGGAAGCAGTTTCCAAGAAAATTACTCAAAGGGGGGAAAAAAACCCTGTTTGTACTAAAAAAAAAAGCCTATAACTGTACCATTTAAAAATGGTGAAAATGAAATAGTTCAAAAGCTCAAAAAGTGGAGAATTAGTTATGTGAGCTACCTATCTTCAATAAATGTAATGTTATGTTATATTACATGTAGGATTCACAGAAAAAAATTAAAGGGGGTGGGGAACAGAACACAATAGTATAAGTATGCAGAAAAAGGAGAGCGAGGCAGAGAGACAAACAGACTTCGCTGAGAACTGGCCCAACAGAGAAAAGGGAGCTGAGAGCAGTCACGGGAGGGAGGGTACAACAATGAGCTCAGACACCAGTATACTGTGGGGGGGGACCTGAGGAGAGAGAAAATAGTGGTGCCTGGAAGGGTGCAGAGGGGTTTCACTTTGTTTTATTTTTAGGATGGGCGAGTTATCAGTCCTCAGTAGTTGAAGCTAGGAATCTGGATGAGGCCACCCAGAGAGATTGTATGGAATGAGAAGAGGGCCAAATAACCACAGAGAGTCCAAGTCTTAGGAAAGCCAGTAAAGAAGTGGAGGCTTTTTTCAGAGGAAGTGGTCTGCAACATCAAATGCTCCAGTAAGATCAGGGATGGGGTGGAAATCACACACCTTTAGGAAAAAGCCAGAAGGTTCAAAATGAAGAAAGGCTTGCACATGGCATGGCATCAGTTCTGAGGACTGAATGAGATGGCAGGGCTGACTGAAGTTTGGCTGCAGTGAGCAGAAGAGGCAAGCTCAAAAGCGTGAGAAAGCAGAGAACACAGAATCTCTCTCTGATTCTGGTACAAGACCTAAGAAAGTTCAAGACTAAATCAGTAATGAAAAAGCTCTTAAATAGGTTAAAAAAGTTTTCAAAAACAGAATTTTACATCAAAAGGCTTTTTTGTTATTCTTACATCTTTTACTATAAAACTGCTACTATAACTTCAGAAAAATAAAAATAAAATTTTAAAATAAAAAATAAATCCTGGGAAGCAGATATAGCTGAGTGGTTGAGCACCTGCTTCCCATGTATGAGGTCCTGGGTTCATTCCCCAGTACCTCCTAAAAAAATAAATAAGACCTGCATCAATCCCTAGTCACTCAGAAGCCATTTAATATTTGAGCTGGGGTTATCTCAAAAGACACAGAAAAAGCATCTGAAAAAGCCAACACTCTTTCCTGATAAAAAGTCAAGAAACTAGGAATAGAACTCCTTGACTCAATAAAGGATATGTGAGGGGAAACGGACTTGGTCCAGTGGTTAGGGCATCCATCTACCACATGGGAGGTCCGCAGTTCAAACCCCAGGCCTCCTTGACCCGTGTGGAGCTGGCCCATGCGCAGTGCTGATACATGCAAGGAGTGCCTGCCACGCAGGGGTGTCCCCCGCGTAGGAGAGCCCCACACGCAAGGAGTGCACCCCATAAGGAGAGCCGCCCAGCGCGAAAGAAAGTGCAGCCTGCCTAGGAATGGCGCAGCCCACACTTCCCCTGCAGCTGACGACAACAGAAGCGGACAAAGAAACAAGACTCAGCAAACGGACACAGAGAACAGACAACCGGAGGGGGGAGGGGGGATTTAAATAAATAAATAAATCTTTTTTAAAAAATCTTAAAATAAAGGATATCTGTAAAAAACCCACTGCTAGCATATTTCTTAATGGTCAAAGACTAGACACTTTCCCCCTAAGATCAGGAACAAGACAAGGATGTCTGCTCTCTCTCTCTACTCCTATTCAACACTATAGTAGGGGTTCTAGCCAGGGCAATTAGGCAAGAAACAGAAAAGACAACCAAAGTAAAAAGGAAGAAGTAAAACTAACTTGATCTGGAGATGACACAACCTCGTATATAGAAAATCCTAAGGAATCCATTAAAAACTACAGTAATAAAAGGAAGCTTCCTCAGTATGGTAAAATGTATATATGAAAAACCTAAAGCTAGCATAGTACTCAAGGGTAAAAGACTGAAAGTTTTCCCGCTTACATCAGGAATGAGACAAGGATATAGTCTCTCACCATTGTTATTCAATATTGTGCTAGAGGATCCAGCCGAGAAATTAGTAAATAAAGAAATAATATTCATCCAAATAGGAAAAGGAGAGGTAACTATCAATATGTGCTGAAGATATGATCCTATATCTAGATAATCCTGAGAAATTCACAACAGTTATTAGAACTAATAGAGCAGGTCAGCGAAGTGGAGGATTAAAAAAAAAAACTATTAGAACTAATACATGAGTTTAGCAAGGTTGCAGACATAAGATCAATACAGAAAAAACAATTTTATTTCTATACACTTGCAGTTAACAGCAATGAGAATAAAAACACTCAGGAATAAATTTAACAAAAGAAATGCAAAACCACTTCATGATGAAAGTGAGTGTATATTTTGGATAGAATATACAAGGTATAGGACTGTATAATAGTGAAGCATGTAGTGGAAGATAAACTGTGGTTAACACTACAAATATGAGAGCGTTCTCTCATGAACCTTAAGAAATGCACAATATTAATACATAGTGTTAATAATAAGGGTGTTTGGAAAAAATACACCAAGTGTATGCTATGGACCATAGTTAGTGGTAATAGTCTAATAACATTCTTGCATAATCTGTAACAAATGCTCCACAACATTGTGGAGTGTTGGTGGAAGGTTTATGTTAAGGGAATTTTGCACATTATGCATGATTGTTTTTTAAGCTCACAACTTCTCTAATAAAATTTTCAAAAAGAAAGAAATGGAAAACTTATAATCTGAAACTATAAAACATTACTGAATAAAATTAAAGAAGATATAAACGGTCATGAATCTGAAGATTTAATATGATTAAGATGGGATTACTCCCCAAAGTGATCTAGCCATCCAACATAATCTGTATCAGAATCTCAGCTGGCTTTTTTATAAAACTGACAAGATGACTCTAAAATTCATATGGAGAATTGCAGGGGACCCAGAATAGCCAAAACAATGCTGAAAAACAACTGATATAGTACTCACACTGCCAGATTTCAAAACTTACGCAGAACAAAAACAAAATGAACCAAAGAAAAAAAATTTACTGCAAAGCAAGCACTAGAATTAAGGATAGACAAACAGATCAAGAGAACAGAACAGATTCCAGAAATGTGTCTATGGTCAACTGAGTTTCAAAAATCCATTCAATGGGGAAAGAGGAGTTTTTTCAACAAATGATGCTGGGAAATCTGGACAGCCACATGCAAAACAATGAAGCTGGACCCTTACCCTATACCATACACAAAAATTAACTCAAAATGGATCAATGACCTAAATGTAAGCACTAAAATTACATAACTAGTAGGAAAAAAATGGGTAAATCTTCAAAACTTTGGATTTGGCAGTGGATTATGACACTTGACACCAAAAGCATGAGGAACAAAAGAAAAAAGAGATAAAATGAACTTCATCAAAACTAAAAAAAGTTTTGTTTCAAGGACACCATGAAAAAAGTAAAAAAAGAAACCAGCCCACAGAATGGGAGAAAATATTTGCACATTATATATCTGATAAGGGGCTTGTATCTAGAATATATAAGGAACTCTTACAACTCAATAATGAAAAGACAAACACCCCAATTAAAAACGAGCAAAAAGGGAAGTGGCTGTGGCTCAATCAGATGAGCTCCTGTCTACCATATGGGAGGCCCTCAGTTCGCATCCTGGGGCCTCCTTGTGAAGGCAGGCTTGCCCGCAAGCACCGCGGAGTGTTGCCGCCCGCAGGTGCCACGGAGAGCCAACTCAGCAGGGTGACGCAACCAAAAAAGGGGGACAAGAAAAGAGAAAAACCCACAGCGAATGGACAAAGAGAGCAGACAGCAAGCAAGCTGCAAGGGAGGAGGGGAAATAAAATAAATAGACACAGAAGAATGTACAGCGAATGGACACAGAGTAGACAGCATACAAAAAACAAGCCACAAGGGGGGGCATATAAAAAAAAAAGAGCAAAAGATCTGAACAGATATTTCTCCAAAAAAGACAGATAAATGGCCAATAAGCACATGAAAAGATGTTCAACATTATTAGTCTTCAGAGAAATGCACATCAAAACTACAATGGGATACCAATTCAAAACCACTAGGATAACTGGGATCAAAAAATCTGATAATAAATAGTGTTGATGAAGAAGTGGAGAAATTTGAACCCTCACACACTGCTGGTGGGAATGTAAAATAGCACAGCCACTTTGGAAACTATTTGGCAGTTCCTCAAATGATTAGACATGGAGTTACCCAGCAAATGAAAATCTATGTCCACAGAGAAACTTATACACAAATGTTTATAGCAGTTTTATTTATAAAGTCAGAAAGTGGAAACCACTATTGTATTCATCAACTAATAAACAATACATGCTATATCCAAACAATGGAATATTATTTGGCCATAAAATGGAATAAAGCACTAATACAAGCTACATCATCACCTCGAAAACCTTGAAAACATGCATAGCCAGTTATAAAAGAACACAAAATATATGATACCATTTATATCAAATGTCCAGAACAGGAAAATCTTGAGACAAAAAGTAGAGTATTGGTCACCTAGCACTGGGGAAAAGGGGAACTAGGGGAGTTATATCTAAAGGGTAAGGGTTTTTTGTATTTTTAACTTTTATTCTGAAATACTTTCATATTTACGGGACAGTTACAAAAAAAATACAAACCCCATAAAGAGAACTACAACATACCGCTACCACCAGATATTCAGATTCACCAATTTTAACATTTTGCCACATTTGCTCTATCATTCCATCTGTCCATCCAGCTAGCTTTGTCTATTTATCAATTTTATTTTCTGAACACTTGAGTGTAGGCTCTATACACCAGACTCCTTGAACACTGCCATGAACATTTCCTTCAAACAAGGATATTCACTTACATAACCATGCAGTTACCGAGACTAAGAAATTTAGCACTGCTAAACCTTACAGTCTATATTCCAATTACTTCACATCCCAATAATATCCCTTTGAGCCTTTTCTCCTCCCCTGCTAGATTCCATCCAGAATCATGTATTAGATTTAACTGCCATTCTTTTTTTTTTTTAACATTTATTTTATTTATTTCTCTCCCCTTATCCCCTGTTGACTGCTCTCTGTGTCTTATTCGCTGTGTGTTCTTCAGTGTCTGCTTGCATTATCTGGCGGCACTGGGAAACTGCATCTCTCTTTTGTTGTTGTTGTTGCGTCATCTTGCTGTTATCAGCTCTCCATGTGTGTGGTGCCACTTCTGGGCGGGCTGCACTTTTATCATGAGGGGCGGCTCTCCTTATGGGGCGCACTCCTTGCCCATGGGGCACCCCTATACGGGGGCGCCCCTGCGTGGCACAGCACTTTTGCGCGCAGCAGCACTGCGCATGGGCCAGCTTTCCAACGGGTCAGGAGGTCCTGGGGATTGAACCCTGGACCCTCCATATGGCAGGCGGACGTTCTATCAGTTGAGCCACATCCGCTTCCCACCATTGTCTCTTTAACTGCTTTAAAAAAAAAAAATTGTGGCAACATATATACATAATAAACTTCCCCATTTCAGTCACTCCCAAGAATGCCATTAAACGGAATTAATCATATTCACAACATTGTGGTACTTCCACCACCTTCCATTACTAAAACTTCCCCCGTCCCCAAATAGAAACCCTTCATGCATTATGCATTCACTCCCCATTTCCCCTGCTCCCCACTCCTGGCAACCTGCATTGTAATTTGTCTTTATGAATTTGCATCTTTATAAATTCATATTTACATTTTATATAAATGAAATCATACAATATGTTACACAATATATTTAGTTCATAGTAAAGCATTCATACAGCATTTGTCCTTTTGTGTCTGGCTTGCTTCACTCAATATAATGACCTCCAGGTTCACCCATGTTGTCATATGCTTTACAACTTCATTTCTTCTTACAGCTACATAATATTCCATCGTGTGTATATGCCATTTTGTTTATCCATTCATCTATTGATGGACACCTGGGTTGTTTCCAACTTTTGGCAATCGTGAATAGTGTAGCTATAAACATCAGTGTGCAGATGTCTGTTTGTGTCACTGCTCTCAGTTCTTCTGGGTATACACCCAGTAGTGGTATTGCAGGAACACATGGCAAATCTATATCCAGCTTCTTTAGGACCTGCCAGTCCTCCACAGTAGCTGTACCATTCCCACCAAAAGTGAATAAGTGTTCCTATCTCTTGATATCGTCTCCAACACTTGTTCTCTGGCCATTCTGATAGGTGTGAAACTCACCGTAGTTTTGATTTGCATTCCCCTAATCATTAGTGATGTTGAACATTTATTCATGTTTTCTTTTTTCTTTTCTTCTTTTTACCATTTGCATTTCTTCTTTGGACAGCTATTCAAGTCTTTTGCCCTTTAAAAAAAAAATTTATTTATAATCCTCCCCCCTTGTATTGTGCTCCCTGTCTGCTCTGCATCCATTCACTGTGTGCTCTCTGTGTCTGCTCATCTTCTCTTTAGGAGGCAAGGGGAACCAAACCTGGGACCTCCCATGTAGGAGAGAGGCACTCAATCGCTTGAGCCACCTCAGCTCCCTGCTTTAGTGTCTCTCATTTCTTTCCTCTGTGTCTCCTTGTTGCATCAGCTCACTACTCCTGCCCCTCACCCCAGCTCACTGTTTTGCTTGTCTTTTCCAGGAGGCACCAGGAACCAAACCCAGGACTGTCCATGTGGTAAGCGGGAGCTCAGTCGCTTGAGCCTCATCTGTTTCCTTTTGCCTATTTTTTAATTGGATTGTTTTTCTTTTTATTGTTGAATTTTAACATCTCTTTATATATCATGGATATTAAACCCTTATTAGATGTGATTTCCAAGTATTTTCTCCCATTGAGCCAGCCATTATTTTCTTTGTAGTTACCATGGGGCTTAAATTTAGCATTCTAAATCTATAACAATCTCCTTTGCTTTGATACCAACTTCACTTCAATAGCATCAACTATGTTCATGTACCACTCCATCCCCTCAACTTTACGCAGTTCTTGAAACAAATTACATTTATACATTATGAGTTCAAAACCGCTGATGCACCATACTCTTCTAGTGGAGACAAAATCCCTCAGCTTTTATTTATCTGGGAATGTCTGAATCTCTCCCTCATTTCTGCCAGATTCTGCATACTTGATTGGCAATATTTTGCTTTCAGCACTTTAAATATGTCATCCCTTGGGGAGCAGATGTGGCTCACTGGTTGAGCGCCAGCTTCCCACATATGTACTCCCGAGTTCAATTCTGGATCCTAGTACCTCAGGAAAAAAATGGAGAGAAAGAGGGAGGGAGGAAGGACATCCCACTGTCTTCTTGCCTATACAGTTTCTAATGAGAAATCAAACTTATTGAGGCTCCCTTGTACATTACGTGTTGCTTCTCTCTTGCAGCCTTCAAAGTTCTCTCTCTATCTATCTTTTTATCTTTATCTTTTTATCATTTGATGGACTGATGCCATAACATGGGTCTATTTGGGTTAATTCTGTTTGAAGTTCATTGGTCATCCTGGATGTGTATATTCCCATCTTTCGTTAAATTTGGGAAGTTTTCAGCCATTTTTTTTTTATTCTTTCTGCCCCTTTCTCTCTTTCTTCTCTTTCTGGGACTCCCACAATGTGTCAAGTCTGTACACTTGATGGGTGTCCCACAGGTTCCTTAGGCTCTGTTCACTTTTCTTCACTCCTTTCTTCCTTCTGCCCCTCAGACTGATGATTTCAATTGTCTTATCTTCAAATTCTATGATTCTTTCTTCTGTCGGCTCCAATCTCCTATTGAACCCCTTTAGGCAATTATTTAACTTCTGTTATTACGGTCTTCAGCTGTTTGGTTCCTTTCCATAATTTCCATTTCTCTTTTGATATTTTGTGTCCACCTATTGTTTTCCAGATTTATTTTAGTATGTTCTTTGGGCATATTTAGGGCTTTTTAAAAAGCATCTGTCTGGTATGTCCCATGCCTTGTCCTCATTGATGACTGGTATTGCTTTATTCCTCTCCTTTGCCTGGGTCGTGACTTCCTATTTCTTTTTTTAAAGCAGTTTTACTGAGCTATATTCACATACCATACCATTTATTCAAACTGTATAAACAATAGCTTTTAGTATAATCACAGTGTTGTGAGTCCTATTTCTTTTTATATTCTGTAATATTTTACTGAAACCTGGACATTTTGATATTTTAATGTACTATCAATGGAATTTACATCCTGAGATGTCTGTTTCTTAAGTTTGTATTCAGCAAGTATTACGAAAGAGCTCTTTTTTAATGTTAGGAGGTAACCAAAAAAACGGGAAGGGAAAAAAACACTTTTCCCAGTTTTGTGCAAGTGTTCTCCTTCAGGGCTTATTCATATAATGAGTTCAGAGAACAGATTCAAGCCCAAGTGCAGAGGCCTCCCAGCTCCTAACCACAAATGCATTGTCTTGGGCATGGTTGCATGTCCCTAGGGATTGCTCTGTTTACACAATTCTAAATGGCCCCTCTCCTCTAGGAAACAGTTTTCTCACGGTCCTGAGCACTACACTGTATGTCCTACAGCCTTGCTCTGGGGATACACAATTGGATCTTCCACAGTGTTCTGAAGTAGAGTTCGTTGAGCTCCCTTCTACACACAGAGCAAGTTCTGGGATGGCAAGCTTACAGATGAGTATCTGGGTTCAATCCCTCAGGCCACCACCAGAGATACATGATCCCAATATGTGCATGAGGGTTACACTTGCTAGCTCTGGAACGGGGACCAGAGACTAACGCTATGATGGTAAGGGGTAGGGGAAGGGGATCTAGCCAGGAAGTCATGAGATCCTATTGTGGTTTTTTGTTTGTTTTTTAGGAGGTACCAGGGATTGAACCCAGGGCCTTGTATATGGAAAGCAGGTGCTCAAATCACTGAGCTACACCTGCTCCCAGATCCTATAGCTTTTAGCTGGTCTTTTCCTTGATTCAGTGCTTGCCCTGTCACTGCAGTCCTTAAGCTGTTTTCTAGAGCCTTGAGAAAAATGTTTCTGCTGTTCTTGCTATTCAAAGCTTCTGTGGAGGTAAGGAGCCCACTGACCAAAGCCAAAACAATGTAAGCAACAAAATAAAGTAGCACTGAACTATAACCCAAAGTATAAAATAAATATCCATGAGCCCATACTGATATAAATAAATAGGGAAAAGAGACAAATCTCCAAGTGCAGAAGAATGCCAAATAATTTATGCAGTATACTGCATAAAACTCTCTGGACAAATTTATCAGGAATAAATACTAATCAAAAAGGACCTATCTTCACACTTTTTGGACAGAGAGCACAAGGCAGGACTATATAACACAGTGAACCATGTGGGGGAAGATGGATTGTGGGTTAATGAGTATTCTCTCTACAACAAACGTACAATACTAATACATAGTGTTAATAATAAGGGGTGGGAAGCAGACTTGGCCCAGTGGATAGGGCGTCTGTCTACCACATGGGAGGTCCGCAGTTCAAACCCTGGGCCTCCTTGACCCGTGTGGAGCTGGCCCACGTGCAGTGCTGATGCACGCAAGGAGTGCCATGCCACACGGGTGTCCCCGCATAGGGGAGCCCCACGCGCAAGGAGTATGCCCCGTAAGGAGAGCCGCCCAGCGCGAAAGAAAGTGCAGCCTGCCCAGGTATGGCGCCGCACACACGGAGAGATGACACAAGACGACACAACAAAAAGAAACACAGATTCCTGTGCTGCTGACAACAACAGAAGCGCACAAAGAAGAACACGCAGCAAATGGACACAGAGAGCAGACAACAGGGGAGTTGGGGGGGAAGGGGAGAGATATAAATTAAAAAATAAAAATAAAAAAAATAATAATGGGTAAGGGGAACGGATGTAGCTCAAGTGGTTAAGCACCTGCTTCCCATGTATGAGGTCCCAGGTTCGATGCCTGGTACCTACTAAAAACAAAAACAACCAACCAAACAAAAAAACCAACTGTAATTGGGGAAAGGATGTAGGTCAGTGGTTGAGTACCTGCTTTCCATGTGTAAGGTCCTGGGTTCAATCACCAATATCTTGTCAGATGGAAAAAAAAAACAACAATGTAAGCTATGGATCACAGTTAGTGTTAACAATCTGATAATGTTCTTTCATAATCTGTAACAATATAAAGAATTGGTGGAGAGTTGATGTATGGGAATTCTGCACATTATGCATGATTGTTTTGTAAGCTCACAACTTCTCTAATAAAAACATACATATTAAAAATGGGGGACAAAACATACTAAGCACAAATTTAGCACAAATTATTAAGTTACACAGGAAAACCAAATTCCCAGACCAAAGACAAGAAAAATAAATTCTGTTATTCTCAGAGGGGGTAAAAAACCCATATTCAAAACTTTGCTAAAATAAACCAAAGAAGACTTAAATAAATGGAAAGGCATACCGTATTCATGGATTGGAAGACTAAATATCATTAAGATGTCAATTCTACCCAAACTGATATACAGATTCAATGCAATCCCAATAAAAATTCCAAAAGCCTTTTTTGAAAAAATGAAAAAGCAATTATCAAATTTATCTGGAAGGGTAAAGGACCCAGATAGTAATAAACATCATGGGGGGGTGGGAGGTATATGGGGACCTCATATTTTTTTAATGTAATATTAAAAAATCATGAAAAAAGTTTGAAGTCTTGTCACGGTTTATGTATTAATATAGTCAAAACAAATTAGATTTATAATACATATAGTAGGTATTTAAAACCCAAAGAATTATAAGCATATTTTTTAAGAGAAGGTCAGATTTATTATAAGTAAACATAGCAAAGAAATGGTTACAGAAGCCAGAACACTTAATATTCAGCTCCAGTAATACCTATCCTGTTTCATAACTGATCCTTATGCTGTAGCAACAGGCATTCCTTTTAACTTGGCTCTGCTCCAGTCAGCACTGTGGTATTCACCCAAGGAAGTGGACAATAGGTTTCCAACTACCCCACTAAACCCCTATTTTGCTGAAGACTTTTTAAAAGTTAGCTACAGCTGTGCTAGCTACAATTCCATTAAGTGACAGTCTATATAGCACATGACTTTCCTCATCTCCAAAAACTAAATTTCCCTCCCTTGGGAATGAAGGCCAGATTTAGTGACTTGCTTATAATAAATACAACAGAGCAGAGGTTATAGGACTTTGGAGACAAAGTCATAGGAAGGACAGCTTCTACCTGGTGTCCTCTCTTGGAGTGAGCCTGGCCAGCTGCCATGTAGTGAGGACATTCAAGCAGCCTGTAGAGAGGCTTATGGGGAGGAACTGTGACCTAAACACTCCCCCATCAGCAAAAACTGGCACCAACTTGCCAGCCATGAGAGTGAGTTGCCTTGGAAGTAAATCCTCCATTCCCAGCCAAGCCTTCAGATGTCTGCAGTCCCAGCCAAAATCTTGATTGCAATCTCATGAGACCCTGAGCCAGAACTGCCCCGGCTAGGCTCACTCCTCAATTCCTGATCAATGGAAACTATGAGATGATAAATGTTTACTGTTGTTTTAAGCCACCGAGTTGTTGTAATTTGTTATGCAGCAATAAATTAATACAGCAATGGAATGAGAAAAACAAGATAATGGAACACTTTGCAGTTCTTTGGTCTAGGAAAGAAATGGAGAGAGTATGAAGACTAGTTAAAGAGTTCTTTCTTCGAGAACTGCAGAGTTAACCACAGTGCAAAAGTCATATGATCAATTATAGGAAAAGACAGAAAAGTCTTCTTCCTAGGCTTTTAGCAGTAGACTTTAAAAAGTAAAACAATCTTAAACTACAAATATATTTAACAATGTAGATGATTCTCACAATCCTGGAAGAAATCAGACACAAAAGAAGACATACTGTTTGATGCCATTTACATTAAGTAAAAAAACCAGGCAAAACTAATTATGCTGTTACATGTCAGGACAATGATTACTCTGATGGGGGTGGCAGGGTATGGCGATTGAAGGGAAGCAGGAGGCAGGTTTCTGGGATGCTGACCATGTTATTTCTTGATCTGGTTACTACTTATACCTAGTGATGTTGAGTTATGAAAATTCATTGGGCTGAACAATTAAGATGTATACACTTCGCTTATATATGTGTTAAAATTTTTTAATAGGCCAAGTATTCTTTGTTATTGCTATTAATAATAAAAATTGAACCCATAATTTATTCTTCTTCAGTTATAGGCCTCTTAAATTGCTACAAAGCAATTCGGTAGTTCCATCAAATGTACTGAAACCATAAATATCAAGTTCATATTAAACTCTCTTCTACACAGAGAATTCTCTCTGAGACCATTTAGGGAGGGAAGTAGCTTGCCACTCCCCATAATTAAAGCATGCTGGGCCTTCCCCAGCTCTCTCGGAACACACTCACCGTCCTCTGGGTAAATTAAGTGATACTGGAGAACTTGAAGGCAATGCCCACCACTCTTCCCCATCCTCAGGGAGGCTCTCAGTCCTGTCATCTGTGAAGCCTCTATCTGAGATAAGTACCCTATTGGGGAACTACTGAAGCCCCCACCAAAAGGCTAAGGAAAATGGAAATTCTCCCAGACTTACCTGCTGACTGTTAAAAGGAGCAACATTTCCCCAAAGAATTCTATGATCAAAATGATCCTGTATGTAAATGGTGTGGGTTACATACTCTACCACTCTCCATAAATGTTTTACAGAATTATGAGTATCAGGTATTTATTGAAGTCTAGTCTTAACAATAACTGGGATACGTATCACATGGACATTTAAAATTCCATAGAAACCTTGGGAATAAAAATAACTTTCAATGTTTACGTCGTTAATTTGTTCACAAGGGTGATACTGTATGAATGTTTGGCTTACAAAGTATTTTTAGGGAAGCGGATGTGGCTCAACTGATAGAGCATCTGCCTACCACATAGGAGGTCCAGGGTTCAAACCCAGGGCCTCCTGGCCCATGTGGTGAGCTGGCCCACAACGGTGCTGCTATGCGCAAGGTGTGCCGTGCCATGCAGGGATGTCCCCCATGTAGGGGAGCCCCACAAAAAAAGTACAGCCCACCCAGAAGTGGTGCCGCACACATGGAGAGCTGACGCAGCAAGATGACGTAACAAAAAGAAACACAGATTCCCGGTGCCACCAAGAATGCAAGCAGACACAGAAGAACATACAGCGAATGGACACGAGAGCAGAAAACCGGGGCATGGAGGGATAGGGAAGAGAAATAAAAAATAAAATAAATCTTTAAAAAAAAAGAAGCACTTTTATAATTTTCTAGGAATAAAGGGAATGCGGGAAAAAACACAAAATCCTCTAAGTCCCCTAACACATTTCTTAAAGAATCCTCTGGGGTAAAAGCTGTATCTTACTCATTTTTATTCCAGAAAGTGCTTAATATACTTGTTAGAGTGTTGAAGGAGTTTTCCTCCTCCTTTAGCTGCCAGGCATCCAGGGCTGGCTGATAACATGCCCAACACCACCAAACAAGCTCCATGAAGTATGTTACTTACACAGGTGTTGAGCCTATACCTACAGTTGTTCGTTTCAAAGCTTTATTCTCTAGTCTCATATTGGGATGCAAGAAAAACTGCTGTGAGAATTATATGTGATTTAGTTGACAGTCATTTCTATGCTCCAAAGGCATGATTCTCCATTCCACCAAAGAGTAAATGAGACTCAGAATTTAAATGATGTACTCTAAGTTACCTAGCTATTAATGCCAGAGCTGAGATTTAAAACACAGTTTCTGTAAATTGATAAATGAGACATGTTCTCTGCTGTTCTTAAAGAGGCTAATAGTTCACTCCCTCATCCATTCATGTGTTCAAATAATATAACGAAGTGAATGGAAATGTGAGGGGAAGATGAAGACTACAAGGATGGCAGAGCTAGCAAGGCTCAAGGAACCATCACTGGTACTGTTACATGAGGATTCAGCAAGAAACAAAGCGAGGAGCTCAAGCAGCTTACCAGCAGTGGAGTCAGTCCTTTGATTCACCTCTAGCTGACTTTCAATCACACGACACCTATCCCAAACCTCCTTGACACTTTTCAAACCTTCAATCCCTCACACACTCTTGGCAGATGCCCAGCCTCGCCTCTCACTTTACTCAGAACCTAAGGCCACCTGATATAAAATCCCTGACAAGCACTCAGTTTAGCCTGTTACCACAGCACCCTTGCTTTCTTCTCCTGAGCAAGGGGCCTCTGAACTTCCCACCTGTGATCTCACAACATGCATAACTGCACCAGAGACAATGGAGGCTCAATAAGGGTGCAGGCCTGTCCTCCTTCCTTCCCCAGGGCCTTGCTCCCATGAATATTCTTTCTAATACTGCCAATCTATCAGCTGAAACAGATCTTATCATCAGCAAGAAAGCTTGCAGCACCTATATCAATTCTCTCACTCCTGAACTTCTCAAATGAAAATTCCCCTATGTTAGCTCCAATTACCTATTCTGTTTTACCTGTGGGAAGGTCACTATCATTGCCTGGGTCTCAGTCTCCCTATCTATTTACAAATAAATAACTGTTTTATCTATCCTATGGAACAGTGAAGGTTTGCTATGACAGATGTCAACTGGGAAGATCTGATATGACAAATATGAGAGGAATTTTTTAAGTATAAAGCACTACATAAAAGAAGACATTTTCCTTATTATTCTGTTTCCACATATGGATGTGTTTATTCCAATGATATCAAAATATCTACTACAGTAGAAAATTCTCTTACAGATGTAGGCAAAGGTACAAATCAGTCCCTCTCCACAGAAACAGAATTATACCCCCCCACCTCCATTTTCTTTTCCTTTATTTAATGTTCACCTGAAACTGGTAGTCTTCAGGGCTCCTGGTGGCATTTGTGGGTCCTCCTGGAATTAGTACAAAAAAACCCAAAGCAATTAGGGGGGCCTAAGAAAGAAAGCCAGGCTTTCAAGAGGCCTAGTGGAACAGAAGAACATCCAAGTACAGCTCCAAATGTGTTACACAGAGTCCCTGGAGAGATGGCTGCTGACGCAGATGTGGGGAATCAACGTAACGACCTTGAAGACAGGGACCACATTTTACTAATCTTGTATCCACCATCATACAGTGTTCCTCACAGTGGCAGCCATTAGACATCATTCAATGTCAGCTGAATTAATGCCCCTACCACTTATTTCCTAGACACCAATTCACGCCTGGAAATTTGACTTTCCCCACCATTAGAAATTTCAAATCTAAAAGATAAAATATAAAATCAGCTGAAATTGGCAATTTGTGGATACAAATGAGAGGTTCTGTAAATCCAGAATCTTAGAGAAGACAGGCAAAACAGAAGCCTTTCATCCAACCTCTCCAGTGTTCCAGTGTCTATGACATTCCTTGCAAATCTCCCTGTTTGCATGGAACCACTGTAGCATGAAGATGGTCTCTAAGGTGACTTCTTCCAGTTTCGGTATTTTAGAATACTGGGAATGCAAACATAATCACCAGGATGATAATAAATCTGGTCAGGGAGGCACATGCAAGAAAGAGATGAAGATGACAATCAGAATCCAACCAAGTCCAACCTTATGTGAGTCTCTGGACTGGATTATAAACTGGCCTTCCCTCCCTTCAAGTGACTGCTCATCAGTATCATTAGTGAAAAAGAAACAAACTGTTACCGTAGCTTTAGAAAGATAAGCTGAATGGTGGACTTTACATAATAAAAACATATACATAGGTGACTTATGTATGGGCTACTCTTGGATTGTTGTACACCTGTGCTTAGTCCCTATTTTGTCAAAAGCAAAACAAGGTGATAAATCACTTTACATTGAGGAGAATTTGGAACATGACTGAGCAATCCTTCCCTCTGGAGCTTGTGCAGTGGCCATGAACAAGTGGGGAATTAAGAACAAGTCAATTGCAGGGAGAAGACTTCAGTGCCCTCAACTTAAGTGCCCTCAACCTGTCCTCATTATTTAGCTCAAGGTAGGTGTGACCCAACTGGGTACTGGTTAAAATCAGACAGTTAAAATTGGCTAGGGAGCAGGTATAGCTCAAGTGGTTGAGTGCCGGCATACCATATATGAGGTCTTAGGTTCAATCCTGGCCCCACTACCTTAAAAAAAAAAAAAAAAAAAAAAAAAAAAAAATTTTTTTTTTTTTGGGGGGGAAGCGGCTATAGCTCAATCAGTTGGGCTCCCATCTACCATATGTGTCCCGGGGCCTCCTTATGAAGGCAAGCTGGCCCACGTGCCATGGAGAGCTGACGCAGCAAGATGACGCAACAAAGGGAGACAAGCAGACAGGAAAAAAACGTGCAGCGAATAGACACAGAGAAGAGACAGCAAAACAAGCTGCAAAGGGTGGGAAATCCATCAGTCTCTGTCTGTCTGTCTGTCTATCTATCTATCTATCTATCATCTATCTACCTATCTTTAAAAATAAAACAGGCTAAGTTTTCATTTACACTTGAATTTTTATAAAATGTTTAACCAAAATAAACCTTTGCATTATTTAATTAAGAAAAAATTTTGTAATTCCTTATTTCCATAAAATTCTCAGCTCCCTGGTTGAACTACCCTTTTGTTGGCCACAGTTCCAGTATACCATGTCACGGGCCAGTTCCATCATTGTGCATTTGCCACCTCTGCATGGAAAAGGACATACAACTCTGTCAGTAATCACTTACAGAGTCCAGCCTGACAACCTGCAAAATACTTTCTGTAGAAATGTTGTAAATGAAACATGCTATAAATCTGCACATGTTCTTTCCAGTTTTTAAAAAGCCAAAGGGAAAGGAAGACGCATACACTCTGATAACTACAAACTACTTCTGCTTGGGACACCAGCAGTGGGCAGTGATTGAGCAATCCCCAGAGTAGCACTGCAGACAGGGAAGAACCACTCAGCAGGTCTAGAAGTGTACAGGCTCCACTCTATGGCTAGTCTGAGATTACCACTGACTGTTGTTAAAGCCGCGAGAAAAAGGCAATACAGAAGCATTTATATGAAAGTGAAAGGAATGTAAAGTTTCTCTTCTGGGAAGCGGACTTGGCTCAATGGATAGGGTGTCCGCCTACCACACGGGAGGTCCGCGGTTCAAACCCCAGGCCTCCTTGGCCCATGTGGAGCTGGCGCATGCACAGTGCTGATGCGCGCAAGGAGTGCTGTGCCACACAGGGGTGTCGCCCGCGTAGGGGAGCTCCACACGCAAGGAGTGTGCCCTGTAAGGAGAGCTGCCCAGCGTGAAAGAAAGTGCAGCTTGCCCAAGAATGACACCACACACACACAGATGACACAAGACAACACAACAAAAAGAAACAGATTCCCAGTACTGCTGATAAGGATAGAAGCAGTCACAGAAGAACACACAGCAAATGGACACAGAGAGCAGACAACCGGGGGGGGGGGGGGGGGGGGGGGGGGGGGGGAATAAATAAATAAATAAATAAATCTATCTTTAAAAAAAAAAAAAGATAGATTGGGAGCAAATGTGGCTCAAGCAGCTGAGCACCTGCTTCCCACATGGGAGGTCCTGGGTTCAGTTCCCATTGACTCCTAAAAACAACAAAAAAAGCCACAAACAAATGAAAAACAACAACCCAGAAGAGCTGATGTGGCTCAGTGGTTGAGTGCCGGCTTCCCACATACTAGGTCCCACATTCAATCCCTGGCCCTGGTATCTCAAAAAAAAAAAAAAAAAAATTTAAAATCACTCTTCTTTCATTATGAAATAATAAGAGCAAAAACTGAAAGCAAATGTGAAGGTTGCTGTCTTATTTCGTATGACCATTAAAGATATAGCAGAACATCTCAACTTCATATGGTTTGTTATGTGCATATCTTTTCCTCTCTAACCTATCATTAGTAAAGATTTTGTGTTTGTATAATGTGCACTACAGGATATGAAATTTTACTTTAAAATAAAATAAAGAATGAGATGAAGAAAATGCTCTAGACTTCTGTTTCCAGCAATACGTTAGCCTAAAAGTTCAGGAAAATCCTGCCTGATTCAGTTCATCCACTTGTGGGTAAGTGCCTACACAAAAAGCTTTAGGAAAAAAAAAGAATTTCTTGTAGTCTCACAGTGTTAAGCAGTCTGAAATTGCAATTTAAGATTCATCAGGGGTTAACGGCCCTAGTAAACATAAAAGAGGTTCTCAGGCTATGAACAGCTAAAGCTTAGGAGTGAACGTGAACCAAAACAGAAGATGTGTCAGTAAAAACTCTTGTAGATCAGGGAAAAAGTACAAGATTATTCCCAGAAGCACTGTCTGTGATAATGAGAAACAATCCAGATGTCTATCAACACAAGAAAGGATCACATGTGCTATACAATAATATAAAGAAGTGAAAATGAAAAACTATACTAAAAATATAATGATGAGTAAAAAAGTCAGTGGAAGAATGCACACAGTATGCAGGAAATACTAAATACTATAATGTTTAAGGATGTGAAGGCTTTTAGTAGATAGATAATATGTGCTCAAGGAAATAGTAGTCATATGGTTACAAGATTACCCTGGCAACAGGATAGAAAACAAGCTAGAGAGGCAAAAGTGTGATAGCCAACAGGCCCACGGTTTCAAAGGCAGGGAAATTCTACCAAACACATAAAGATAAGGTAGTCCCAATGATATTTTAGAACATAGAAAAGAAGAAAAAAAAAACTTCCAAATTTACATTATGAAGCAAGTATTGCAGTAAAACTCAAACCTGACATATATGGTACAAAAAAAAAAGATATGACAGACCAATCCCACCTACAAATATCAATGCAAAGATCTTCAAATATTAGCAAACAGAATCTAACAGTATATTTTAAAATAATAAAGAATACAACATAATGAAGCAGGGTTTATTCCAAGAATATAAGGGAGGGTCACTATAAGGAAATCCACTAATATCATCCTCATATTAATAATGCTAAAAAGAGAGAAATAATATGATCATTTCCATGGATGCAGAAAAGACAAAAACCTGACAAAAGGCAAAATTTTACAAAATTCCCCGATTTATATCACAAACAACCCCCCCCCCCCCGCCAGCACATCCCTTAGCCCAATGAGAAAATGGGGAAATACTAGAGGCTTTCCTACCAAAGTCAGGAACCATCACAAAATATTTTCAAATTTACCTTTTTTTATAAGGAGGTATTAAATTCTAGGATGCCAGAAAATCACTTCAATACTCCTAGAAACATCTACCCAAGAGAAATGAAAACATATGTCCACACAAAGTCTTGTCCATGAATGTTCATAGCATCATTCTTCATAAGAGACAAAAACTGAAAGCATTCCGAACATACATCATCTGGGATATTCATTCAATTTATTACTACCTGACAACAAAAAGCAACAAGCTACTGATCTTGGCAACAACATGGATGAATCTCAAAGACATTATAAATGAAAAACACCACATACGAAAACCTATATGTTGTATGACTCCATTTTTTATGAAATTTCTAGAATAGGCAAATTAGAAAAATCAGTAGTTGACAGGTGAGAGTGGGTGTGGGGACTGACTGCAAATGGCAAGAGGGAACTTCTGGAAATAATGGAAATATTCTAAAACTGGCTTGTGGTGATGGTTGCACAACTGTACAATTACTAAAAATCAGTGAACTCTAACACATACAATGGGTGAATTTTATGGTATGTTCATAAAGCTGCTTTTCAAAAAAGGGTAAAAAGCTAGAGACAGGCTTCTTTTGCTTGCTGACTGGCCAATTTTTAAAAATCAGTTTAATATAAAAGGGTGAATGAGACTTGACCCTAAAAGGGAGATGGGCATTTTAAAAGCTTGTTAACCCAAATTAAAGTCCAAACTGAAATGTGAGCACTTTATACTTGGGAGGAACTACTGTCTTCATATTTTCTCAATTTGTATGAGAGCTGAAATCTCTTTTGAAGGGAATTTTTACCATCTGCCCTAACCTCAAACATCAGCCATCCTTCGGGCTCCTGGGTAAGAGGCTCTGTGGAGTCAGAGGGATTTGAAAACCAAACCTGTCAATGCTACTAATTAGTAACATTGCAAATAGAGTGACAAACAAAAAAGTATAAATTTACAAAAAAGATCGTGACTGAGAAAGAAATTTGTTATTTGTCAACCATATGATTCTTAAATAGGAGGACAATTATTTACCTGCAAATTCTCAAAAGCTATTTTAGGAGACATACAGAAGAAAAAAGAAAACAAATATGATTCTGCTTACTATAGAAACTGGTAAGAGGTGCTTCCTGTCCATTCAATAACAATAAAGGATTAAACCACTTAAAACTTGTTAAAAAACCTGTTAAAAACCTGTGGAAAAAAAAGGTTTGTGCATAAACCACTCTGTATTAATTTCAGTTGTCCAAATGCAAAAAAAAGGAAAGGGCCATTTAAAATTAAATGACATGTCAACAGACATTGAAAAAAGTATTTTAAACTATGTTTTTGATAGGTGTTGTAAGAGAGAACTAAAAGGAAACTTATTAGAAGAAACTTAAGGCTACCATCCCTGATCCAGCCTTTCTATTCCTCTCTCCAGACCCCACCACCCTCTCTTCAGACCACTCCCACTCGGCCAGGTCGCCTGACTGTAAACTCCGAGGGCCAGAGTTCTGCTTGAAGCTCCAGTCTCGGCACCCAGAACAGCGCCTAGTAAATATTCTACTTTTTGAATTGACTATTGACTGGGAAGGTCAGATAGAGTCGGCTGCTCTGTCTGAATGCTCTTTTCCCTTATCAGTATACCGCCAATACTACAAGGTAACATTCTTGAGGAAGGACAAGAACATGGCCCAGGGCCTGGCAGAGAAGATGCTCTCTGAGTGTTAAAGTACAGGAGTGTGAATTGCCCATGGTCACGGAGCTAGAACTCAACACGCAACTTGTCTGACACCAAGTCTAATAGTTTTACTTTCACACATTCAGAGACCCAGTAAGGGAGGATCCAGGTCTTGCCAGGTCCCTTTACTTCAAGAGAATAACAACAATTAGAGCATTAAGGAGGACTTGAGTGCTAAGTCCTTCACACCTCTTATCTCTCTTAGCCCTCACAACACAGAAAAAATCAAGGTTCAGGCTGGGTCACATGCCCACCATCACATGTACATGGTTCAAAACGATTGCTCTTACCTAATCCATTGTACAGACTCTCAGGAAGCAGCTAAGACTCCAGGGTGAGACTGTGTCCAGGGATCAGGAAAGTTGACCTCAGAAAATCTGATCAAGAAGTCACAATGGGTGGTACATTCTTAGGTGTTTTATTTTATTGTTAGGCTGCAAATTCACATATATGTCACATGTTATATGCATATCAAATATTAAAGAATAAATTTCCTTTTAAAGACACCATTTCAGTTTAGCTGCCACCTCACCTGAAACAGGAAGGTAGAATAGCCCTAAAAGCTATTCTATTCTCTTCTTTCCTCCCTTCCCCACAGATTCCAACAGTAGTGAATAGTTTCAGCCTGGGGAAGAGCAAGGGAAATAGCACCAAGAACTTTAAACAGGCAAGTCAGCAGTCAACAAGACACTTTTTTTAATTTTAATTTTCAGGGTAGGCAAGGGACTAAAAAGTTTAAGAAACAAAAGTGGAAGCAGACATGGTTCAACTGACAGAGCGTCTGCCTACCATATGGGAGGTTCAGGATTCGAACCCAGGACCCCCTGGCCCATGTGGTGAGCTGGCCCACGCGCAGCGCTGCCACATGCAAGGAGTGCTGTGCCGTGGAGGGGCATCCCCACATAAGGGAGTCCCATGAACAAAGAGTGCGCCCCACGTTGAGGTGCCCCCGCGCAAATAAAGTGCAACCCGCCCAGGAGTGGGGCTGCACATGTGGAGAACTGACGCAGGAAGATGTCGCAACAAAAAGAGACACAGATTCCCAGTGCTGCCGAGAATGCAAGTGAACACAGAGGAGACAATGACGGGGGGGGGGGGGGGGCAGAGAGAAAGAAATGAAATAAATCTTTAAAAAAAAAAAAAGAAACAAGAGGAAAACAGATGTGGCTCAAGCAGTTGGGCTCCCATTTACCATAAAGAAGGTCCAGGGTTCAATGCCCAGGGCCTCCTAGTGAAGGCAAGCTGGCCCGTGTGCTGAGCTGACCCATGCAAAGTGCCGCCCCACGCAGAGAGCTGATGCAGCAAGATGACACAACAAGAGACACAGAAGAGAGACAATAAGAACACACAGCAGAACAGGGAGGTGAGGTGGCGCGAGAGAATGACCCCCTCTCTCCCACTCTGGAAGGTCCAAGGATTGGTTCCCAGAGCTGCCTAATGAGAACACCAGCAGACAGAAAGAACACACAGCAAATGGACACAGAGAGCAGACAACAGGGAGGTGGGGGGAGAAATAAATAAATCTTTAAAAAAAAGAAAGAAACAAGAAAACTCAAAAAGTACACAGTCTAAGGCACAGACCACAGCATGCTGCAGAATGAGACATGCATGTAGGGCCCCAGGTCCTTTTTAAAGTCTTTCCTTCTCCCCCTTCATAACGTTGGGAGCAGGGCTCCAACTGTTTGCTGTTCTGATTGGTTACCCCACCTGTCAGTTCCAAGAGCTCTCTTTTGACTACTCCATCTCACCCCTCATACCTTAGGGATGTCCAGCCTTATTAAAAGACCCCATCTTGGGTCTCAGCTGACTAGACTAGAGGTAGACACCATTCAAAGCTGGGCCAGATTCCTTCGAACAGGAATCAGATTCAGAGTATTCTCAGCCTCTGGGTGTCAAATGAACAGAAAGCACATACCTTACCTTTAGGAACCTAGGATTAACTACTACCCAAGCACACACACACACAAAAAAAACCTGTGCAGAGATGCATGGTGCAACAAGATTTCGTAAATGTAAAGAGGGAGGGAGATAGCTACCTTCTAAGTTCCTGGTTTTAACTTAAGTTTTAACTGTACGTCCTGTTCCTGCTACTACAAGAAAGCCCTCTGGATCTTAATCATAAATGCCTTATTTTATCCAAGCTAGTTCCAGGGAGAGTGTCTATTATCTACAATCAAAAAATGCTTTCCCTAAGTCTCCCTTCTATGTCACAATTCTACTCTCCAACCGCACTGCCACCACCTCAGTCCAAGATGCCACCACCTCTGCTCTCCAGCAGTTTCCTCACAGATCTCCCCATTCTACTGCTGCCGATACATGATCTACTCTCTACAAGGCAGAGCCTGAAAAACTCAACACCCTGCCCCTCCCTTTCACCCAGCAAGCTCCAAGTCATTCTTCAGGTCAAAGCTTAAACACCACTTTCTCCAGGAAATTCTCCCTGACTACACATCAGACTACCTTGGCTCCAGCTTTTATATTCTGATAGCACTCTGTACCTCAGCATATTCAGGAAATGCTATTACTTCCCTGTTGGACTGTAAACTGAAAGAACTTTTGTTTGCCACTGTGTTCTTACTGCCTAGCACAGAGACAGGTGGTGGTTAATACTTATTAAATGAATGAAAATCAAGAAACTGGTGAAGGTAATCAACCTCATCTCCTGATGAACATTAAGTTACTTGATCCCTTCATCTCCATCAGCCCTTCTAACCACCCAGTTTCTCCTCCCCCAGACTCATCAGGCCCAAGTCTGCTGTCACAGTCACCAGACTTTGATGCCAATGCACTAGGGAGCCCAGGCTGTAGGAAGCATGTTTCCACAAAGCTTGATGGAACAGAGGAAATCCTACAGAAGTGAAAAACAAACAAACAAAAAACAAGAGGCACAAGCCTTGGATTCTAAACATAAACAAATCTCAGTTCTGCTATTTATTTATTGACACATGATCCTGGGTAAATTACCTCAGCCCAGGTTTCCTTATCTGTAAAGTGAAAAAAATTATACCTCAAAGATGAAGACTAAATGAGAATGAATTTAACATCTGAGTACCTAAAGCAAAGCAGGTCTACAACTGCCTGGTTGGCAGGCAGTCATGACATAGCCCCAGCAGGTACCTCCTACCCTCCACCCCATTTTCACCTTATTGGCCATGGGTTCAAAACCCAGAGCCTGCCCTAAGACTGAGAATCAGAGAAGAACCTTGGAAAGCATCTATCCCATTGGTTTTCCAATGTTTTTAAAATAACTAAACCCTTTTCCCAAAGGGAATCTTCTCCTGCTAATCCCAATAGGTATATATGCAAAGACAACAGGGACAGATAAATAGAGATGAAAGGACAGAATGAGGGAGTGGGTAAGGGAGGAAGGAACCAGAGAAGGAACGGCAGGAGGGAAGCACAGGAGACCAAGGAAAGAGCAAGGAAAAGGCAGAGCTCCTCTGTTAAGGGAAAAGACATGTTGCACATGGAGTTTCTCCACGGGGGTAGGCCTGAGGCCCCACACACTGGAGGCTGTTTGAAAACTACAGATAGAGCCCAACTCAATTTTATAGCTGATCAAACAGGAACTTATTAAAGGTTTACCATAAATATGTCAAACTGCTTATAGGTTTTCTCCTCCTGTGGTTCTACCTGGATCCCAGAAAGCCTGGGGTCAGAATCCTTGAATTTTTCTCCTCTGGTACAGCCTGGTCTGTTGCCTAAAACCCTCTGGCAGCCAGCTCAGGCAGGCTGGCCTTTCCTAGCCAGAACAGAGAACAGGGTGTGGCTGCTAGCTGTGCTGCTTTGGCACCTTTCAGTGTGGGCGGCCTAAAGAAGTGAAGGTGAAAAAACACAGAAAAAGGGCTAGGCAGGTGGGTGAGAAGAGGAGGTTGGGACAAGGGAGCTCTGAATGTCTGATGGGGAATCAGAGCTGCATGTTAATGTGAGCAAGGCAAAGAATCAACTACACATGGTTCTTGGGGAAACTGAACATGGATGCTTTTCATAAAAGTCTTTGAGAAGTGAGAATAAAATATTCATGGGAATGGGATATCAGTTATAGCTAACTGCCATAAGCACATTAATAAATATGAATGCTATTAATATCAATATTAATTTTGTTCTGAGTTTTATTTGCACTCTAAATCTAAACTCTATTAAAAAATGTTTGATTTTCTGTTGTTCATGTAAGCTGGTCTTACACCTTTGCACTCCAAAAAGCATGCAAGAGCTTTTTTAACAGTTCAATTAACAGCAAGCGAAATTAATACTCTGCATCCCGATCCCTGACTCCAAGTCTATACAGAACCTTCACAGATGATACATACTACTGCTGTGCCCGCCTGTCAAACAGGCAGTACAAATGCCAGCAGACTTTGCGGGAGGGAAGGAGTATGGCAGGAGGTAATAACGGGAAGTTTAGAGATAAGCCTTAGGGAAGACAGGTTTTTAAAAGGGTCCAGTGTTTGGCGGGGAATGGGGGTGTACTCTGGGCATTTCAGACAGAACCATTCTTCAGTAGAGAGTGCAGGTTCTTAGCATGCCCCCTAGTCAATGCGATGACCACAACAAAACAAGTTCCCACACATTTCCAAATGCCCTGGGAGCGAGGGACGTAGAATCACCCCCACTCCGTATGACTAATTAGTAAGAGAGAGCTGGCACAGTAGGTAAAAAGCACTAAGAGAAACAAAGAGGGGGAAAACAATGAACAAAATTTGATGCAGAATAGGGAGAAAGGAGATCATCCTTTAATGACAGTCTCTCACCTATATGATCAAACCCAAACTACATGTAAACAATGTCCTCCAAGATTTGGCTCCTTCCCACCCCAACTCCAGCCCTCTTCTTTAAAGCACCCTATACTCCAGCCACCCCAACTTATGGTTTTCCTGAACTGACATATTGTTTTCATACGTCTGTGCCTTTACCTATACATTACCCCCTACCTAGAATGCACGTCTCAAAGCAATTCCAAGTCATATATCAACACCCAATTCAAAAGTCTGCAAAGTCCCTTGTCACTCAAGTCTTTTTCTCATAGCAGTTCACACATTCCTCCTTTATTATTGCCCAACTCCAAATCACCATGTGGAATAAGTGCTATTAAAGGGCAGGGTCCATGTGAATCCTGGCACATATTAGAATCAATAAATGTTTTCTGAGTGAATGACTGCATGGAAACTTTTAAGGAAGGCCAAAAAGTGATACAAGCGAAAACAGACAACAAATATTTTCTGTTATTGAAAGCATCTGTTTTCTCAATTCTGATCTTTGGTTGAGTATCATTTAGGAATCGGACAGACTGGGTTGTTCTACTGCTTCCTAGCTGCAAGTTAGCTAATTTCTGTGCCTCAGTTTCCTCATTAGTTAAAAAACAAAACAAAACAAAATGCTGAATAATAAATAGTAGTTCTACTTCTGCCAGAAATCAGAGAAATCTTAAAGAACAGGATATTGTACCACTAGGAATGTGCCCATAATGAACTTTCAGTTGGAACCATCTTTGTTTGCTTGTTTTAGGAAAGCTGAAGGCCAAACAAATCCACCAGCTCATCTTCAGCTGCATTCTGTTTGCCTCCACATGCTGATGTCAATCCCTTCAATACATAGTCTTCCTTGGTTTCTTTGAAAATGTACAGTTCTGGTTCTCTAGCCTCTCTGACCACACTTCCTCTGTCCTTGTCTGTAACTTTACCTCTATTGACACCTAAAGGCAAGCGTTCCTTTGGTGATCTTTTCTCACCTCATCCATTCTGAAGGCTTCAATTAGTATTTCTATGGAGATGACCCCATGACCTCTGTCACATTCAGAAACAATATTTCAAACTCAATTTAACTAAAAGAGATCCTTCTTAAGTTAATAACTAAGCACAAAGTTTCAATTTCCCTTCTCCCTCCTTTTTACCCCTACTTCTTCTCTTACACATCTCATCAGTCCTCAAGTTCCTCTGCCTGTCTCTCAGAAGTATTTGTTTGATAGGGTTACTTCTTTACTGCCTCAGTGGTTCTTAAAACTTTCCAGGATAATGATCCCTTTGAATGCTACGGATTTACCAAAAAGGTTTACAAACACTTCTGCTTGCAGTGTCACTTAACCAACAATCCCAATAAGAATCTCTGTTGAAGGAAGCAGATGTGGCTCAACTGATAGAGCATCCGCCTACCACATGGTGGGCCCAGGGTTCTATACCCAGGGTCTCCTGACCCATGTGGTAAGCTGGCCCACATGCAGTGCTACTGCACACAAGGAGTGTCATGCCATGCAGGGTCACCCCCGCATAGGAGTGCCCCACACGCAAAGAGTGCACCCTACAAGGAGAGCCACCACACATGAGAAAAGCACAGCCCACCCAGGAGTGGCACCACACACGTGGAGAGCTGACACAACAAAAAATAAAAGAAATGCAATTTCCCAGTGCCGCCTGATAATATAAGCAGACACAGAAGAACACACAGTGCATGGACACAGAGAGCAGACAACGGGGCAGGAGGGAGGGGAGAAACAAATAAAATAAATCTTAAAAAAAAAAAAAAAAAGAATCTCTTCTGACTCAACACTTCAACTATCCAACATACAGGATGGAATAGTTGTGAATCATATATCTGATTACGGCTTAAAATAAAAAGAATTCTTACAACTCAACAAGAAAAAGACAATCCAGCTAAAACCTGGGTAAAGAAAAATGGTGGAAACCACCCAAGCAGCCACAGACAGATGAACAGGTAAGCAAAATGTGGTATATACACACAGTGGAATACTATTCAGCTGTAAAAAGGAAGTTCTGAGACATGCCGCAACACGGAAGAACCTTGAAATTATGCTGAGTGAAATAAGCTAGCACATGAAGACAATTATTGTATGATGTCATTCATGTGGACCATCTAGAAATAGCAAATTCAGAGACAAAAAATAGATTAGAGGTTACCAGGGGATGGGAGGAGGAGGTATTTTAGTTTTCCAGCTGCTGTAACAAATACCATATAATGGGTTGGCTTAACAACAGTAATTTACTGGCTCAAGTTTCAGAGGCTAGAAGGCTTGCTTCTTCCCTGGGGGTATCTTTCTGGCTGACCCACAATCTTTGGGGTTCCTTGGCTTTTCCATCACATGGCAATGTACACTGAAGTGTCTTCTCCCAGATTCCCTTGTCTTGCAGTATCTGGCTTCTTCCCGCAGATTCCTCTCTCTGTGGCCTTCTCCATAGGCCTCCAGTAAAAGGATTAAGACCCCTCCCCAACCCCTATTGAGATGAGACACAACTTAACCAAAGTAACCTCAATAAAAGGTCCACAGCCTCAGGAATGAATTAAGATTAAGAATATATTTTTCTGGGGTTCATAACTCCAAGCTACCCCAGGGGGATAAGGGAAAGTTTTTGCTTGGTGGGTACAAAGCGCTGGTAAATAAAAATTTTTTTAAGTGGGCAAAGGACTTAACAGACATTTTTCCAAAGAGGGCACACAAATGGACAATAAACACTTGAAAAGATGCCCACCATCACTATCCATTAGGGAAATGAAAATCAAAATGACAATGAGATATCACTTCACACCCACAAGAATGGTTACTATTAAAAAAAAAACAAAATAAGCATTGGAACTCTGGAGCATTGTTGGTGGATGTAAAACTGTGGAAAGTAGATGCTGGTTCCTCAAAATGTTAAACACAGAATTACCTTGTGACCTAGCAATTCCACTTCTAGGTATATACCCCAAAGAACTGAAAACAGAGACTAACAGATATTTGCACATCAATGTTCATAAAAGCATTATTCCCAGTAGCCAATAGGTAGAAACAACCCAAGTATCAGTAAACATGAATGGATAAACAAAACATGGTACATTCACACAATAGAATACTATTGGGTCATAAAAAGAAATGAAGTTCTGAAACATGTTGCAAAATAGATGAACCTAAAAAGATTATGCTGCGTGAAAGAAGCAAAGCGCATAAGGACAACTACTGTGTGATTTCACTTATATGAAATATCTAGAAATAGCAACTTTATAGAGACAGAAAATAAATTAGAGGTTACCAAGGGATAAAGGTAAGGGAAAGGCAGTGGTGGTGTTTGGTGGGTAGAATGTTTGCATATTTTAGAAATTTAAGAAAACAAACACACAAAAAGACTAACTACATTTACATGAATTTCCATTTCTGGCAGTGGCTTCCTTCATAAATTTCAGGATGTCTTCTGGATATACCCTGAACAGCCCACAGGCACTATAAAGTTTATTAGTCCAAATAAGAATTTACCATTTCTCTCTGTAAACCTGTTCTGCCTCCCATATTCCTTTTCTCAGATAATGGCATCACCACCTTCCCAGGTTCGTAAACTAGAAGTCTTAAAATTAATAACTGTACCCATACCCAATCCATCACCAAGCCCTGTCTCTATCTCAGAAACCCTTCTCAAAACCAGAACCTACTTCTCTCCGTCTCTTACCCCTTAAGGTTTCATCATTTTTTGTTTCTTTCCCTACTTGCCACGATTCTTTCTGCCACTCCTCTGATGAGAGTCCCTGTTATTGACTGATTTTTATCTCTGCAGGTGTCTCACCTATACTGCTGCCTTCTGCTCTTACTATATTACTGAGCCTCTAAATGGTTACAATAGCCTAATTGATTCCTTCACTCCAATTTCTTCTATCACTTTTGTATATCTTCCCCCCAAAAAAGTAAATTCAAAATTGACCACATGACTGTCTTTCAAAAATTCCAATGCTTCCCCATTACACAAATATACAGTGAAACTCAGTTTTGCCTTCAGAGTACCCTAGTTTGCCACCTAAGTACTGTACTTTTCCAGGATTAGACTCCGCAGCTTAAGCTGTCACTTGCTCCTATTATCTCCCCATCGAAATCATACCCACTCTTAAAAGGCCCAATTCAAACCACAATCTACATCTTGATTTAACATTTATTAAATGTTCATAATAAGCAATAAAGAAGATTAAATTCTTATTAGAGTGTATTATCAACCTAAAGATAAAAAAGTTTCTGAACCCAGGATTTGAATTCCAATTCATTTGTATTTGGATTTTACTTAGTAAGGAAAATTCACAGGGAAAAAAAGACTTGGTACTGCACTTGAATGGAGACTGAGAAAGTAAAATAAGTCCACAGCAATGACAGAAATGATTACCAGGTCGAAATCACCTTCAGACTAATAAAGGTCTTATCAGATAGAGGGGGGGGAAACCTTTCAATAGAAATGTCTTAAAGAGTGTTCAATTCTCACTTTAGATAACTTAATTTTAAGAAGAACCAAAGGATAGGATGGGAAATTCTGAGCCCCTCCTAATGAGACATGTTCAATGGCATACTTACCAGCAGGTGCAATGGCATCAAGATGCGTGACAGAAGTGATGCTGCAGGCAGTGCTTACTCTCCCCTATTTTTCAGGTCCCTATTTCTTTTAGGCCTGACCTATTTCTCTTTCCGCTCCTAAACCTGTGAGTACATGTTAACTTTCACAGTTGTATACTGTGAAGCATTTTGCCCAAGAGAAAGTATTCAAGATTCAATTAAAATCTTTTAAAAAATAATTTAACTAGTCATTCCATCTAGCTATGTTACTTGGTATAAACTTGCCCTCTCTGACATTTTAAAAATTATGCCCATTGAAATTTGAATGTGTTTCTGAAACATACTTGCTAAGAACAGTAAAACACGCTAAATCCTGAAATCACTAATCACACTAAGGAAAGCAGAGTATAACAGAAAGAGCTACAGCCATTTAAAATCAGATCTCAATCTGCATCTGAAGGCCACACACTTTCTCTCACCTGAAAGAGGTATACCACCACCCTTTCCTCAGCTCCCCCCCCCCCCCGTGGTTGTTCAAACAAAATGAGATAATGTACACTTAGCACAGTACCTACCACGAAGTGTTCCGTCAATATTACTTTGCTTCCATCATTCAACAGAGAAAACACACTTACAAGAAGAGGTAGGTGTGAGGAAGTCTACACTTCCACAAGTCTTCCCCAGCCCAAACCACTAAAGCTCGTTGGTTCAAATAAAAACAATATCGTCAGCCTCACACCACACAGACAATTCTTAGGGACCTGGATAAGGATGAAGGAGAAGGGATGTGACGGTGCAAGAACTCCATCAAGGCTACACCTACTGATCAGTAGAACATTAACAAGCAAAGTCCACAGTAAATGTGCTAAAACGTCCAGAAACATTTATGCTACCCAAGAGAGCACTTGGGGTAAAGGGGAAGGGGGAAAAAAACGTCAAACTAGGTAGGCCCCACTCCAAACGGATCTTTAATAAATCGGAAAGAGCCAGGGTGACTTATCCTTCCTGAAAACGTAACAGTACAACGTTAATAGCCATCTTAAAAACTTCAGGACTGAAATACTCCACAACCAACACGGGAGGCATGCACGCCTTTTAAAAAGCCTGCGCCCGAGTGCACCCTTGGCACCCCTAAAGATATGTAACGAAAGCCGTTCGCGGAAAACTGAGGCAAAGGAAGGAAAAGGAGTTATTTCGGTATTCAGCACAGAAGCCCACAGCCGCCGCCGCTACTGACAAGCATCTGACGGAATTCCCAGTTTTACAATCGGATTTCAAATCGAAGACCCCGATCCTTGCAAATCTGGGGGAGGGGGGCTCCCGTTCTTTTCTCGGGGGGCCGGCTCCGCGCCCGGGGGTCCCGTCCCTCGCCGTCTCCCGGCGGCGAACGAGGGAGGAGCCGCGAGCAATCCCCCCTACACCCGCGACCCGCCCGGGGGCCCCGCCCCAGGCGCGCGGACCGCGGCCCAGCCCGGGGTCGGGGTCCGGGTCGGCGCGGGAGGGCGAGACGCTGCCGGGCCTGCCGACGGTGCGGACACTCACCACACCATGCCGTAGGCACCCTCGCCGATGTAGGAAAGGTTGGTGTAGCGCGGCCCCACGTCGAACACCTGCCCACGGACCATCTCCGGGCCCGCGCCCGCCGCCGCCGCCGCCGCCATGTTGGCTGCCGGGCCGCCGCCGCCTCCGCCGCCGCCGCGCTGGGCTCGACGCTCCGCGGCCGCCGCTCGGCTCCCGCCGCGCCACCCGGAGGGACCGCGCCGCCGCCCGTGCAGCCGCTGCGGACCGTGGAGGAGGAAGGAGGGCGCCGCCGAGGCAAGCGGGAGAACCGACGGCTGCACTGACCGACTGCCGGACTGACGGGCGGGCCGGCGGGCGGAGGGAGGGGCGCGCGCCGAGGAGGGCGCCAGGGCGGGGCCTAGAGGCGTGCGCGAGGATTGGCTACCCACAGCCTGGGGGCGGGGCGGGCGCTGGCCGGCGGAAGCGGCCCGCTCAGGGCGGAGCACTGCGGCGGAGGCAGGAGGCGCCCCCCGGAGCGGTCACGTGCGGCGGCCGCGGGGCGGTCGCCCGCGGGAGGCGGTCCCTAAGTCGGCCCGGGAGTACGAGACCTCGCGTTGGAACCCGCCAGACTGACCCTGAGGGAGGGATCGACGCCCGGGAGAGGGTCGAGCCCCGCAGCGGCGTCCTGACTGACCCAGAGAACGACAAGGGACTGCGCGTGAGGCCCGACAGCAACCGTGGGCCTGGAACAGTCTGGCGAATCCGGGGGCCCCCCCACACACTTAGACTTCTAGACCGGGACAGAAAGTGAAATGCTTGGCAGAAAGAGACATTTGCATACTGAGAAAGTGTGATACTCAAATGTTGGTACCCAAACGAAAGACTGTGAGAGGATGCGTTATTGAGACAACAATATTGTCAGTTCGTTCAACAAATGTGCTCAGCATCTACCATCTTCCTGAGCATCAGAAACTTAAAATATATATCTGTTTATCTATCTATCTATAGTCCCTCCAAGAAGTTACATTCTAAATGGAAGAAGCATACAAATAAATATGTGTAATACTCAAATTGTGCTAAGTTCAATGGAGAAATATAAAGTAGAATAAGGGGTTAGAGAGTAGTGGATTGAGACTCTAGAGAAAGGCTTGAGATTGGTACAGATTGACAGAAACTTAGACAAAACACAAAGTGAAATAGAAATGTCAAGAGGGAAATGCTAAAACCAAGACATCCAGACTTAGAAAAAGGAGACTGATACATTGAGTTTCAAAAATAGTTGCAAACACCAGAGGTTGAAAATAAAAAATTGGAATCCTGAAGCAAGTGGATTCCTGCTAAGAATAGCTAAGACAATGAGACAAGATGATCCACTCACAGACTTAGAACCATTTCCTAGGCCATCTCTGGAAGGGGAAGTAAGAGCTGCAGACCGTGCAGCCTGATTGTCTGACTCTGCGATCTTTAAAGCCACCAGCTCTGGACTTCAACAAAAATCAACTAGTCAACTTTAAAGATAAATGACCAAATGTTTTAAAACCCTGTAGAACTAAATATGTGGCATATGAGAAAAGGAATAAGGTGCTAGAGCCAAAAATTATTCCTTTGAAATATATTTAGTCCCTGATGCAGAACCCAATTTTAGAAAACAGTTCTTATTCTTGATTAAAAGAAGACATTGCATCTCTTAAAGAATAAGCAAAGATAAATGGAGAGTACCATTAAATGAAAACTACAATAGCTAAAGTAAAAGCAGTGTTCAATGCAATAGAACTTGACAATGCAGAATAGCAAACCAGCAGTACAGAATGTAAACATGAGAAAATGTTCAAAAACACAGAATGAAGTAATAGAATTCTTTAAAAGAGAAAATAATGGAGATGGAGAGCATCATGGAGATTGAAACTATGGGCATCCTCCAAAAGAAGACAGAGCAAATCATTTAAAGGGAATAATGAAAAAATTTTAAGACAAGAAAACTTTACTCAGGGCTGAAAAGATCTGAAGTGGAAATGAAATTTCAGTGAATTCGCTTGGATCCAGAAAAAGTAATAAAACAGAAACAAGCTTTGTTTTAGTTTCCTGGGTTCCTGGGTGGATTAAACAATGGAAATTTATCATTCACAGTTTTAAGGCTAAAAAAAAGTCCAAATCAAGACATTATCAAGGTGATGCTTTCTCACTATATTAGTCAGCCAAAGGGGTGCTGATGCAAAATACCAGAAATTGGTTGGTTTTTGTAAAGGGTATTTATTTGGGGTAGGAGCTTACAAATACCAGGCCATAAAACATAAGTTACTTCCCTCACCAAGATCTATTTTCACGTGTTGGAGTAAGATGGATGCCAATGTCTTGCAAGGGTTCAGATTTCCCAGGTTCCTCCTTCTTGAGGCTTGCTTCTCTTTCCTCTGTGTGCTTACTTCCTGGGGCTCAAGCTTAAGGCTTCAGCATTAAAGTCCAGCGTCAAAACTCCAATATCAAAAACCCTGACCTCTGTCCTTTGCCATGCCTTTTATCGGTGAGTCCCCACCCACCAAGGGGTGGGGATTCTACGCCCTAATAATGTGCCCAATCAAAGCCCTAATCATAACTTAATCACGCCCAGGTACAAATCAGATTACAAACATAAGCTAATATCTATTTTTGGAATTCATCACCATATCAAACTGCTATACTCCCCAAAGACTGGTGTTCTGAGACTGTCTGCCAGTGATCCTCAGTCCTTAGTTTAACACATGGCAAGGCACATGATGGCATCTCCTTGTCCCTCCCTTCTTTTCCAGGGTCCATTGATGCCCAGCTTCAGGCTGCTCCCTCTGTGACTTTCTCTCACTCTGTCTGAATTTCATCCACCTTATAAAGAACTCCAGTAATAGGATGAAGAACCATCATGGGGAAGTGGATGTGACTCAAGCGATTGCACTCCCGCCTGCCACAGGGGAGGTCCTGGTTCGGTTCCCAATGCCTCCTAAAGAAGATAAGCAAGACAGCAAGCTGACACAACAGCCTGGTGCAGCAAGCTGATGCAACAAGAGACACAAGGAAGAAAACATAATGAGAGATACAGCAAAGCAGGGAGTGGAGGTGGCTCAAGTGATTAGGCACCTCGCTCCCACATGGGAGGTCCCAGTTTCAGTTCCCAGTACCTCCTAAAAAAAAGGAAGATGAACATACAACGAAGAGGCACATCAAGCACAAACAATGAAAGGATGGGCAGAAATAAATTAATCTTTAAAAAATTTTTTAAAATAAAAGAACCACCCTGATTGGACTGGGCAATACCTTAATTGAAGTCACCTCATCAAAAGGTCCTACTTAAGGAAGCAAAATTGACTCAACTGGTAGAGCATCCTCCTACCACATGGGAGGTCCAGGGTTCAAACCCATGGCCTCCTGACCCGGTGATGAGCTGGCCCACGTGTACTGCTGATGCGCGCAAGGAGTGCCATGCCACACAGGGTTGTCCTCTGCATAGGGGAGCCTCACGCACAAGGAATGTGCCCTGTAAGGAAAGTTGCCTCACGTGAAAAAAAAAGTGCAGCTTGCCCAGGAGTGGCACTGCACACACCGATTCCTAACGCAGCAAGATGATGCAACAAAAAGAGACACAGATTCCTGTTGCCACTGACGAGAATGCAAGTGGACACAGAAGAACACACAGCGAGTGGACACAGAGAGCAGACAATGGGGGGGGTAGAGAAATAAATAAAAAAAATCTTAAAAAAAAAATCCTACTTAGAATGCGTTCACACTCCCAGAAATAGATTAGATTTAAGAACATGTTTATCTGGGATACAAACTGCTTCAAACCACCACAAGCTCCAAGTCATAATCTGGAAAAATTCTTAAATTTCATGGATAAAAAACAAAGGCAAACAGTATCCAATCGGAAAAAAAATGTTATTTGGGAAGTGGATTTCGCCCAACGGATAGGGCGTCCGCCTACCACATGGGAGGTCCAAGGTTCAAACCCAGGGCCTCCTGACGCGTGTGATGAGCGGGCCCACGCATAGTGCTGACGCACGCAAGGAGTGCCATGCCACCCGGGGGTGTCCCCCGCGTAGGGGAGCCCCATGCGCAAGGAGTGCACCCCCATAAGGAGAGCCGCCCAGCACAAAAAAGTGCAGCCTGCCCAGGAATGGTGCCACACACACGGAGAGCCGATGCAGCAAGATGCCACAATAAAATGAGACACAGATTCCGGGTGCTTCTGACAAGTATACAAGCGGACACAGAAGAATACACAGTGAAAAAACACAGAAAGCAGACAACTGGGGGCGGGGGGAAGGGGAGAGAAATAAATAAAAAAATAAATCTTTAAAAAAAGGTTATTTATTAAAAAGCTAAAAACTATTTTTTCCCACATTCCTCCTCTACAATAAATAATAAATGCCGAAGGAAAATGAAACAAGATTTTATTTTATTTTTTAAATCACAACTATGTGATTATACCAAATATCATTGATTGTACACTTCGGTGGATTGTATGCTTTATTAATTTGTATCGATAAAATGGATTTGTTTGAAACAAGATTGATAGCACATCAAGGTGTGGCTTTACATACCCTCTCAGTGATAATGTCATTCACTTTAATGCCTTCTTTCTTCCCAGATCTTTTTTATTTCTTTTTTTTAGGTACTGGGGCAGGGGATTGAACCCTGAACCTCATATGTGGGAAGCCCGTGCTGAACAACTGAGCCACATCTGCTCCCCTGAGTTGCTGGGTTTTTTTGGTTGCTTGCTGTTGGGTTTTTTTTTTTTTTTTTTTTATAGAAGGCACCAGGGACTAAACCCAGAACTCCTATGTGGGAAGCAGGCGCTCAAACACAGGAGCCACAGCCACTCCCTTCCTCCTAGGTCTTTAACCATTTCTCAGAATATCTCTTCTGAATTACAGGTCAGCGCCTCCATCTGCCTCTCACCACCTACATGTGCCAACTGCACAGTGTTTTCAACTGCACCGTTCTAAAACGTCAATCGCTAATGCCCAAGTTCTGGACTCGGGCTGCTGGAAGGTTTACATCTTAGCTGCTCTACTTAGCACCTCAGTTTTCTCACACTTGAAATGAGGACCACAGTCATACCTACCTCGTAAGTTTGTTGGGTGGAGTAAAACAAGATAGCACATCCGTAGAACCTGGCACATAGTCAGGAGCCAATGAATGTTATCTGGTACTATTATCTACCCCACCCAAACCTGTTCCTCGTCTTGTATCTGTCGAGAGCCTCACCCTCCACCCAACACTCAAGTTAGAAATTTGGGCATGATTTTTTACAACTCATTCTACCTCACTCCCAATGCCCCGCCTAACCATCCAGCTGATCACACACCTGTAAATTCTGTTTCTTTACTATTTCTTAAATCTCACTACTCAAAATGCTGTCTCCAGAGCCACAGCTTCAGCATTATCTGTAGTCTTGTTGGAAATGAAGCATCTCAGGCCCTACTCCAGACTTACTGAATTAGGATCTGTGGTAACTTGTATGCCTATTAAACTTTATTATTATTATTATTATACTTTTATTTTGAAACAGTTTCAAATGTACAGGACATTTGCAAAAAATAAAAATAAAAAACCCATATAGAGAACTTCAAAGGCAGAAAAGGACTATCTCTTTAGTGCTTTCCTTATTCTTTTACTTATTCTTTCTCTAGAGAGGTGACAATTCATGGATCTGCAGAATCGTAGAAAACAGTGGACATCCGTGAGTTTGCCTTCCCAGCATTGATTCCTCCTTCTGGTTGCTAGCAGCAAGCCAGTTTTTCTCTGCTGAACCATCCCTTCTGCGCTGTCACGTGGTTTGAAGAACTGATCCCACTCCCAAATTCCAAGACTAAGCGTGTGCTCAGGGCGCCCCAGTCAAAGTCACAGACATTTGTTCAAAAGATAAATATGTGGCCTGATCCAGACCAATGACACTCAGCTCCAGACTTTTCCAGAAACGACTGGGAAACAGGGTGCTCCCTTTCTACTGGGGCATTAGGGCAATAGATGAGTCTGTGGTCCAGCTTGCCATGACATGAGAATGAAAGCATGACCAGGATAGCAGAGTCGGCAGATGGAGACAATTTCCTGACGACATAGTTTGATTCTGTATTCAGCTGAGCCTGGGTTTTACAGGTTCATGAGCTGATATAGTCTCCCTTTTTTTTTTTGCTTAAGTCGATTTGAGTTGTTTCTCTCATTTGAAACCATGAGAGTTCTGACTAATGCACTACCCGATTAACTCCCTTTTCTGCAAGAATTGCTCAGAATTGTACAATAAATCGCTAAGACATGAATCAGAAACTCATGAATGATGAGAGAAAAGAACTGGCAATGAGCCTTGGAACTAGCTAAAGATAGAGAGATAACTGAATAAAAACACCACTCAACGACTGGGAAAAAAAAAACACCACTCAAACAGAGACTGTTTGAGGCTAAGCTGAAATAATTGTTGTTGCTATGGTAACAAACAAGAAGGCAAAAGCCAAAAAAAAAAGTTGAGAAAGAGGACTTTTGTTTTTTTAATAGCAGACGTTTTAACCTCAGACTAATGCAGTGAAAACCAGGGAGGAAGAAAGAAGGGAAACATAGAAATAGCAAGTCACCAAAAGTCTTTGTTTTACACAAAATGAAAGCAAAAGTTACTTTTAAAAATAGTATAATTACATTATAATTTTTTTTTCAGTGCAAAAATCTTTAAAGCAATCCTGTAGAATATAAAACAGAATGACTGTAGCAGTATGATATAGTTATGAATTCCAAAAATAGATATTGGATTGTGTTTGTAAACTGGTCTGTACTTAGACATGATTAAATTATAATTAGAGCTTTTATTGGGTCACGTTAGTAGGGTGTTGAATCCCACCCCTTGGTGGGTGGGGTCTCACAGATAAAAGACATGGCAAAGGGCAGTGTTGGAGGCATTTTGATGTTGGAGGTTTTTTTTTAAAGCAATTGTCTTTTTTTAAAAAAGATTTTTATTTTATTTCTCCCCCTTTTCCCCTGTTGTCTGCTCTGTGTCCATTTGCTGTGTGTGCTTCTGTGTCCACTTGCATTATCCAGTGGAACTGGAAAACTGCATCGCTTTTTTGTTGTGTCATCTTGCTGTGTCAGCTCTCCGTGTGTGCGGCACTACTCCTGGGTGGGCTGCACTTTTTTCATGTGGGCAGCTCTCCTTGTGCATGGGGCATCCCTACACGGGGGCGCCCCTGTGTGGTACGGCACTCCTTGCATGTGGCAGCACTGTGGGTGGGCCAGTTCACCATACGGGTCAGGAGGCCCTGGGTTTGAACCCTGGACCCTTCATATGGTAGATGGATGCTCTATTAGTTGAGCCACATCCTCTTCCCTGACGTTGGAGTTTTGATGCGGAGTTTGATGCTGGAGTCTTGAGTTGGAGCCCCGGGAAGTAAGCATACGGAAGAAATAGAAGCAAGTCCTGGGAAGGGAAGACCTGAGCCAGGAGAAGAACACAGAGGAATAGAGATGGCTCCTTAGACATGGCAGAATCCCTGGGGGGAGAGAGAGAGAGCCCTTTGCCTGATAGTCTACAGCTGACCTTATGGAGAGAGGCAAAGGCTAGAGAGCCTCATAGTCTACAGCTGACCTTGTGGAGTACCTGACCCCAGAGAGAAGCAAGACCTAGGAAGGGAGGAACCCAGGAAGCCTGAACCCTCACAGATGTTGGCAGCCATCTTGCTTCAACACGTGGAAGTAGACTTTGGTGAGGGAAGTAACTTATGTTTTGTGGCCTGGTATCTGTAAACTCCTACCCCAAATAAATACCCTTATAAAAACCCACCAAGTTCTGGTATCTTGCATCAGAACCCTTTTGGCTAATTAATACAATGACTATTTTATAAATTATTATAAGAGACAAAAGGAAAAATGTAACTCATACATCAAAATTCAGAAGCATTTACCACATGTCAGGAAGCGTACCAGACACTTATCTCACAATTATAAACGGAAAAGAAATGTCAAGGAATCCTAAACAACAATATAAAAACACCAGAAAATGAGACAATTGAGGGATGCACACTTGGCCCAGTGGTTAGGGTGTCCGACTACCACATGGGAGGTTCGCGGTTCAAACCCCAGGCCTCCTTGACCCGTGTGGAGCTGGCCCATGTGCAGTGCTGATGCGCACAAGGAGTGCCCTGCCACACAGGGGTGTCCCTGCGTAGGGGAGCCCCACGTGCAAGGAGTGCACCCCGTAAGGAGAGCTGCTCAGCGCGAATTAAAGTGCAGCCTGCCCAGGAATGGCACCGCACACAAGGAGAATTGACGCAGCAAGATGACACAACAAAAAGAGACACAGATTCCTGTGCCGCTAACAACAACAGAAGCGGTGACAACAACAGAAGCGGACAAAAAAGAACACATAGCAAAATGGATGCAGAGAACAGACAACTGGGGGGGATAAATAAAAATAAATCTTTGAAAAAAATGAGACAATTGAAAGATAGAGTAGGTGTAACAAATAAAACAAATGTAAATAAATACATAAGTAAGGAAATGTAAATAGCTAAAATTCCATCTAAAAAATACTAGGGATATGGATGTGGCTCAAGCTACTGAGCTCCTGCCTATCATATGGGAGATCCAGGTTCAGTTCCCAGTGCCTCCTGGAGAAGACAGCAAGCTGACATGGTGGGCTGGTATGGCGAGCTGATGCTCAAGATGATGCAGTGAGATGACGTGAGCAAGAGAGAGAGTGAGGAAGCAGAATGAGAGATGCAACAAAGCAGGGAGCGGAGGTGGCTCAGGCAATTAGGTGTCTCCCTTCTGCATGGGAGGTCTGGGTTTGGGTCCCGGTGCCTCCTCAAAAGAGAAGACTAGCACAAAACAAATAGACATAGCAAATGCAAACAATGAGGGGGTGGAGAGAAATAAGTAAATAAATCTTTAAAAAAATACTAACGTCTCAAATCAGATGATAGGGCAAACTCTATAGGTACTGCTGTGAAAAATGATATGCCAACAAATATATATAGTATAAAAAGACATTATGAAACTAAATGCACCAAACAACGTAGTTACACAAAACAAGAAGCAAAAGTGTTTAGAAATACAATACAACTAATTGAAACATAGTGGTAATAAAAGATATTGCACCACTATCAGATTTTGGCACATATAAAAATAGACAAAAGTTAAAGAACAGAATTAGTAAAGCATATATATATATATATATATATATGTATATATATATATATGTGCGTGGAGTCTAAACCCCTCCTTTTTTTTTTTTTAAGATTTATTTATTTATTTATTTCTCTCCCCTTCCCCCCCACCATGGTTGTCTGTTCTCTGTGTCTATTTGCTGCATCTTCTTTGTCCACTTCTGTTGTTGTCAGCAGCACGGGAACCTGTATTTCTTTTTTCTGCGTCATCTTGTTGTGTCAGCTCTCCATGTGGGAGGCACCATTCCTGGGCAGGCTGCATGTTCTTTCGTGCTGGGCGGCTCTCCTTACGGGGCATACTCCTTGCTCATGGGGCTCCCCTACGCGGGGGACACCCCTGCATGGCACGGCACTCCTTGTGCGCGTCAGCACTGCACATGGGCCAGCTCCACACGGGTCAAGGAGGACCGGGGTTTGAACTGCGGATCTCACATGTGGTAGACGGATGCCCTAACCACTGGGCCAAGTCCGCCGCCTTACTGTGTCTTTATTTATTTATTTTTAATGTTCCCCGTTTATTCTTGATCTGGTTCTTCTATTTCTCTTGGGACAAGTTTCAGACAGGTGTGACTTCTAATTAATCCCCACCCCCCGCAGATGTTTCCCTCATCTATGTGCTCATTTTTCCACTCATTGTCTTCTCGCTGGGTCTGCTTGTTGTGTTTTGCTCATTGTCTGCTCATTGCATCAGCTCATCTTCTTTAGGAGGCACCAGGAACCGAATCTGGGATCTCCCATTTGGGAGATGGGTGCCCAACTGCTTGAGCCACATCCGCTCCCCTCATGGTGTCTTTAATTTGCAATTTTTTTGAGATACCAGGGTCAGGGATTCAACCCAGGGCCTCATATGTGGGAACTGGGTGCTCAATCACCTGAGCTACATCTGCTCCCCAATTTGCCTTTTTTAATGGTGAATCATGTGGAGTATTGTCATATACATTTTGGCCTTTTTCTCTTTGGAGAAATGTCTATTCAAATCCTTGGCCATTCTTTTTAAGTTTAATTTCCATTTTATTTTTTTTTCCAGAGACTAGTTTTCTTCAGTCTTTAAGGACTCAGCTCCTTACATGGGCTTTGGCAGAGGTCATGGAGCAGCACCTGCAGGTCTAAATCAGGGTGGTGGGTTTTGGTCCTTCTGGGCTTCATGAGAACAGTTTCTAATTACCTTGCTGTGTATGGCGCAACTCATGCAGTAATGCAGTTTCACAAGCTTAGGAAACACATAGGTGTCTAAGACACTTGATTCGGAAATGCCCCTGATGGCTGCGGCCTCTACCATTTCGATTGATGAACTTCTTAATGACCTCATCCTTGGACACGCAGCAGGCACAGTGCATGCAGCCAATAGGCTGCCCGTGACCATGGCCGTTTTATGGCCCAACATTGTTCCTTCTTTTCTTTGTTATCTTGGAAGCAAACACCTCCCTGGCCCATTTTTTAACTGAGGTGTTTGTCTTTTGTTGTTGAGTTGTAGGAGTTCTTTATATATTCTGGATATTAAACCCTTATCAGATATATGGTATATTAGTCAGCCAAAGTGGTGCCAATGCAAAGGCTTTTATAAAAGGTACTTATTTGGAGTAGAAGCTTACAATTACAAGGCCCTAAAGAGTCCAACTCAAGGTACCATAGGTCACTTCCTCACCCAAAGTCATTTGTGTCTGTGAGGGTTCAGTCTTCCTCCCTCCTCTTAAGGACTTATGGTCCCAGCTTCTTCCAGTCTCAGCTATAGGCTGTCATAAGGCTCATCTCTCTTCCAAGGGCTCATTTCTTTCTGGGCTCAGCTCCTCTCGGCTCTTCACAAGGTCAGCTGTAAAATATCAGACTCGTCTCTCTTCCTGGGCCACAGGATCTTCTGTGTATCTTCTCTGTGTGTCTACTTCCACGTGAGAGTCTGTTTTATCAGTCCACCAAGGGGGTAGAGACTCAACCTGCATGCCCTAATGATCTCATCTAATCAAAGCCCTAATCTTGATTTAATAAAGTAAAAGTGAAGCCTTTGTATTTAAATCAATCAAAGGGTATCATGCCCAGAGGAACAGACCAGTTTACAAATATAATCAGTATTTCTTTTTGGAATTCATTAATAATATCAAACTGCCGCATAGTTTCCAAATATTTTCCATATGCACTTGAGAAGAATGTGCACTATGTTATTGTTGAGTGGCATGTTCATAGATGTTCATTAGTTCTCATTGGTTAATAGTGTTGTCCAAGTCCTCTATTTCCCTGCTAATCTTCTGTTTATTTTTATTTTTTTGAAGATTTATTTATTTTCCCCCTTCCCCTCCTCCCGCCCTGCTGTTTTTGCTGTCTGTGTCTGTTTACTGTGTGATCTTCTGTATCTATTTCTCTTTTTGTCTCCTCTTCTTGTCTTTCTCCTCTAGTGTTCACCAGGATTCAATCCCGATTCAACCCCTGATGTGGAGAGAGGTTCCCTGTCAATTGCGCCACCTCTGTTCCCACTCTCTGCTTGCTTTACCTTGACTCTCCCCTTTGTCTCTCTTGATGCATCATCATCTTGCTGTGTGACTTACTTGCACGGGCACTGGCTCACCATGTGGGCCCTTGACCTGCTGCGCAGGCACTGGCTCACTGTGTGGGCACTTGGCTTGCTGTGTGGGCACTGGCTCACCATGTGGGCACTGGCTTGCCGTGCAGGCACACTTTCTCTTCTTTTTTTTCACCAGGAGGTCCCAGGGATCAAATCCGGGTCCTCCCATATGGTAGGTAGAAGCTCTATCACTTGATCCATATCCACTTCCTATGAACTTCTATTTAGTTATTCTACAAATCATTGAAAGTGAATATGAAATCTCCATCTATTTTTGTAGAACTGTTATTTTCTCCCTTCAGTTGTTCCAATTTTTGCTTAATATATATTGGGCTTCTGTTGTAGGGTGTGCATATTTTTATCATCTTTATATCTTTTTGCTGGATTAGAACTTTTATCAATATATAATACCCTTCTTCATCTCTTGTAATTTTTTTCACTTAAAATCTATTTTGTCTGACAATATTATAGCCATCCAGCTCTTCTTTGATTATTATTTGCATAGAAAATAATTTTTCACCCTTTTACTTTGAACCTCTTTGTGTCTTTTATTATTACCTAACGCTTCTTGTAGACAGCATATAGATGGATCATACTTTTTCATCCAATCTTCCAATCTTTGCCTTTTAATAGGGAAGTTTAACCCATTGGCATTTTTTAACTTTATTTTGTACCTTTAATAATTGAAAATATAAACAACAATTAAAAATAAAAAGGAAATACGGTTGAATAAAAACATACATTTTTCAATTAAATGTACTGGATACATATGAAAAAATTTTAAATCATACAATATGTTACTCAATATATTTGATTCATAGTAAAGCAATCATATAGCATTTGTCCTTTTGTGTCTGGCTTGGTTAGCTTAACATAATGGCCTCCAGGCTCATCCATGTAATCATATGCTTTATGGCATCATTTCTTTGTAAAGCTGCATAATGTTCCATAGTGTGAATACACCACAGTTTGTTTATTCATTCATCTGTTGATGGACACCTGGGTTGTTTCCAACTTTTGGCAATCATAATAAATAGGTGTACAGATGTCTATTCATATCACTGCTCTCAGTTCTTCTGGGAATATAACCACTAGTTAACCCACTGACACTTTTTTTTTTAAGATTTTATTTATTTCTCTCCCCTTCCCCCCCACCCCGGTTGTCTGTTCTCTGTGTCTATTTGCTGCGTCTTCTTTGTCCGCTTCTGTTGTTGTCAGCGGCATGGGAACCTGTGTTTTTTTTTTCTGCGTCATCTTGTTGTGTCATTTCTCCATGTGGGCGGCGCCATTCCTGGGCAGGCTTCACTTTCTTTCGCACTGGGTGGTTTTCCTTATGGGGTGCACTCCTTGCACGTGGGGCTCCCCTATGCGGGGGGCACCCCTGCGTGGCAGGGCACTCCTTGCGCACATCAGCACTGTGCATGGGCCAGCTCCACACCGGTCAGGGAGGCCCGGCGTTTGAACTGCGGACCCCCCATGTGGTAGATGGTCGCCCTAACCACTGGGCCAAGTCCACCGCCCCCCATTGACACATAAAGTAAGAACAGAGAAGGAAGGACTTACTTCTCCCATTTAGCTATTTGTTTTCTGTACGTCTTGCATGATTCTTCAATAACACCATTTCTGCTTTTTAAAAAATTTAGTTGCTTTTTTGGTAATGTACCCTTTTGATTCCCTTATTTTGTTTTCTTTATATTTTTATGAGCTATTTTTCTTAGTGGTTATCTTTGTAATTACAATTAACGTCTTGAACTAATATCAAGCTAGTGCAACTAGTACCAACCTAATTTCAAATATACCCACTCTCTACTTCTATGTTTATCTGCCCCTCCCCCTTATATTGTTATTGTCTCAGATTACATGTTTATGCATTATAAGCCCATTAATGTAGATTTTGAATATTTTTTGCATGTTTGTCTGTTAAGTCATATAGGGTGGTGGAAAAATAAAGAAATTACTAACCAAAAGTACAATAATACAGAATTTTATATTTACTTATGTACTTACCTTTTCCAATGTTCTTTATTTCCTCTTAGGCTTTGAGTTACTGTTTTGAGCATACCAGCATACTCATGATGCGAGTCGCAGGAGGAGAGGAGAATGGAAAAGAGGCGGAAAGAATATTTAATGAAATAATGGCCAAAGATTTCTCAACTTTTATGAAAGACATAAATACACATGTCCAACAAGTGCATCATACTCCAAATGGAATAAGCTCTAATAGACATACGCTGAGACACATACTAATCAGAATGTCAAATGCCATACATAAAGAGAAAATTCCGAAAGCAGCAAGCAGTATTATTTGTCACATACAAGGCATCCTCAATAAGTCTAAGTGCCAATTTCTCATCAGAAATCGTGGAGGTGAGAAGACAGTGGTATGATATATTTAAGGTACTGAGAGAGAAAAACTGCCTGATAAAATGCCTTTAATCTGGCAAAACTATCCTTCAAAAATGAGGGAGTCACAAAAGCATAAACCATTAAGACTGATAATATAATTACATTAACTACTAAAAATTGGACTTTTAAAAGACATAAACAAAGTGAAAACAGAATTGGATATTAGTCTCTAGTATATATAAAGAACAAATCAGTAAGGAAACAATAACTTAACAAATTGGGCAAAAAGGATGAAAGAAATGTGCAAAGGAGGGAGGTGTTCAATCTTTCTAATAATCAGGGAGGTGGAAATTACATTCATGATGAAACGTTATGTCATTTGTCAGATTGGCAAATACTGATGAAGATGGAAAAGCAAGAAATCTCATCCCCCAGTTGTAGAAGTGTAAATTGACACAACCAGTTTGCAAAACAATTTAGAAAAATCTAGTAAAGTTAAAAATGTACATAAGTTAGATATGAAAAATTAAGAAAAAAGATGAGAAAAATAAAGAAAAAAATTTATCTAAGTATTTAATGATCTTTTTTTCTTTCAGGGATTGGTAGAAATAAATAAATCTTGTTTTGGCCCTGAAAAAAATGAGGGAGAATTTCACAGGTAAACAGAGACTGGGAGAGTTTGTCACCCAAAGAACTTCCCTACAAGAATTGCTAATGGGATTCCTTCAGGTTAAAAGGAAAAAACAGGAGAGAGTGGCTTGGAGCAGTGTGAAGAAGTAAGGATCTTCAGTAAAGGTAACTCAATGGATAAATCCCAAACCCAATAGAAGTGTATCCTCAATATATAACTCTCATCTTTAATTCCCATAAGACTTAGAAAACAATTGAATATTTCCTCGTAATGGACACACAAACTATAAAGAGGTAATATGGGACAAAACAACATAGAGAGGGGAAATGGAGGGATAAGGGGCCAGAGAACACGTATGTTTTTTTAAGTTAAGTTGGCATCTTTTCAAATTAGTAGGTTATATATGTAGATTGGAGACTACAAACTCCAGGGTAACCATAAAGAAAGTTTTAAAAATATATACAGAGGTGGTTAGGCCTCGCTTTGGCCCGAGCATAGTTTCAAGCAACTCTAGATGGGGACGCTCCCAGAACAGAAAGATATCCCACTGTGGGTGAAAGTTACTGAAGACTTGAAAGATCCCGAGGTATTCCAGGTCCAGACGCGGCTGCTGGAAGCCATGTTTGGCCCACATGGATCTCAAATCCCATACATCGAGCAAGTCAGCAAGGCCATGCTCAAGCTGAAGGTTCTGGAATCCTCGGATCTCACCAAGATGGTGGTTTAGGGCAACTACTTGTACAAGTTCCAGACCAAGAGGATGCGCCAAGCCCTGGCCAAATGGCACCTCCAGCGGCAAGAGCGAGGGATGCTCAGACTTGAGGAAGCCATGAATGCCCTCAAACTAGGCTCGTGGATGCAGTGAAACCAATTTCCAGCCAAAGTGACTGGTACCAGGAAGTAGAGTAGGTTGTGGAGTGCGTCTGGCCTGGTTTAAATGCTGTTCCAGCCTCACAAAGTAGGGGAAAAAGCAACCATTTGGGGGCTTCTACTGTTGCCTCTGTGAATCCTCGTTACTATTTTGTTTTCAAGGTTGCTGATTAAAGAATAAAATTTTAAATAAGTAAATATTTATATATATATATATATATATATATATATATATATACAGAAACAAATGACAAAGGTATCAGTCAGATACTTCACAAAAGGTCAACTATACAGAAAAGGAGGCTAGAATAAAGGAAAAGAGAGACAAAAATAATATAACATATAAAAACCAAGGACAAGATGGCTGAAGTCAGTACTGTCTTTACAGTAATAACACTGTATGCTAATGGATTAAATCCCCCAATTGAAAGACACAGATAGGCAGAATGGACCAAAAAACCAAAAAAACAAAAATGTGATCCAACTATATATTGTCTGCAAGAGACTCACCTTAGACCTAAAGACACAAATAGGTTGAAAGTGAAAGATGGAAAAAGATAATCCATGTAAATAGTAACCATAAACTATACTAATATTGGACTTTAAGTCAAAAGCTATTACAAGAGACAAAGGAGGACACAATCTATTAATAAAAGGGTCAGTTCACCAAGAAGAAAAAAGTTATAAATATTTATGCACCTAACTATGGTGCTCCAAAACACATGAGGCAAACACTAGCAAAACTGAGGGGAGATATAGACACCTCTTACAATAATAGTTGGAGATTTTTTAAAAAAATTTTATTATTTCTCTCCCCTTCCCCCCCACCCACCCCGGTTGTCTGTTCTCTGTGTCTATGTGCTGCGTCTTCTTTGTCCGCTTTGTTGTCAGCGGCACGGGAATCTGTGTTTTCTTTTTGTTACATCATCTTGTTGTGTCACTTCTCCGTGTGGGTGGTGCCATTCCTGGGCAGGCTGCACTTTGTTTTGCGCTGGGCGGCTCTCCTTAAGGGACATACCCTTTGCGTGTGGGGCTCCCCTACATGAAGGACACCCCTGCGTGGCATGGCACTCCTTGGGCGCATCAGCACTGCTCATGGGCCGGCTCCACACGGGTCAAGGAGGCCCGGGGTTTGAACCGCGAACCTCCCATGTGGTAGATGGATGCCCTAACCACTGGGCCAAGTCTGCTGCCTAGATGGAGATTTTGATGCACCAATCTCATCAGTGAACATCTGGACAGAAGATCAATATGGAAACAGAGAACCTGAATAATATGATAATTAAACTAGACCTAACAGACATATACAGAACATTGCAGCCCCAAACAGGAAGATACACATTCTTCTCAAGTGCACATGAATCATTCCCCAGGATAGACCACATGTTGGGTCACAAAACAAGTCTCAAAAAATTTAACAAGTTTGAAATTATACAAAGCATCTTCTCTGACCCCAGTGGAATGAAGCTAGAAATCAATAACAGGAAGAGAACTAGAAAACCCACAACTATATGGAAGTTAACACACTCAAACAATCAATGGGTCAAAGAAGAAATAACAAGGGAAATAGGTAAATATTATGAGATGAATGAAAATGAGAGCACAACATATCAAAACACATGGGATGCTGCCAAGGCAGTGTTGAGAAATGTATAGCCCTAAATGCTTACAATAAAAAAAGAAAAAAGTTGGGAGCAGATGTGCTCAAGGGATTGAGTGCCTGATTCCTACATGGAGGTTTCCAGGTTTGATCCCTGGTACCTCCTAAAAAAAAAAAAAAAAAGCAAACAACAAGGAAACAAATGAAACAAACAACCTACGAAAGGTGATGAGGCTCAGTAGTGGAACACCGGCTTCCCACGTACAAGGTCCTGGTTTCAATCCCCAGCCTGGGTATCGCAAAATAAGAAAAAGGAGAAGGAGAAGGAGAAGAAGAAAGAACTAAAATCAAAGACCTAACTGCATACCTGGAAGACCTTAAAAAAGGACAGCAAACTAAACCCAAAGCAAGCAAATGGAAAGAATAACAAAGATTAGAACAGAAATAAATGAAATAGAGAATAAAGAAAACAACAGATAACATCAACAAAACCAAAAATTGGTTCTTTGAAAAGATAAAAAATTTTTAAAGATTTATTTTATTTATTTCTCTTCCCCTCTCCCCCCCCCCACATTGTCTGCTCTCTTGTGTCTGCTTCTGTGTTCTTCTGTGTCTGCTTGCATTTTTTTTTTAAAGATTTATTTATTTATTTAATTCCTTCCCCCCCCCCCCCGTTTGTCTGTTCTTGGTGTCTGTTTGCTGCGTCTTGTTTCTTTGTCCGCTTCTGTTGTCGTCAGCGGCACAGGAAGTGTGGGCGGCGCCATTCCTGGGCAGGCTGCTCTTTCTTTTCGCGCTGGGCGGCTCTCCTCATGGGCGCACTCCTTGCGCGTGGGGCTCCCCCACACGGGGGACACCCTTGCGTGGCAAGGCACTCCTTGCGCGCATCAGCACTGCGCATGGCCAGCTCCACACGGGTCAAGGAGGCCGGGGTTTGAACCGCCAACCTCCCATATGGTAGACGGACGCCCTAACCACTGGGCCAAAGTCTGTTTCCCTGCTTGCATTTTTGGTGGCATGGGAATCTGTGTCTCTTTTTGTTGTTGTTGCATCATCTTGCTGTGTCAGCTCTTCATGTGTGTGGTGCCACTCCTGGGCGGGCTGCTCTTTTTGCGTGGGGTGGTTCTCTTTGTAGGGTGCACTCCTTGCAAGGGGGTCTCCCCTATGCAGGGGACATCCCTGTGTGGCATGGCACTCTTTGCGCACAGCAGCACTGCATGTGGACCAGCTCGCCACACAGGCAGGAAGGCCCTGGGTTTGAACCCTGGACCGCCTATATGATAGGTGGATGTTCTATCAGTTGAGCCACATCTGCTTCCCAAATAAAATTGACAAACCTCTAGCTAGACCAACAAATAAAAAAGAAAACACAAATAAATTTAATCAGAAATGAGAAGGGAGACATTACTACTGACCCCGCAGAAATAAAAAAAGATTGTAAGAGAACATTTTTAACAACTGTATGCCAAAAATTTAGACAACTTAAATGAAATGGACAATTTCCTAGAAACATATGAACAACCTATAGTGACTCTAGAAGAAACAGAAGATCCCATCAGACCAATTACAAGTAAAGAGATTGAAACAATAATAAAAAACCTACCAACAAAAAAAGCTTAGGACCAGATGGCTTCACAGTTGAATTTTACCAAACATCCCAAGAAAAATTAACTCCAATTCTGCTCAAACTCTTCCAAAAAATTGAAGAGGAGAGAACACTGCCTTACTTGTTCTATGAGGCCAACATCACCCTAATATCAAAGTCAGATAAATATACTACAGGAAAAGAAAATTACAGACCATTTTCTCTTATGAATATAGATGCAAAAATCCTCAACAAAATACTGGCAAATCAAATTCAACAGTACATTAAAAAAATCATACACCTTGACCAAGTGGGATTTATCTCAGGCATACAAGAATGGTTTGACATAAGAAAATCAATTAATATAACATGTCATATTAACAGAACAAAGGGTAAAAAACACGATCATTTCTATTAATGCAGGAAAGGCATTTGACAAAATCCAGCATCATTTCTTGATGGAAAACACTTAGAAAAATAGTAATAGAAGGAAATTTCCTCAACATGATAAAGGGCATATATGAAAACCCCACTTCTAACATCGTACTTTAAGGTGAAAGACTGAAAGTTTCCCTCTAAGATCTGGAATAAGAAAAAGATGGTGTGGGGGGCAGATGTGGCTTAAGCAATTCGGTGCTCACCTCCCAAATGGGAGTTCTCAGGTTCAGTTTCTGGTGACTCTTAAAGAAGACAAACAAAACAGTGAGCAGATAATGAGCAGACAACCAGCAAACAACAAGCAGACAACAAGCAAAAACAAAACAAGCAGGGAGCAGATGTGGCTCAAGCAGTTGAGTGTCTGCCTCCCAGATGAGTTTGGTTCCTGGTGCCTCCTAGAGAGGGGGCAGGCAGACGATGATCAGACAATGAACAAAAAACAAAACAAAACAACGAGCACAGACAATGAGCAAACAGATGAGGAGGCCATCTTGTGGGAGGAGGAAGGATGCCCATTATCACCAATGCTATTCAACATTGTACTAGAAGTTCTAGCCGGAGCAATTAGGCAAGTAAAAGAAATATAAGACATCCAAACTGGAAAGGAAGAAGTAAAACTTTCATTATTTTCAATAACATGATCTCATATGTAGAAAGTCCAAAAAAATCCACAACAGAGCTACTTGAGCTAATAAATTTAGCAAAGAGTCAGGATATAAGAGCAACATGCAAAAATCAATAGTATTTCTATACATTAGTAATGAGCAATTTGAGGCAGAAATCAAGAAAAATTCGATTTACAATAGCACTAGAATAATCAGTAAAAAAAAAAATCAATGATATAGGAATAAATTTAACAAAGAGGGAAACGGACTTTGGCCCAGTGGTTAGGGCGTCCGTCTACCACATGGGAGGTTCGCGGTTCAAGCCCCGGGCCTCCTTGACCCGTGTGGAGCTGGCCCATGCGCAGTGCTGATGCGCGCAAGGAGTGCCCTGCCACACAGGGGTGTCCCCCGCGTAGGGGAGCCCCACGCGCAAGGAGTGCACCCGTAAGGAGAGCCGCCCAGCGCGAAGGAGGGAGCAGCCTGCCCAGGAATGGCGCTGCCCACACTTCCCGTGCCGCTGACGACAACAGAAGCAGACAAAAGAAAACAAGACTCAGCAAAAAGACACAGAAAACAGACAACCAGGGGAGGGGAGGGGAATTAAATAAATAAAAATAAATCTTAAAAAAAAAAAAAATTTAACAAAGAATGTAAAGGACTTATACATGGAAAACAATAAAACTTTGCTAAAAGAAATAAAAGAAGACCTGAGTAAATAAAATGACATTCCAGGCTCATAGATTGGAAGACTAAATATTGTTAAGATATCAATTCTACCCAAAATAACTTACAGATACAATGCAATTCCAATCAATACTCCAACAGCCTACTTTCCAGAAATGGAAAAGCCTATCATCAGATTTATTTGGGAGTGTAAGTGGCCCTGAACAGCCAAACCGTCTTGAAAAAGAAGAACTCACACTTCTTGACTTTAAAAATTATTACAAAGCTACAGTGGTCAAAACCAGCATGGTAATTACACAAGAATAAATATATAGGGAAGCGGACTTGGCCCAATGGATAGGATGTCTGCCTACCACATAGGAGGTCTGTGGTTCAAACCCTGGGCCTCCTTGACCTGTGTGGAGCTGGCCCATGCGCGGTGCTGATGTGCGCAAGGAGTGCCGTGCCACGCAGGGGTGTCCCCCGCATAGGGGAGCCCCAAGTTCAAGGAGTGCACCCCGTAAGGAGAGCCACCCAGCGAGAAAGGAAGTGCAGCCTGCCCAGGAATGGTGCTGCGCACACAGAGAGCTGATAACAGCAAGATGACACAACAAAAAGAAACACAGATTCCCGGTGCCGCTGATGAGGATAGAAGAACATACAGTAAATGGACACAGAGAGCAGACAACTGGGGGGTGGAGGAAGGGGAGAGAAATTTAAAAAAAAAAAAAAATCTTAAAAAAAAAATAAAAGAATAGATATATAGACAAATGGAATCAAATTGAGAATTCAGAAATAGATCATCATATCTATGGCCAATTTTATTACTCCCCATTAAACAGTACTTTATTTTGTAAATTTTGACCCATTATTACTCCAATGTTATGGTTGTATCATCTGTTAAGTGTACAAAGTGAAGAAAGATTTTAGTTAAACAGGGTGTGCACCTGAAAAACACATTTCTTTCTTTCTTTTTTTTTGTGTGTGTGTTCTCCTGTGACCGCTTCTATCCTTACCAGCGGCACTGGGAATCTGTGTTTCTTTCTTTTTTTTTTTTTTAGATTTATTATTTTTTATTTATTTCTCTCCTTTCCCCCGCCACCACCAGTTGTCTGCTCTCTGTGTCCATTGCTGTGTGTTCTTCTGTGACTGCTTCTATCCTTATCAGCGGCACCGGGAATCTGCCTCTCTTTTTGTTGCGTCATCTTGTTGTGTCAGCTCTCTGTGTGTGCGGCGCCATTCCTGGGCAGGCTGCACTTTCTTTCGCGCTGGGCGGCTCTCCTTATGGGGCACACTCCTTGCCCGTGGGGCTCCCTTACGTGGGGGGACACCCCTGCGTGGCACGGCACTCCTTGGGCACATCAGCACTGCACATGGGCCAGCTCCACATGGGTCAAGGAGGCCTGGGATTTGAATCTCGGACCTCCCATGTGATAGGTGGATGCCCTATCCATTGGGCCAAGTCCGCTTCCCAGAAAAACACATTTCTTAAACTCCATATACATGTTTCAAAACTGCTGGGTCCCAAGTCCATCTTTGAACTCTTGGGCTGCAAGTATCATGTGCAGCATACTAAAACTACACTATCTGATAAGCTTATTAATTCTGTGTAAATCAGGTCAATCAATGTGTCAACCTATAACAGACTGTGCAATTTAACTGAACAAGGCAAAATATTCACTCTTTGAACTTAATTCATTTGATATCAAACCATGAAGCAAATCCCAACAGTATATACGAAAAACCAGCTTTGCATTTACAAAGATTGTTTCCCTTACTGATTAATCCAAGCAGCTAACTCATTTGGTTTATGCAACTTTACTGAAGAAAAATAAATCAATTACTATTAGTTGATCACTCAACCATTAACAACTTGCATTTTTCCAGTGTTATATTAAACAGTGTATTGGAAGATAGATTAATAGCTCAAGATTCCTAACAATTTAAAAGAAAATTACAAAATGTTTGAGACCTTATTTTGGACTATAAAGGGTGTTTGACTTCCAATTTCCATTCTCTGTAGAACAAGAGATCTTTTTTTTTAAAGATTTTATTATATTTATTTCTCTCCCCATCCCCGCCACCCCCCACCGTTGTCTGCTCTCTGTGTCCATTTGCTGTGTATTCTTCTGCATCCACTTGCATTGTTAGGTGTCACTGAGAGCCTGTGGTTCTTTTTTGTTGTGTCATCTTGCTGCGTCAGTTTTCCGTGTGTGTGGCGCCACTCCTGGGCAGCAGGCTGCACTTTTTTCACATGGGGCGGCTCTCCTTGCAGGGTGTATTCATTGCACGTGGGGCTCCCCTATGTGGAGGCACCCCTGTGTGGCACGGCACTCCTTGTGCATGGCAGTACTGCGCATGGGCCAGATTACCACACGGGTCAGGAGGCCCTGGATATCGAACCCTGGACCCCCCATATGGTAGGCGGATGCTCTATCAGTTGAGCCATGTCTGCTTCCCAAGAGTTCTTTCATTGACGTGCATAAAATACATCACATTTTCTGTTCTGCTGATGTTATAAATTCAATACCAATATTCCAGCAACATCAATTATGAGCATAAAGTAGATCATGTGACCTCAAATCTCTAACAGTGGAAGGCTTAAAGAATAGATGCTACTATAGTGTCCTTTGATTTATTTTATTTATTTATTTTTTTACCACTATTAACCCTTTATTTTTTTAGACACCAGGGCTGGGGATTGAACCCAGGACCTTATAAGTGGCATTCAACCACTTGAGCTATACCAGCTCCCTGCTTCCTTTGATTTAACAACTGAACATCCATCTCCCTCCACCTCAGATAACTTCTTCAGCCTGTTAGAATACTGACGAATGGGTTTAGTCTCATAACCCAGTTAGAGTGAAGACAATGGCCCCATAATATGCCTGGTCCTTATATATATATTTTTTAAATCCTGAATCTTGGGCAACTGTTCTCTTATAACTACTTTATAATTTCTAGAAGCAGTTATTGTCCAAAGCTGGAAGAACTGAAATTTTCTCAGTTGAGCACGCGAGTGAATGGAGGGAGGTAAACAAAAAATTAAAAAAAGATGAGGTTCTAATAGGGGAGCAGTTGGATAGGAACATCAAAAAAGGAATAGTAATTTAAAGTTTATTATAGCTATAATGCAGGGTTATTCTGACTTTAAGGTAGCAGCACATGAATGAGTCCATTTCTGAGATATTCTTTTGTACTTATTTCTGTTGTATAGATCCATGCAATCTCTGGCATTCGGGGGTCATCTGGGTTCGATTCATATAGCAGTGAACAAATGGATAAAAGAACTTTAGAAAGAAGTTAAATATAGATTTGCCATGGGACCCTGCAATACTGCTACTGGGTATATATCCAGAAGAACTGAGAGCAGTGACACAAATAGACATCTGCACACCTATGTTCATAGCAGTGTTATTCACAATTGCTAAAAGTTGGAAACAACCCAGAAATCCATCAGCCGATAAATGGATAAACAAACTGGTACATATTCACATGATGGAAAGTTATGCAGCTGTAAGAAGAAATGAAGTTGTAAAACATACAACTACATGGATGAAACTGGAGGACATTATGTTGAATGAAGCAAGCCAGACACAAATGGACAAATACTGTATGATTGTGTTACTATGAACCAAGTATATTCTGTAACATATTGTATGATTCCATTTATATAAAATGTAAATATAAATTGATTTATAAAGATAAAATTTGATTAGTGGTTATGTAGGGCTAGAGAAGGCATGCTAAAAGGATGTGGAGTTTTTCTTTTTGGAGTAATGAAATTATTCTAAAATATTTTGTGATGATGAATGCACAGCATTGTGATTATACTAAAAGCCATTGATTGCACACTTTGGATAAAATAAACGTATGGTATGTGAATGTATCTCAATTAAACAGCTTGATAGATACATAAATAATCATGCAAGAATAGTTAGCTATGTACAGCAGGGGAACAGAAATTGAGAGATGAAGAATTTTCTTCTGTTTGGGTTTTATTATTATTATTGACTAGTAATAATATTGTTTTGGGTTTATTATTGAAATAATGAAAATGCTCCAATAATGCTGGAAGTGATGAATAAACAACTATGTGATTATGCCAAATACCATTGATTGCACACTTTGGATTAATTGTATGTGTTATTAATATGTATCATAAAATTGATTTGTTTTTTAAAAAAAGAACTTTAGAAATAAAGCAGGAGACCAGTGTGGCCTTAGAATATTGAGACAAATGCTACCATGACTGTTAATATTTGGATGATAAATTCTCATTGTAAATGCAATCTTAGGTAGTTTGGAGGGGTGATCCGTAGGAGAACTAATTGTCAAAAAGTATACACTGCCTTGATATGGGCTGACATTAGGTCCCATAATTGTGGCTTGCCAATGACTTAATTGGCAGTTAATTAATTGCAATTAATTACAGTTCTGCCAACTGCAGAATGTCGTGCTGAGGGGTCACGGGCCATATCACTAAATTTGTGATTAATCTGTTTCAGGGCCATAGTCTGTCTTTTTTCACTTGGTTCTGCACTATTTTGGTATGCACTTAAAGGACTGGCCAAAACTTGATTATCAGGGCAGCGGGGAAGGATTGTACCTTTGTCTCACACAGGCTTTTCTCAGCCCTACAGGGCTCATGCACACAACACAGCTGGCCAGTTGATTTTTGACAAGCCTGCCAAGTCCACTCAATTGGGAAAGAACAGTTCCTTCAACAAAAGGTGCAGGGAGAACTGTATAATCATCTGCAAAAGAATAAAAGGGGACCCTTATCTCTTACCATATACAAAAATTAACTCAAAGTGGATCAAAGACCTAAATATAAGAAACAGGGCAATAAAAGTACCAGAAGAAAATGTAGGGAAACATTTTCAGGATCTTGCGTTATGCAGTGGTTTCAGAGACATTACCCCAAAGCACAAGCAACAAAAGAAAAATATAGATAAATGGGACCTCATCAGAATTAAAACTTTTGTGCATCAAAGGACTTTATTATGAAAGTGAAAACACAACCCTCTCAATGGGAGAAAATATTTGGAAACCACATATCTGATAAGGGTTTAATACCCAGAATATATAAAGAAACCTTAGAGCTTAAGAAAAAGTCAAACAACCCAATTTTTAAAATGGAGAGGGAAACGGACTTTGGCCCAGTGGTTAGGGCGTCCGTCTACCACATGGGAGGTTCGCGGTTCAAACCCCGGGCCTCCTTGACCCGTGTGGAGCTGGCCCATGCGCAGTGCTGATGCGCGTAAGGAGTGCCGTGCCACACAGGGGTGTCCCCCGCGTAGGGGAGCCCCACGCGCAAGGAGTGCGCCCCGTAAGGAGAGACGCCCAGCGCAGGAGGGAGCAGCCTGCCCAGGAATGGCGCCGCCCACACTTCCTATGCTGCTGATGACAACAGAAGCGGACAAAGAAACAAGACGCAGCAAAAAGACACAGAAAACAGACCCCCGGGGGAGGGGAGGGGAATTAAATAAATAAAAAATAAAAATAAATCTTTAAAAAAAAAAATGGAGAAAAGACTTGAAAAGACATTCTCCAAAGAGGATATTCAAATGGTCAAAAAGCACATGAAGAGATGCTCAACATCACTAGCATTAATGATGCAGTCCCATCATTAGGGAAATGCAAATCGAAGCCACAATGAAATACCATTTCCCCCCCATTAGAATGGTTCCTATTTAAAAAAGAAAACACACACAAGAAATTACAAATGTCAAAGAGGATGCGGAGAAATAGGAACACAAATTCATTGCTGTTGGGAATGTAAAATGGTACAGCCACTGTGGAAGACAATTTAGCAGTTCCTAGGAAAGATTAGTATAGAATTACCATATGACCTGGCAATCCCACTTCTGAGTATATTCCCTAAAGAATTGGAAGCAGGAACTCAAACAAATGTTTGCACACTGATATTCATAGGAGCATTACCCACAATTGGCAAAAGATGGAAGCAACCCAAATGTCCATCAACAGATAAATGGATAAATAAAATGTGGTATATATACACAATGGAATATTATTCAGCTGTAAAAGGATGAAATTCAAATTCATGTGACATCATCATGTTGAATGAAATAAGCCAGACACAGATGGACAAGTATTATTTGGTCTCACTGATATGAAATTAGAATAAGCAATCTATAGAGTCAGGTTAGTATGGGTTAGGGGTAGGGACTTAAGAGTTAATGCTTGAATTTCTATTTGGGTTGATTGTAAAGTCATGGAATGGTGATAGCACATTGTGAATGTAATTAACAGCACTGAACTATGTATGTGACTGTGGTTAAAAGGGGAAATTTTAGGTTGCATATATATTACTACAATAAAAATTTTCAAAAAACCACATATGACAGTACAACACAAACAGTAAATCCTATTGTAAACAATGGACTATATAGTTAATGGTATAATTATGGTTAATAGTACAATTATAAAATGTTCCTTTGTGAATTGTAACAAATATACCACACTAATACAAGGTGTTAACAATAGGGTAGTATATGAGAACTCTATGTATTTTATGCTTGACTTTTCTGTAAACCTAAAGTTCTCTTATAACAACAACAAAAATCCTTTCTTTGTCTTTGTATTTTAAGAGTGTCTTGGTGTAGATCTCTTAGAGTCTATCTGTCTTGGAGTTTGTTGAACTTCCTGGGTGTATACGTTCCTGTCTTTCATCAGATTTGGGAATTTTTCAGCCATTATTTCTTCAATTACTTTTATTTGCCCATTTTCCATTCCATGTCCTTCTGTGACTCCAATGATGCATATGTCAGTATATTTGACAATGTCCCACATTTTCTTTCTTCTCCTCACTCTGGATAATTCCAACTCTCTTGTCTTCACATTTGCTGATGCTTCTACCTCTTCAAATCTGCTGTTGAACTGATCTAATGAGTTTTTCATTTCAATGACTGTATTTTGCAGCTCTAAAAATATTTGCTTCCTTTTTACAATTTGTATCTCTTCATTTTGCTCAGATGATATTTTCCAATTTCCCTTAGTTCTTTACCTGTAGTTTCCTTTAGCCATTCAACTTTCTTTAATATGCTTGATCTAAAGTCTTTGATTTATACTTCCAGTGTATGACCTTCCTCAGGGGATGGATTTGGTCAGATTATTTTTTCTTGAGAGCAGTCATACTTTCCTGCTTCTTTGAGTGTTTTGTAATTTTTTTTGTTGAGAACTTGACATTCTGAGTATTACATTTTTGTAACTCTAGAGATCTAATTATCCCACTCATCTGGGATTTGTTTTCTTCTTGTTGAGGGCTGGTGACATACATTTGTGAATTTTCCAAAATATTTTGCTTCTAAATAGAAAGAAAAAATGAGGCCTTTTTTTTTTTTTTTTTGGAAGACTCCTTTGTCATTCTCCCTGTAGTGTTGGAAAAAAAAATGACTCTCTGGTGATCAAAAGGAGTGATCAAAATTGGTGATCGGCAGCCAGACTAAACACCCCCAGTTTTTTGGAGGTCAAGGTCCATATTGTCCATTCTGGCACTGGGAAGTCACACCAGGAAGGTCCCCACAGTTGTCTGTCATGAGGTCAGGGGTAAGGAATAGCCACTGGAATGGTGAAATTCACCTATATTTACTGCAATTTACCAACCTCTTCATCCAGCTTTTTCCTGGATGCTGCAAGTGTTCCTCTAGACTATAGAATTCCAAAAATAGTTGGTTCAGACAGTTCCTGCAAGTTCTGTAGTTATTTTGGTTAGAGGAACTGATTCCTGGAGCTTCTTACTCTGCGATCGTCCCACAATCCTCTTCAATTTATTCCTAACATAGGACCTATGGACAACTTAGCATCATGTCACATATGACCATTCTTATCAGTACTGTGATAGATGCACATCAGACATGGTGGACACACGTGGACATTATACAGTGTTGGGTCCTGGGCTAAAGATATGAAGATGAAGAGAGCACGGTCCCTGATCCAAGATGTTACAATCTAATGGCAAAGAGATATACAAATCAAGAATGATAAAACACATTATCTTTATTGCTTGGATGAGATAAGGAGGTTCCAGGAGAGAGTGACATACCTAAGCCCACATGGTCATTTAGGAGCAAGAATAGAACTAGAGCCCGATTCTGAGTCCTGGTCTTTAAAGAAGAAAGTCACTCAACTGTCAATACACATAATGTTGCTCACTCTCTTGGGTGTCCAAGGAAATGCAAATTGAAATCATAAGGAAATGCCATTTTATACCCAGTACATTGACAAGAACTTAAGGGTCTGATGGAACTGAGGGCTGGTGAGGATGTGGAACACCGGGCCCTCCACATGTCACAAGAAGGCTGCCATGACACCAGTGTTTTGACTGACTTTGTCTGTCACATCTCCAGCTGCCTCCTGGACAATCACCCTTGAAAATCATGGAGAGGGAAGCAGATGTGGCTCAAGCAATTGAGCTCCTTCCTACCACATGGGAGGTCCTGGGTTCAGTTTCCAGTGCATCCTAAAGAAGGTGAGCAAGATAGCAAGCTGACAAGATGGGCTGGTACAGCAAGCTGATACAAGATGATGCAAGAAGAGACACAAGGAGGAAAATACAATAAGAGACACAATAAAGCAGGGAGCAGAGGTGACTCAAGTGATTAGGTGTCTCCTTCCCACATGAGAGGTCCCAAGTTGGGTTCCCAGTGTCTCCTAAAAAAGAAGACCAGCACACAACAAACAGACACAGCAAACGCAAACAATGAGGGGATGGGGATAAATAAAAATAAATCTTTAGAAAGTAAAAAAGAAAGTCATGTGGACATCTGACTCAAAGTACACAAAACTCACTGTCTGCCACCAAGCTTTCTCTTCCTCCTGCACTCCCATCCCAGGGACTGTCACCATCCTCTCCCAGTGGAGTTGCCCGGGGCAGAAGGGACCTGTGCTTGGTTTAAGATTCTGCTATCATCTTAACGCTCTGCTCTCATTGTCTCGAAATGCCTCATAATTTATCCAGGGGCCCACAAATTACATAGTCAGTCCTGTCCAGTGGTTACATAGCAACTAGACCCAGAAAATTAGCCAGTCCTGCCCAGTGGTTTCACTCCTTGATTTATTCGCTAGAGAAACTCTTATATCTGGGTACTAGGAGTACCAGTACTGGTAGTGCCTCTGTTTCTGCAAAAAACCAGAAACCCACGTGATATAGACGGATTAGAGAAACATAATGCTAAGGAAGTAAAGAACACATCCAGTAAGACACCATTCCATAAACTTGAAAGACAAACAAAACAAAATAACAGTAGGTTGGGATATATATACGTATGTGTTAAATCTATAAAGATGACTTTTAAAATTCCAGGTAATTGTTCCTGGGGGAGGGATGAGATTTCCAAGGAGCATGCATGGAGCTTGATATTACTTGCAACATAGATGTATTATATTTACATACATTTATTCCCTTTTTACATAAGATTCTCATGTATCTGTCAATTGCTTCACATTTTAAAAATGTAAGAACCCACTTGGGCATGCTATATATTGGGATGTGGCAGTAAGGGATGAGACATGGGGGGACAGGGTGGGTGTCTCCCTTTGTCACCGGGCCTGAGGTACCTTTGGCATTTGGAGCTGTTTGGGGCTGCTGCTGTGACATCCCCTGTAGGGATCCAGCCCTCCTGGACGTCTGGCAGCTGCTGAAAAAACAGCTTCATAAATAAAGTTATCCTGCTTGCGACAAGAGCTGGATGGAGACGGGGCGGCTGGGGTCCCTGCGGGGGGGACTTGCAGGGGCAAGGCAAGGTCTCAGCCCGCCCAGCTGGGATTCCTGCCTCTGCCCCAGCTTGGGCATCCGGGCTGAAGCCCCCCTGGTGGGAAGGAGGCCCGGGCCCCTTCGCCTGTACCACCCCCCCCCCCCCCGCCTTGCCCAGGCCAGCCCAAGCACCCTTGGCTGTCTGTGCTGTACCTGGCTCGAGGCTTGTCCTGCTCCAGCTCGAGAGCCTGGTGTCAGCTGCCACCTGCCCTCTCAGGGGCCTGGCTCCGGCTGCTGGGCAGGTCCAGCCCCTGCCTGCTGGCGTGGCCTCTGTCCCTCCGTGAACCCTGCTCGCCCCCTGCCAGGGCCCCAGAGTTGCTCTCTGGAGCTCTGACAACGGGGTGGGGGTGGGGGAGAACAGAGCCACCACCTGGCTGCTGCGAGGAGGTTCCTTAGGGAACAGTCGAGACCCGAGACACGAGACACGATATACTTTAGGAACGAGGTTGTGCTGGGCAGAGTCTGCTGGGAACTTGAGAGCGGACAGAGTCGATGCAGGCGGGGGAGGGCCTGAGGCAGGGGAGGTGGGCCCGAGCAGGACCAGGGAGACAGACGGATGAGTCGGAGGGCTGGTGGGCGGCTCATGGCCTCACGTGGACCCCTAGCTCTGCACTTCCTGGGCTTGTTCCTCTGTCTTTCCAAGGGTGCCCCCATCTTCAGTGGGGCTGAAGCTGTGTTCCTGGCCGCGTGGTCAGGAGGGCAAGAGGCCGTGTCCGGTCGCAGCCTGCAGCTGCCCCGGGATAGGAGGGGGCCTCCCGAGGGCTCTTGGGAGTGAACTGGGAAGGACTAGGGGAAATCAGGCAGACCAGGCCCTCCAATGGGGTGGGCATGGGCCCCAGGCGCCCAGGCCCAGGCCAGGGGCTGCACGAGGGAGGGCACGGCAGGCCTGGGCCAGCGGGCCAAGCACAAGCACCCACAGGTTTTGGGGAGAAGTTTGGGGCCATGCTCGGCCTGTTTTCAGAGGTTCCCATGATCAGTCTGAGGAAGGTGCTTCCAGCTTGCTGCAGACACCTGCTCTCGTGGACATCCAGCGGCCCTGCCAGGACGTGCTGTGTCCTGCCTTGACTTGAGAAGGAAGCAAAGGCCAAAGGTGAATGCCAGAGGCGGGGGTGGTAGGGGCGATCTCCTAGGCCGGGGCCCACGACTGTGGGGAGTGGGGCCGGGAGGTGGCCCAGGGCCCTCGGGCACCTGTTTCTTAGACTGAGACCCACCTGTCTTAGGTGGTTGAACGCGGTCCCCGGCTTTGCGTCGCCTTTTGTCATCTCTAGCTCCAAAGCCTGAAACTGGCATTCAGCGTGCAGAATGACATTGCCTGGTTCTTTCCTAACGTTGTCTGGACTTGAAATGACAAAAGTGCTGACACCCTAAGGGCATCAAGAAGGTTCTCGAGGGAAGATGTGGCTCAGGCGACTGAGCTCCCACCTACCACACAGGAGGTCCACAGTTCAGTGCCTGGTGCCTCCTAAAGACAGCGAGCTGGTGTGTCGGACAGGTGTGGCAAGCTGACAGCAAGCTGACGCAACAAGAGACACAAGAAGGAAAACATGAGAGACTCAACAAAGCAGGCAGCAGAGGTACTGGTGCCTCCTAAAGAGGACGAGCAAGACGCCAAGCTGAGGCAATGGGCAGGCACAGCAAGTTGATGCAACAAGATACACAAGAAACAAAAACATAATGAGAGCACAACAAAGAGGGGAACGGAGATGGCTCAAGTGATTAGGCGCCTCCATCTCACATTGCAAGTCCTGGGTTCAGCATCTGGTGCCTCCTAAAGACACAGCACACCGTAAGTGCAAACAGAAGAGGGTGGAGAGAAATAAACTTTTGGTTGGAGTTCAGAGAGCATTTGGCACCGTGGCTGGGGACATGGCCTCGCTGGGCCATGCTCTGTGCTGGGGGGTCTGTGGGCTGGGAGCCGGCATCCCCAGCAGCTTCCAGACAACCTGGACAGCTGGAGCCAGGTGCTTGGACTTGAAAGAAATAAGCAGACCTGGGCTATAAGTTTTCAGAGTTCGTGGTTTATTAACACTTGCGCTTGGCGGGCCCACTGGGGGCGTGTGGCTGCCTGGCTGCTCTATCTCGGGGATTGGCTCCGAAGAACAGGGCGAGCAGCCATCCTGTCTTGGACCAAGACCCCTCATCTTGCGGACACCCAGGGGCCCCGCCGGGACGTGCACCAGTAAGCCCCGGGACCCCCAGGGGCAGCCCGGCACGGCAGCAGCAGAGCCGGGGGGGGGGGGGGGTGTTTGACAAGGCCGTGGAGCCGCGCAGCGGTGGGAGGGGCCTCGGGCAGGCCAGGGGCCCCATGGCCACCTCTACTTTTGGCTAGAGACGTAATCGAACAACAGCAACAACAAAACCAGCTTATTACACGCAGGCCCGTCTTGGATCTGTCTGGGTCCTGGTCGGGGCCAGGCCTAGGAAAGGCCTGAGCTGCCTCCCTAGTCCTGGGAATACTGCAAGGCGGCCGGGTGGCCCCTGCTGGAGCGCACCCCTGCCAAGGTTTGGGAGGGGGGACGGGGACAGCAGTCACAGGTGGGGGTCGGCCAAGCGTGGCCCCTGGCCTTAGAGCCCCTGGCTCTGCAGCCCACGTCCAATGTCACCCACCCCCTTCCCTTTAGAACAGATTCCTTTGCCAGCCCTGGCCTCCCTGGGGGCACCTCCCGCCTCACCCACCCCTGCAGCTCCCCGGCTCGGCTGTACCTGCGAGCACAGTCTCTGTTCCTCCAGCCTGTGAGCTCCATATAAGGAGCTGGCATCTGCAGCGCGATTCTTTTTCAACCCACTTAATTTTAAGAATAGACACTAATAATACTTAATCATCCCTCCTGCTGGCGGTGGGGGAGGGGGCACTGACGGCACCTCCAGCCCTGGGATGAGCCCTGAGGGGCCCCTGCAAAGACTTGGCGCCACCTCGCCTCACAAAGGGGAAACTGAGGACCAGGGAGCCTCTCTCTTGGGGTGGTGGTGGCCTCTAGGGTCCTGAACTAAAGGAAGAGGAGGCAGTGCCCGGCTCGGAGGCCACGAGGGCTTCCACGCTGCCTCGGTCAGCCTCCTCTGGGGTGCTGCAAAGGACCAGCAGAGAAGAGAAACCCAATGGCACACTCCTGCAGTCAAGGTCACGTCAGGGCCCGGCGGTGCGGGGCAGGCTGCTGGGTCCTACCCAGCTCGGTGGCAGAGGGGACAAGGCGCCGGCTGCTGCCCCGGAAGGCAGCCGGGTCTTCAGGTCAAACCGAGCAACTCCGTGGTCACGGTGGACGGCCAAATGGTCTTGGTACCAGCAGTGTCCGTGGTTCGGACGCGTCGCCTCACGAGGCCAAGGGGGCGTTCTGCACATCTCAGGACGGGTCCCTGGTGCTGCGCCTGCCCCGCTGGGACCTGCTGCCCGTGTCCTCTCCTGGTGGCTGAGGTCGGGCTGGGGGCAGAGCGGGCAGGAGAGGCCCTCGGCGCCCTGGGCGTACGAGGGCTACAGCCCAGGGAGGGGATGGGATGAAGCGGGGAGCCAGAGCGGGCAGAACTTGCTTCCAGGCCAAGCCAGAGACCCACGGGCTGGGCTGGTTGGTGCTTCTGAACGAACCCAAACTGACAACAATCGTAAGGGACCTTCGGAACCTTCCAGTCAAACAGCAGGGAGGGAAACTTGGCACGGCCCTCCTCCAGAGCTTGGGTCCTCTGCTCAGGACCCGGCAGGGCCGAGGAAGCGTGAGGAGCGGACCCGGCCGAGGCCACGCTGCAGACGAACCCCTGCGGACGCCTCGGCACCGGGCCTGCAGCCTCGTACTGCCAGCGGTGACGCGTCACACACGGGCGGAATGAGCTCGGCCGGAGAGAGTTCTGGTGAAGAGTATGCTCTTATATCCACACAGATCCTGCTTTTTGGAAAAAACTTCACCCTGCCTGACGCAGACCGAGCCATTGGAGCCTTATCCAAAGTCACTTAAGGCACTTGAGTGGCTTCTTAACACTCTCTAGAAACATTTGTTTCCATCCTGATAATAGGAAAAAAGAATCTGTAATACTGCAGGAAAAAAAAAGGAAAGAAAAAGAAAAAGCTTCCCCTAAAGGTGATAATAACAACACAACACCTCACCTTTTCTGGGGAATAAACTAAATGCTAAGCTCTGCTTAAGTTATATGACACGTGAATGAATAGTCTTGGCACTGAGAGAACCTGAAATACTGCTTCTGAATGAGACTTGTCCCTGGAGGGGAAAAGCTCATAAACCAAAGACACCCGAGGATGGGAGGCTCTGAGTTTGGTCTCCCCAGGAAAGAGAGGCGGGAGCCGCGGGGGGGGGGGGGGTCAGCGTAAGGCAGTGGCCCTTGTGGGCCGCCCCTCCCCGCACTCCGTTTTTCTCGTGAGGACGCGTCCCTCCTCTGAGCTGGGCCAGCGCAGTCCACAGGTAGGATCTGCCACCCGGCCTGGTGCAGCGGGCACGGAGGAGCGCCTAGGCTGGGTGCCCTGCCTGCTGGGCGGGCCTCGGGGTGCTTGCAGGTGCCTGGGGTCCTGGGCCTGCCAAGCACATGGGGGTGCGTATGCAGCACACCTGGTCTTTGGTCTGGCTTTTGATGGCACGGGGGAGCCCGGGACCCCTGCCTGCCTCGTGGGGCTGGGAGCCCAGTAGCGGGCCCCACTACCCTTTCTCTTTGGTGAGGTCTCTTCCCTTCGCTTCCTTCTGAGATTCCTGGGTCGCCCTCTGCCTGCCGTGAGGCGGGAGCGGCCACCCACCGCGGGGCGTGTGCTGTGGAGGCTTGGGGTCTTGGGGGGGTGGGGAAGGGCTGCGTGGCTGGGACTCGCTGCCCATTGCTGCGGCCGTGTCCTAAGGCATCCAAGTGGAAGGACAGCGAGGGCGGGGTGGGGGGACGGGGTGGACCAACTAGCTTCTCTCTCCAGTGTGGGGCTTGGGCTCTAATGGGCCAGAGGCCACGTCCCCGCTCCTCTGGTCAGCCGGTGTGTCCCTGGTCCCCTGGACCTGGCACTCCAGCAGCTCGCGAGGGTCCCGGAGGAAGACCACCATGGCCGTGATGTTGTCTTGGGAGCCCCGCTCCCGGGCTGCGGCCACCAGCTCCTCGGCGACCTGGAGCCCACTGCCCGGGTGCCGGGCCAGGTGGCTCCGGATGAGGCCTGGAACTTCCTCGTGGGGGACAAAGTCGAAGAAGCCGTCGCAGGCGAGCAGCAGGTAATCCTCGGAGCCTGTCAGCTTCCGGGAGGCCGCATCTGCGTCCCCGGACACGTAGGGCTTCTGGAAAACGTCCCCTGGGGCACGGGAAAGAAGACAGCAGGGGTCAATGGAGCCGGTGGCGTCCTCCCCATCCGCACTGTGGTGAGGTCACTCGCCTGGTGCCCTGCGCATACAAGGCCCACCCTGTTCCCATGGACAGACAAAGAACAAGGAACGAGAGGTGAAAGGCTGACTTCACATCGTGTTATCCTGCCTACCACACAGGAGGCCCCAGGTTTGGTTCCCAGTGCCTCCTAAAGACGGCGGGCTGGCGCAGCAGGGTGACACAACAAGGTGACATGGCAGAAGCACAAGGGGAGGGACATAATGGGAGACACAACAAAGCAGGGAGTGGAGGTGGCGATTAGGTGCCTCTCTCCCACATCAGAGATCCTGGGTTCAGCTCTCAGTGCCTCCTAAAGAAACAAGGAGGACGAACAGACACAGCAAAGTGCGAAACGAGGGGGTGGGGAGAGATAAATAAATAAAGAAATCTTTAAAAAAGAAAACGCAACAGGGGCATCCAACAGACTTGCTCCAGTGTGCCCGAGAGCAGAGCCGGCCAGGACCGAGCAAGGACAAAGGGCTCCGTGTGTTTCAGCTCCGCGACTGACTTCCTCACTTTCAAGGAACTGGAACCCAAAGCAGGGCAGGTGACCACGGAGCTGGGCGCAGCACAGGCCCCAAGACAGGGCGAGGGCTCGGGGGCCCGATCGCTGCCTGCGTTCCCACCCTCAGCTCTGCTCAGGACACCTGGCGGGCACTGCAACCAAAGGTGTCAAAACCCCCGCTTCACACCTGCTCCCTCCAGGCTCCTCACTGTGGAAGGCGGCGCCCGACAAGGGCACACTGTGAGTGTCACCAGCACCACTGAATTGCACACTTGAAAGTGGTGACCATGGGCAACGTCACGGTGTATCTGTCACCGTAATAAAAATTAAAAACAAACCATAAAACTGTACGACACAAGGAATGAACCCTAATATAAAGTACAGATTTCCGTTAATAATGTAACTGTAATACTGGTTCATCAACTATATAAATGTACTGCAGTAATGCAAAATGTCATTTAATAAGGAAAACTGTGTGTGCTGGCGGGGAGGGTATATGGGAATTCTTTTTCTGTGTAATATTTCTAAAAACCTACAACTACTTTAAAAGATAAATGAGGGAAGCGGACCCGGTGTGGCTGCTGAGCTGCGAGGCCTGGACCTGGCAGGGTGCTGAGAAAATGGCAGGGATGCTTTTATTTTATTTTCTAAAGATAGGAAAAAGGATCTAGGATGAAGAGAATAGAGGAGAATGAACCTCTTTATGGAATTGGTAGAAATTGCTTTCCACATCAAGCAGCTAGCCAAGGTTCCTACTGGATTTTTCTGGGGGACCTGTCTTCATGAAGAGAGAATAAATACATCATCTGAACTATAATTATTTGTGCGGGAGGGAAGTTTCCAAGGTGTTTGCGATTACGGTCTCTAAATGCTGCTGTATCCCCTCTACGATCTGGTTCTTTCCATAGCCCTTGTGTACTACGTATTCTTTTCCGGTATGTGTTACACTCCTATTCAAAGGGCTGGGGGGAGGCGGACATGGCTCAACTGATAGAGCATCCGTCCACCATATGGAAGGTCCAGGGTTCAAACCCTGGGCCTCCTTGACCCGTGTGGAGCTGGCCCATGTGCAGTGCTGACGCTCGCAAGGAGTGCCCTGCCATGCAGGGGTGTCCCCTGTGTAGGGGAGCCCCACGCACAAGGAGTGCGCCCCGTAAGGAGAGCCGTCCAGAGTGAAAAAAGTGCAGCCTGCCCAGGAATGGCACCGCACACATGGAGAGCTGATGCAGCAAGATGACACAACAAAAAGAAACCCAGTTTCCCAGTGCTGCAGGATGTGAGTGGACGCAGAAGAACACATAGCAAATGGACACAGAGAGCAGGCAATGGGGGGAAAGGGGAGAGTAACAAAATCTCTAAAGCAAAACAAAACAAAACAAAATGACAAAAAACGAGCCTGCGGGCGCTGTGCCGAGGCCTGCTCTGAGCACCGCTCCCCCCCCCCGCTGCCCCGTGCCCCCTTACCTATGGCCCTGGAGACAGCCAGGGTCCCGTTGACTCGCCAGCAATCCATGTGAGAGACAAAGCCGCCCAGCGCTTCGATGCGCTCCTTCTCGTCCTGTGGGGGACGGCCAGAGTCAGGGGCTGGGGTGGGCAGGGGGCCCCCAGGCGGCTGCCGGGACTGAGCAACCCAGCCAGTTTCTAAGATGACGTTCGAAACCACAGCAGGGGAAGGCAGTCAGCAGGTTCGGAGAAGCGTCCAAGTGATGTGTGATTAGAAACGGGGAGAAATGATACATGATTCCATGTTCTTCACCTGTGGACAGAGCTAAATAAATCGTGGCCAAACCCAGACCTGCTTCCCTCTGAGGAGCAGTTAAGGGGCAGGGAAGGCTCAGAAAGCAGCCGGCTGGGGGCACAGGCCCTGCAGCGGACGGTGGATCCCCAGCCCTGCCGCCCGCCGTGGGGCAAAGAGCTGAAGCACGTGGCTGCGCGGCGAACCTCGACAAGGCCCTGCCTTCCCCGCCTGCGCCTTCTCCTCACCCCCGTGCAGCCCCTGCACCACCGGGCTCCCCAAAGCACCACGCAGCTCCAGGCCCAACTTCCTCAGAGAGGACAGATGCCTGAAGGTGGCGGTGGGGACAGCACGTGGACTGACACCTGCTGCACGCGTCAGGTCCGCATGACTAAGGCGCAGGGCCGGGTTTGCACCGCGGCCCCACAGGATGCACCCACGCCCTTCACTGCCTCCCCTCGTTCCCACACAGGGGTTCTTGTCACCCCCTTCCTCAGAGCTCTCGGCTCCCCCGGGAGTGAGGGCAGCAGCAGCCCTGCCAGGCACCTGGCTCCTGGCGAGGTGAGACCCCCCCCCCTCAGCAGAGCTGCTAGCCAGCAGGTCAGAGCCCGCTAGAAACCTGGGAGGTCTGCTGGACCACGGCGGGGCCGGGACCCTTCCCCAGATGCCCGGGGTGGGGGTGGGGAGGTGGACACACCAGGACTGAGCCTCCTGGGGGGCTCCCCAAACAGGGGTCATGGTGGGAAGGACGGGAGGGCAGGTGTGGCAAGAGCCTGCGAGGGAACCTGCCCGGGGTGCCTGACAGGGTGAGGGGCTCCCTGTCACCCACCAGGCACCTGTCGGGGTCGAAGCCAGGGAACCTGCAGCAGGTCGAGGTGGTGTGAAGGCTCCCTCGAGTTCTGAGAGGCACGGAGAAGGGAAAGGACAGGCACCCACGCCCCACAACCCCACACGCGCGTGCCCACACACGCCACACAGGCACGTACACGGACCCACACAGAAGCCTACAGGCGGGGAGGGAACCACGGCTGGGCCCCGGTGGAGCCCCGGGGGATGCCTGGGGTGGAGCCCCGGGGGATGTCTGGCTGCCCTGCCAGCTCCCCCGGGGAGGGGCCGTGAGCGGTTTCGCGAAGCCTGAGGGCACCCCCGGCTGCGGGGAGGTGCAAGTCGAGAACCCGCTTTGCCTAGCACACGTGCTCCCCTTTTCTGTCTGCTCGGCCTGCCTGTGGTCAAAGTCCCGCCGGGCACCTGAGGGTGAACTGCGGGGATCCCTGGGGGAGCCCCTGCGCGCACCCCACTTGAGATCAACGCTCTGCCCACCTTGCCCTGTCCTGGGGCGGGAGCTCTCCTGAGGTGCAGACCCTCCCCACGTGGCTGGAAGGGCCTTTCTTCCCACAGAGCACCCCTGTGCCTGCCCAGAGCAACAACAGGAGCAAGGGGCTGGCTGGGAGGGTGCGTGGACGCCTCTGCTGAGCCTGGCCCGCGGGTCCCTGCAGTCCCCTGCGGCCCTGGGAGGCTGACAGGGTGCAGGGCCGGGAACCAGCAGCCCGGCCCCCCTGCCACCTCCCTCTCCCCGCCGTCCTGGCTCCAGCATGGGCCGGTCACCAGCCTCGCCCCCTCCGCACGGGTCCTTCACGCCCACACGGAGGCCTGGTCCAGTGACGGGAGGGTTCCAGGCTTGGGGCACCCCCATCTTCACCTCCTGTTTCCTCCCCGCAACCTGCCTGAAAGGCTTCTCTAGGGCCAGGCCCAGGGAAGGCTCCACAAACAACCATTTGGTGCCTGGCTAAGTGCGGGGCCTGGCGCTCGGCCCAGTGACAGCACCTGACTGCCCCGCTAGGCCACGGGAGTCTGGCTGTCGCCCCGTCTGCCGCTCCTGCTGGCCTCCTTCCTGGCTTTCTCTGGCTCCACTCCTGGATTCGGGGCGACCCCGCTCACGTATTCAGGGCAGCCCGGCTCACGTGTGCACTGCCTGGGCAGGTGCCCCCCGCCCCCGGCTCAGCCTGGTACAGGGTCAACGCAGAGGCTGACGCGCCCCCGGCCCTGCACTCCTCCTCACCAGCCAGCAGCCTTCCCGGGCCTCCCAGCACTGGCCTGGGCCTGCGCTCTCCCTCCCTCGCTCATGCCACCAGGCCCAGCCCCCTAGCCCTGCTCTGGGCATCTTCACTGGGGTCCCGCCGGCGCCTCCAGCAGATGTCTCCCACCTCGTCCTCGCCAGCTGGCCCCTCCCTTCCTCCTGGACGACCCCTGACCTGTGGAAGTCACACCTGCCTTTTACAATTGGCTCCTGCGCAGAAGCTTTCTACTTGCTTCGATTCCATCCCTTTCTCCTTCCTATCCCCCCAGTACTTGGTCTGCCCTTGTCCTAAAACTCCTATGGGCCTGTCTAGTGCCTCCTGCTAGACTGAGAGTTACTGAGAGCCCAGAAGTCAATCCTGCGTTATTACTGTGCTGCCTCGCCAAAGTATTTTCTATGGAATAGGTGCCAAACATTTGCTGGACCGAACTGAGTCCAGACAGGCTCTTCAGATAGCCTCAGAAAGAGGTGGGGCATGACATGAGGACCCCATGTGTTCCTCCAAGGCTAGTTCCAGCAGTTCCCAGATGCCCCGACCCCCACTGCTGCCCACTGAGACGCTTTCCAGTTTCCCGCTCACGTAACCACAGCTGGGAGGTTGGGATGTTGGGACCAATGCTTTGTGGATAAACCTCTGACTGGGTCTCCACTTTGAGGAACGGGGGTGGCCGCCAAGGGCCAGGAGTGGGGGCGGGGAGGGGCACATAGGGACATGGGGAGGGAGCGGGGTATCTAGTTTCCACAGCCTGGGGCGGACTAAGGAGAAAACAGGTGCTGGCATGGTACCCCTCACAGGCAGGCGGTGCTCTCGGCAGGCCACGTGCCATCGGCCTGCTCAATTCTCGCCCCAAACCTCCTGGCGCTTTCCAGATGAGGAACCAAGGCTTGGAACGGAGTGGAGCCGGATTTGAACACAGACAATCCATCTGTCTGTGCTCTTGGCCACGGTGCCATGTGGCAGGGCTCAGGCAGAGTTCGGACAAGCCTCCCTTCCTTCCAGACCAGGCTGAGGCTCCTCCCTGAAGCGGGACAACGCCCTTGCACGTGCGTACTTCAGCACTGCGGCTGGGCTACCCGTCCCGGCCAAGGGCCCAGCTCGCCCCGGAGCCCCGGGGTCACTGGGACCCAAGCAGCTCTCAGGAATGGTGCACCTGGCCAGCCTGGCTGTCCACGCCTCAAGCTTCAAGGGACCTCCTCCACCAAAGGGGCTTGGGGAATTTCCTGGAAAGACGGACCAGGCCTCCCTACGTCTTCATCTAATACCAACACCCAGCCTGGGCCTCTGGATGCTCTCCTTCCCCTGCGGTCCCCGGAAGGCCCCGTCTCACCTGCCCAGCAGGACAGAGTCCAGGCACATCCCGGGCAGCGGTGGGCGGGCAGCTTACCTGTCGCTCGGGTCTGTGGGGATCCATCAGCTTCACCACCTGTCCTTGCTGCACCAGGATGACCTGAGAGTCCCCGAGCCAGGCGATGTGCAGGGTCCCTCCCGCAATGAGGGCACACACGCCAGTGGTGCCGCTGTGCAGCCGCTGCAGGGAAAGGGGGCCCCAGGTGGGCTGAGGGCAGCAGGCCCCTGGCTTTGTGGAACACCAACCAGGAAAACCAAGGGGCGGCTGGTGCCACGCCCGGTGAGAGAAGGCAATGGACAGTGGATGCACACAGTGACACCGACAGATCCAAGAATGCCTGCGCCGTGTCAGGGAAGTGCAGTTCAACGTTCCCATTTGCACCAACCTCTAGAAAGTGCAGCCTCATCTAGGGTGTCAGGGTGCTGGTCAGTGGTGGTCTGGGAAGTGGGTGGGCAGGAAGGCAGAATGGAAAGGGGCAGGAGGAGCCTCTGGGTGATGGATAGCTACTTGGATTCATTGGCATGGACAGGTCAAAATTTGCCCCATTTGTTTTAAGTACACGCGATTTGTTTATATGTCAGTTATGCCTCGTTAAAGTTACATAAGAAACCTAAACTGAACAACTGCTTCAAGAGAATCTACTTTCAGCCTGAGTGGCAGCCTCAAGCCCAGGGCTTCACCTCCTTGAGTGGCAGCGGCCAGAGTGCCGGGATGGGCTGCTTCCCAGGGGCCCCGCCTCACGCTTCTGGACGCTGTGCGTCTGTGAAGAGACAGAGCCTGGCTCTGCTGGCAGGGCGGGTGGTGACAGTGCCCCCTTCCCAGGGCCTGCAGGCCACGCCTAGTTGGAGTGGCTTCTGCCCCATGAGCCGGGAGAAGCTGGGCGGGGCTTTGAAGCTCTGGGCCTGGGCTTCCCGATGTCTAAAATGAGGACGTTTCTATCTACGGATGAAGTTCTGCAGCACAGGCTCAGGTGAGGTTCAGGAGGGATGAAATGGACTCAGGTAAGTTCGCACAGGAGGGGCCCGGGATGCTGCTGCTTTCTTCCCTAAGTGGGTACAGCTCCCAAGGGCAGAGAGTTCCCAGCAGACAGCAGAAGCCTGCCCAGGCCCTGCCCGGGAGGCCAGCTGGAGCTGGGGCTGCCCTCCCGGCGCCACCCTCGCACCTCCTGCAGCGAGGCAGGAACAGGTGGCTGAGGGGCCGAGAGGGGTGAGAGGTGAGCCCTGTGCCGCTTTGCATCAAATGGGAAGTGAGCCCCTTCCCTGGAGGAAGAGAAGCAGCACGGTGGCAGCAGTGTTTGAGGAGGGTCTCGTGGGCCCCCTGACCTCACCCAAGGCCCAGCCGCCAGTCCTCACCTCGCGCCTGGCTTTGCGGAGGAACAGCTCGTCGGTGTGCCAGAAGGCCTCCTGGAGGGCTACTGCGGGCTCTGCGGGCAGCTCCGGCCGGCGCGCGGTGTGGACGTGCACGTGGGCAGCAGCGTACCTCACGGCATCCACACCTCCATGGCCATCAAACACAGCAAAGTAGGCGCGGTCCACTGAGTCCTGGGGGGATTGCAGTAGGGGTCCCAGGGCTGCAGCCTCGCGCCTGGCTGCAGCTCTCACTGGGGGCGTGGGACCAGGCAAGGACAGGAGCAGGACACTAGGAGGCTGCCCTAGAGGCGTGGGGTCTGGAAGGACCAGCCTGGCCTTTGTTCGCAGGTCGACCTGGCTGGGCTGTGTGATCTTGGAGAAGGGCAGCCCTTTGGGCCCTGGCGTCCCCATCTGCAGTGGGCAGCCGGGAGCCGCCAGGGCACGAAAGAGCAGGGCTCCGCGTTCAGTCGGGGGTGAACGTGGCATCGGGGACAGACTCAGGCAAACCGTTCCCTTTTCTCAGCCTGGAGAACAGGGGCTGGGTGGCTGCCCTGGCCCTGATGCTCTGGGACGATGACGCAGGTCCCCAACCCTGCCTGGGAAGTGTCCTGTGAGTCGCCTGGCACTTGGGCACTGGCGGGCGGCTCTTCCCAGAATCCAGGGGTGCCCCCAATAGAATGGAGTCAACCAAATCCCCCAAATGCTATGCCACCGCGGAGAACGGGCATCAGGACGCTGCCCAGGGCCCTGCGGGTGGAGCACTCACAGACAGGCCGAAGAGCTGGTTGAACGCAGGCAGGACCACGTGCCGGTCCTCCATCTTGCGGCGCATGTTCCGAATGGCGTGCGTGGAGACCAGCCACTGCCGCTGGGGGGCCCGGGCCTCCGGTGGCACCTGCTTCTGCCACTGGCTGCACACTTCCCAGAGCTGGGTGAAGAGACTCTGTGCCACACCCCTGGCATCCAGCACTGCTGGGTGTGACGGAGAAGCCATTAGTGAGTGCTCCCCCCGAGCCAGCTGAGGCTTCCTTCACTGCCCCCCGGCTCCCCAGGGTTTCCCAGAAAGTCCTGGTCACAAACTTGCATCGGCCCAGCCCGGCTGTCCGCAGCCCCCTCCCAGCATGTCTCTGAATGCACCGACCCAATTTGCTAGGCACGACCAACCCGTCATCGGCCATTAGAAAGATGGTGCCTGGCAGAGCAGGTGTGGCTCAGTAGCTGAGCACTTGCTTCCCATGTATGAGGTCCCCGCTTCAATCCCTGGTACCGCCTTAAAAAAAGAAACATGGTGTTTGGCTACATATACCAAGAGCCTCTCCCACAGCAAGAAGTTCCACTTGCTGGAACCCCTCTCAGGAAGTAATGGGAGAGGCGAAGTCACCTAAGTGTCAAGTGCAGGATTCTCTCTGATTGTGCCCTGATGAGAAACAATTATGTAGCCAAGGAGAGAGGAAGGAGAAGCAAATTATCTTGATCAAGATTTAAGCTCTGCTGTTCACAAATGGTCTTTGCAACTGAACAGGCACCTTCCGTATGGCCCAGTACTTGCCCTCCTGGGCATTCATCTCAGAGAAATGCAGACTTAGGTGCACACAGAAACCTGTCCACGAGTGCTCACGGCTGCTTTATTTGGAATAGCCCCAAACTGGAATCACCCCAGATGCCCTCCAGCAGATGACTGGCTAAACAAACGGCGCGTCCAGACCACAGAATCCAACTCCGCAACGAAAAAGGGAACAACACGTGGAAACATGACCCCCAAAAACCAATTCCAAAACGTCACAAGTGGTGTGATTCTATTTCCAAAAACTTCTTGAAGAAGCAAAATTATAGAAATGGAGGACTGGTGGGTGCCAAAGGTTTGGCATGGGGGTGTGGGCGGAAGGGAGGTTGGGGGCTTATAAAAGAGAACAGGAGGGCTCCTTCTGGCCCTGGACTGTTCTGTACCATAATAGTGCCAACTCTGATATCCCAATGTGACATTGTACTACAATCTTGCAAAGACATCATCGAGGGAAACTGGGTAATGGGTACAAGAGAATTCTATTATTTCTTACAGCTGCATGTGAATAAAAAATGATCTCAAAATAACAAGTTGAAATAAAAAAACAATAACCTCAGGGTCATATAAAAAATGTTGACAGGAGAGTGGATGAAGCTCAGTGGTTGAGCACCTGCTTCTCCTGTATGAGGTCACAGGTTCAATCCCTGCTACCATCTGTGGCAGGTTTGACATTATTTATGAATGTCAAAAAGAGATATTGTGTTTGTACACTGGTCTGTTCCTCTGGGCATGATACCCTTCGACTGTAGAAAATTCAAAGGCTTTATATTTATCTGATTAAATCAAGATTAGGGCTTTGATTTGAACACATCATCAGGATGTACAGGGTTGAGTCCCCGCCCCTTGGTGGGCTATATAAATGGACACTCAATTAAGGAGACAGGAGTAGATACACAGAAAAAATACACAGAGAAAGAGAGACAGCTCCATAGACATAGCAGAGGCCCCAGGAAGAGATGAGCCATTTGCCTGAGAGTCTACAGCTGACCTTGTGAAGCGAGCAGAGCAGCTGAGCCTGGAAAGAAATGAGCCCCAGGAAGAGAGATTAGTCCTATGCCAACCTACAGCTGAGATCAGAAGAAGCTGGGCCCATGGACGTAAGAGAGAAGAGGAAGGCTGAACCCTTGCCGACGTCCCCCGCCATCTTGCTTCAACACATGGCAACAGTTACGAAAGGAAGTAACCTTGAGTTGGACTCTTCAGGGCCTTGTAACTGTAAGCTTTTACCCCAAATAAATACCCTTTATAAAAACCAACAGATTGCTGGTACTTTGCATCAGCACCTCTTTGAAAAACACTGCCTTAAAAAAAAAAATTAAAATGACTGAAGTAGGAAAATCAACCCAGAAGTTGAATATATGTAAAAAAAAAAAAAAAGATTTTTTTAAAAAGTTGAGAGTTTACAAGCATGCAAAATGCGTTTATGTCATGGTATTAAGTGAAAAAAGGAGGAGAATAAATTGTATGTAAGCTCGATCACAAGTATATGCAGAAAACTCCATCCACTTGGACCCAGAAAAAAAAAATCAGCAGTGGGTGTTCTATGAGGGGTTATTTTTTTTTAACTGCACTTTTCTTTTTTGGTGCTTTCCCAATTTCCCATTACATGTGTTGGGCCCCACATGATGATGGCAAAATGTGACCAATAAATTCTTTGCTTTCTTCCTAATGGCCCTCTCCATGAGTGTGGGGCTTGGTGAGTTGCTTCGAATGACTAGAATGAAGCAGGAGGTTCGGACACTGTCTCGGATCCCTGGCTGGGCAGGCCAGGTGTGGTGAGGCCACATGGGTGGCCACGTGGAAGTGCCCATGAGTGGGTGGCTGAGACCCCTGCCCACAGCTGGGTGGGGTGTCCTCTCAGAAGCGGCTCCTCTGGCCCTGGCCCGGCCTTCGTGTGACAGCAGCCCCCAGAGAACCAGTCAGAACCACCCAGCTCGGCTGCTCTCCAAGTCCTGACCTCTAGAAACTGGGGGATAACAAATGGTTGTTGTTTAAAGGCGCTGAGTGATGGGGGCAATTTGTCTTGCAGCAATAGATAACGCCTCCACCACACCGACTGAAAAACAACAGGACAAACCCCACCTGGGCCCTGCTTCTAAAGAAGGATCAGGGGAGCAGATGTAGCTCAAGTGGTTGAGCACCTGCTTCCCTGGTACCCCCTAAAAACAAAAAACAAAACCAATGAAAAACAACAACAAACCACTCTCATTGGAGAGTGGCTGTAGCTCAGTGGCTGAGTGCCTGACTGGCAAGTGTGAGGTTCTGGGTTCAGTCCCTGGAACCTTCTAAAATAAACCAAAACAAACCAACAAGGAACAGCCAAAGGAACCTTCGGGCACTCTGCCTTCCAGTCCAGGAAGCCCACCTTGGCTCCTGCTGGTGCAGGGTGGAGGGCAGGTATGGGGCGGAGGGGCGGAGGGACTCAAGTTCGAGAAACTGGAACCAGGACAGACTCTGAAGAGCGTCGTGGGCTGCACCCCGAGGACATGGGGAGCGAAGGGAAGGGGCAGCTCCTGCCCTGAAGCAGTGGCTGCAGAAGGAAATGAGAAGGGCCCAGGCCTGGGGTGACTACAGAGGAAGGAGGCTTCTGTGGACTTGTAGGCCCGGAAGGCCGAGGGGAGCCCCTGCCCCAAGGTTGGCCCAGCTGCTGCCATCACTGCACCTCAGACCTGGGGTTCATTCAAGAACGGGGGGTAATCCAGCCTGAAGGGCTGAGGGTGCAGGGGGCCCCCAAGAACCTCTGTCAGAAGGCCTGACTCCGTGAAGACAGCTCTGCATCCACTGGGCTCCAGGGACACCCCACCAGTCAGAAGGCCCCTTCCCTCTGTCTCGGCAGGTGCGCAAATGACTGCTGGGGCCAGCAGCTGACACCATCTGTCTCTCTGGAAACTGCTGGCTCTGTGCTCTTCTCGGGCCTAAAATGAAGGCCGCTCACCCCCATTGCTCTCTCGCTTCAGGCCACACTGCTGTTGACCCATTCGTGTGTTTGAGTTTGAGCCTCTGCTCAAGCTAAAGGCAATTAAAGCAGCAGCACTACAGGCAACCGGGAGAGGTGTGCCAGCCAGGACGGCGCGTGCTGCTTCCCAGAGATGCCTCCTTTCCAGGTGAGGGGCCCAGACTGCTTCTGGAATTCTGTTCTGAGAGTAACAAGTACTGGGGAGGGACTGCCTGGTGGCTGGACCTGGCTGGGGCATACAGTGGTCTGGGCCACACTCTTTTGCCCTTTGGCCAATGATTCTAACTCCCCCCACCCCCGTGATGAGATGTGGAAAACGGATTCAGGACAAACCTGGCTACCTTCTGCTTGGCGCATGAGGCCTGCCAGCCTTGGACAGAGCAGCTCCCCGGCAGTAGAGCGCAGGCCTCGGCTTCCTTCCCACACAGCCCCCTCCCACCTCACAGGCCTGCAGGTGACCCCGCGCGCTGGCAGGAAGCCGAGGCAGCCGGGGCAGTATTCCTTCCCACCAGCAGGTGACACCGATTCCCTGCCTTGACGGGTGGGGGTGTGGGGGGGTGCTGCCCGTGGGGCTGTGGAGCCTGGTGAAGGGGCGGCGGTCCCCGCGCCCGAGGCCTGCTGGCTGTGCAGGGAGCAGTGGCTGCCCGCTATGTGGAGAGGGGGCTGTCTGCCTGGGGCTCCGGGAAGCCCAGTGGCTCGGAGGCAGACCTGGGCTCCGAGGGGACTGGCGGGGAGGGGAAGGGGGAAAGCCTGGCACCGCAGCCTGAGGCTGAAAGCTTGGTGTAATTTTCTCCTCTCTTCTTCCCCCACCAACCAATCTTCCCGCCTTGCTCCTGGCTTTTTCCTCAGTGCATGCACTGATTCTGAGCTTCAAGGAACAATAATGAGAGAGGAAACAACAAAGAAAGGAAAACTCTGCTAAGGCTTCCACTGCCCAGGGGGCCCAGATGGCGAACTGTTGGCGGGAGAGGCCTTTCAGCGACAAGCCGAGCACCCAGCCCCTTGGCATGTCCCCCGCAGCATGTGACACCCCACGATGGTCAGGGACTCGACGAGGGGGGTCTCTAAATTCCGTTGCCCCTGCCTGGGACCTGGGCTGCACCTTTCATGGAGGAGACACTGGGTAATGCTGCCTGATACAAGCCTGGGCCTGCGCAGGGCCCCACACACCCACAGCTCTCCAACACACACTCAGAAGGAATGACAAAAATGAACTGTGGGAAGCTGATGTGGCTCAAGTGACTGAGCTCCTGCCTACCACATGGGAGGTCCCAGGTTTAGTTTCTAGGGCCTCCTGGAGAAGGCAAGCTGGCATGACAGGTAGGCGCAGTGAGCTGACACAACAAGACAGCGCAACAAAGAGATATAAAGAGGGAAGACAATGAGAGACACAATAAACCAGGGAGCTGAGGTGGCTCAAGCGACTGAGCGCCTCTCTCCCACATGGGAGGTCCCAGTGCCTCCTAAACAGAAGATGAGCAGACAGTGAGTGCAAACAACAAGAGGGAATTGGAATAGTAAGTAAAATAAAATTTAAAAAAATTGCTTTGGGGGAAAATGAGCAACTGTAGAGATGACAATTAAATGCAACACATGGTCCTGGATGAACTCTAGTAACGGAGGAGAAAAGGCACCAAAGGACAACATTGGTATGTACAAAACTGGAATATAGACATAAAGCCTTAGATCAAGGTTAAAGTGTTTGAACTTGACAACTACCTAAGAAGATGTATAAGTGATTATCTTTTTGCTTAAGAAATATACATGGATACGGTGTGAGTTCAAGGAACATTATTCATACAACCTCTTCTCAAACGGTCAGGCTTCAGATAAATGGACTGATGGATGAAGAGAGAACGATACACCAAATGTTGGGTAGAGGGATGGAGAGTGGTACAGCAAATGTGGGAAAACATTAAAACCAATGGATCTGGCTATATGGAGAGGTGGGGTGCATGATGGAGTTCTCTGCATGGGCTCTGTATTATTTTTACAACTGTCCTGTCAATTTGAAATTACTTAAAAAATAAAAAAACTTAAATGGGAGCCCCTCAACCCTTTTTTTTAGGAGGTACTGGAGCTTGAACCCAGGATCTCATACATGGGAAACAGGCACTAAACCACTGGGCTACATTCATCTATTTGTTTTTTAGGAGGTACTGGGGATTGAACCTGGGACCTTGCACATGGGAAGCAGACACTCAACCCACAACCACTCCCTGCACGCTTGTTTTGTAAGTTCACAACTTTCATAGACATTTATTGTTTATGTATGCTCATGTATGAAATACTTTAATAAAGGTTTATTTTTAAAAACATAAAGAAAAATAAAACAAAAACTCAGAAAAAGAAAGAAAAATATAGAAAACAAGAGGCCTACTCTTCTATGGTTGGATCCATCAAACAAAGAACACCTCTGCCCCATGGCCATGCAGGTTTCGGGGCGCTTTCTCTGCGTTTCTGGGTCCATCTGGCCAGGCAGCTGGGCTGTCTGGGCACTGTCCTGCAGGTAGGGGGGTCCCTGATCTGGCCAGGCCTCGGTGACCCCCCATGAACCCTGGACCAGGCAGCCTCTCGGATGTCACTGAATGCTGCCCTTTCAACGGCCTGGAGCATCTCCTTGGCTCCAACCTGGGCCAGTGGAGGCGAAGAGGCCTGAGATCTGGAGCTTTCTATCGCCTGCACTGTGATGCCGCCAGCTGTGGACCCGCTGACAGGTCTCACCCCTGCCCTCGCCAGTCCTGGTGGGCACTGACTGAGGTGGGACAGAGAGGGCCCTTGGCTGTGAGTGCCTCAGTTTCCCTGCCTGGAAGATGGGACAAGCAGTGTTCATTTCCTGGGCTATTCTGCAACTTGGTGAGACGGAACACAGGGGGTGCCTGGTGCCCAATGTCACACAGCAAAGTTGTCTGAAAAGCAGCCATGCAGCCAACGATGGCAGAGAGCCACCCCCTTGCTGTCTTCGTGCCAGGGTGTTAATGCTTTCCCAGCACCTGGATTCTCCCACCCCGTTGTGAGCAAGCCCCCGCCACAACCCTCCTCAGCCTGTTCCCCATGACTTCACCTTCCCACTATTAAAATGGCACAAAGAAGGGACGCGGTTGTGCCTCAAGTGATTGAGCTCCCGCCTACCACACGGGAGGTCCCAGGTTTGGTTTCCGGTGCTTCCTGGAGAAGATGAGCAAGACAGCAAGTGCAAAACAATAAGGGGGAGGGAATAAACAAATAAAAATAAATCTTAAAAAAAAAAAAAAAAGAGGCATAAAGAGGGGAAGGCCTGGTGACTGTGCTGCTGGCTGTGCCACCGGGAGCCACCTGGAGGGAGAACTCACAGGTCACGGGTTCCTTCTCCTCTTCCTCATCCTCCTCCTCTTCCGGACCGGGTGGCTTCTTGAACTCAGAAAGGTCCTTCTGTAGCAGCTGGGAGACGGCTGCATGGGTCAAGGACGGTATGAGTGCTGGCGGGGCGTTCCTGGGGATGGGGCAGGGGTGGAGAGGGACAGGTGAAGGTGTGCTGCCTCGGCCTGGGCCAATGCTCAGCACTCCGCCTTGTGTGGGTTGTCCGCCCAGACGCTCCGACGGAGACCCCTGCCCCTCTCCGCCCCGGGCGACCCTGTGGAGGTCGTGATGTCCGCCTGCCCCTGCCGCAGGCCTGCACAAGCCCAGTCGGGTCACTCACAAGATGCAGCAGCAGGCTGCGGCTAACTATGCGACTATGCGACAAGGGTGCACACCCACACAAGTGCTAACTGGTACGTGCCTGGGGCCACCTGCGGAGGGGAGGTCACAAAAAGTGTGCCTGTGTCCGCCAGGCCTTGGGGACTGGCCAGACAAGCCACCTGAAATCCAGTCTGAGGACAGCTCCTGTCCTGCCGGGCTACAGGAGGAAGAGGGACGGACAGTGGCTGTGGAGCCCCTGGGGGTTGGGGAGGCCGAGTCGGGCAATGGAAGTGTGTGGCCCCCAGGGGCCCCGGGTGCTCGGGGCACCTGATGAGAGGGGCGTTTGGGGGGAGGATCACAGGTCGGGGGGGCCAAGCTTTACAGCATCGGGGCCACCGACTCTTTAAAGCAGGACATGGCACAGCTGGAGCAGGCGTCTGGGCCTCTCTGGCCTCGGTGTGGGGGGTGGGCTGGGGTGAACCACAGTGGGCGGCGATGCCAACGGTCCGGGGGAAAGGCCACAGCTGGCCCGAGCTAGGAGCGGGTCAGGCGATGGACGGGGAGGGGGCTGTGGAGCACAGCACCACAGGGAAGACAGGTGAAACATCCGCCTGGTCAGGGCATGAAGAGAAGGGGAGCGGAGATGGCCCCGAAGCTCCTGCCTGAGCATCAGGAAATGTGGCGCAGGAAATGAACCAGGCAGTTGCAGAGAGGGAAGGGCAGGGGCTGATTCCCCAGCAAGTCTCGGCCTCACCGACCGCCCCGAGGCCTGGGAGGCACTGGCAAGCGCATGCAGGCGAGCTGGGCCCCCCCCACCAGGGGACGCCTGGCCTGGGGGTGAGCGAGCTCGCCCAGGAAGGGCCACCCGGGAGAGGGGAGGAGGGCAGAGGGGCCGGGAGAAGCTGGGGAAGGACACTTAGAGAAAAGGGGCGAACTCGACAGTGAAGAGGAAACAGTTTCAGGAAGTTAGATGTGGTCAGCGGTTTCCAACTTTGCTGCCAGGCCACGCAGACTCGTTTGTCCTCGGGGGTCGCCGGTGAGGTGGGCCAGAGCTGCAGGGAAGGAGGCCGCTGCAGGCCCAAAGTGAATCAAGGGGTGGAGACGGAGGCTCGGGAGGAAGCCCTTCAGCACCTTGGCTGTGTGGAGGGAAGGAAGGAAGGGCAGCTCAGGGGATGGAAAGGGAGCCCGGCTGTGGCCAAGAAGGAAGCCGGTGGCCGAGACTACTGGGAATTCTGAGGTGGGCCTCAAGTTTCAGTGCCTGGTGCCGCTGCCACCAGGAAGCCTTCCCTGACCCTCCTGGGCAGGAGTCACTTCTCTTGGTGCACCTCCACCCTCTAGGCCAGAGCCTGACCCCCCAGAACCTGCCTCCCCACATATGTGCCCTCAGTGCTGTCCCCAGGGCCCGAGCAAATCCAGGGGTTCTTGGCTGAGCTGATGTGCCCGGCTTTCTCCTGAGGGCAGAGGCCCGGGTGGGCTGGAGACCCTGCAGGGGCTGGGCGTCCTCTGTGGCATGTCCATTGGTCTCAGGAGTCTACCAGGATGACTTAGTGGTTTTTTTTAAAACATGCAGGTGACTCAGGGGGAGACGCCCCTGGAATGGGCTCTTAAGGACAACCGGTCAGGACATGAGAAATGGGTTCCTCCGGGGCGGGAGGGGATTTCCTGACAACCGCTGGGTTTCCTTTTCTACCACAGGGAGGTCACGCTGTGGCTTCCTGGCTTGCCCGCCGCTGCTGGGGGCAGGGAGGTGGCTTCCGGCACCCGGACCCAGACAATGCCTGGCTGAGGGCCACCCGCATCCTGCCTCTGGGACCACCCCTCCCACCTCATCGCCGGGGATACATCCACGGGACCCGCCCTCAGGCTTGGAACCGAGAATCTGTGATGTCAAAGGCACCGAATCAGCTCCATCTCTGGTCCCTTCCAGGGAGGTGCTCCTAAAAACATCTAGAAGACTCCCCAGCAAATGAGCTGAAATGCGTGCGAGGCCCTGGTGCCGTGACCTGGGGTCTCCAAGGAGTTGACGGTCTAGCGGCAGAGATGAGAGATGCACGTAAACCAGTGTGGTACAAGGCCGGGGAGACGTGACAGCAAAACAGGGAGTATGAGAGGGGAGCCAGGACCCGGTGGCACCACGCCCCGGAAGTCAGGGACTCCGCAGAAGACACGACTTAGAATCTGAGGGAGAGCGGGGCCCCGCACGCTCGGGGTCCCAGGCAGAGCGCAGGGCGGGTGGGGAGCACGGGGAGGTCCGTGAACCAGCCCCGCACACCAGGGCTGCCTGTGGACAGCACAGGACGGTCAAGACACGAAAGGAGGGGCCAAACCTCGGGTGTCATAGGCGCCAGTGCCGGGATTATGCTTATGAATGCCCGTGTCTGTGCGTGCCTAAGAGAGAACGCTAGAAAAGGACAAACGTAGCTTAAGAGGAATCCATTAGGCTGGCTGGAAGTGGTAAGACTTTAAACTACAACGTTCGAAGGTGCTTTAAGGTAGACGCACAGGGACGTTTTCAACCCCACCTGGGGAGCGGGGGGAGCCCCTCATCTCCCACCCTGAGGCGGGCCCGAGACCCTTGGCCTCTCCCACCACATCACTGCCCTGCTCCCTGCAGCCTTGTTGGGAACTAACGAGTTACTCACTCAACGTGGGCTCTGGCCAGACCCTGGCCCAGCCCCAGTGCCCCGCCCGGGCCTTGTGGGACCCCGCTCCACCCCAAACAAGTCCTCTTTGTTCCCTGCCTTTTGTTCGGGCTTTCCACCCGCTCGTGACTAAGGGCGGCTGGCCTGCCGATCAGCCTCTGGCACCCTCCTCACGCCTCCCACCCCTGTCCCATCTGCACTGATCCCCCACGCCCTGGGTCCCTGCCCCCCACCCTCTCTGAGGCCTGGAACGCTCCCACGGGGACCCCTTCCTCTCCTTGGCGTCTGTGCCACCCACCCGGAAGCCCTGCTCATCCCTGGGCTCTATACCACCTGGGACGGCTTCTCTGCCCTAGGTGCTCAGATGGGCACTTTTCCTCTGCTAGAACCTTCTCCGGATTCTCTCCCTGCTCTTCAGAACACGGCCACGGCGGCCCTGCGGAGGCAGGCTGGGCAGGCCCCAAGAGCTCCCTCGACTGCCCCGCTCCCGCCTGGAGGACCCTTGTTTGACGCCACCTATCCCTAAAACATTTTCCTCAAAGCAAGACAACAGGGGCCAACAAAGCCCTGACACGTGCTGCAGCCCCTCGAGGACGCAGGGACGGTGCCCTGCTGTGGGGAGGCAGGTGCATGGCTCAGGCGAGCGCGGGCGCTGGATCCCCTGGGCCCTGGAGCTCAGTACATAGGCTGCCTGGGAGTCGGGGCTGGAGGAGGTGCTCGGTGGTCAACGGTGCAGGGAGATACGAAGGCCAGTGGCACGGGGCACTGATGGGCACTGGCCAGTGCTAGGCAAATGTGGCCGGGAAGCCACGGGGCACATCACGGCCTTAGGGGACCTGCAGGTGACTTGGGCGACACTGAGATCAGCCCACAGTAACAGAGTCTGGGTCAGGCGGCTCGACCCAGAGGTGCCTGTGGCTTTCTGAGCAGATGGGGTGGGAGAGGAGCCCTCACCCCGAGGTGCCTTTCGGGGATGAACATTTCCAGGGCACAGGAGGGGGTGGCCAGGGGGATGCAGGGCCTGGCCTCCACTCTTCCGAGGACAGGCTCAAGGTCAGCACAGGGGGAGACACCGCATGGGCCGCTGGGCGCCACTACGCGCGGCTTTGTCTCCTCCCGCCATCCAGTAAACAGGTGGCCTCGCTTCTTGCACCTTGTCTGTAAATTGGGGACAGCACCACCCACCTCTGGGCCTGTGGCCTGGCCTGCCATGCCCCGGCCTCATGCCTCCACCTCCTCATCCAGGAAATGGGGCACAGACAGGCTGTATCGCTTGGCACTGTTATCGGATCGGCGCAGGGAATGCGTGGACGTGCAGGCACCGTGTCCAGTAAACAGCAGGAACGGTCCGGCTGGCCCTGGACAGAGCGCCACCCCTCCCCTCGGGGGGAGCTCGGGTCCTACCTGCTGCCCAGGAAGCTCATCAGCAGCTCGGTCAGCTCACCCTCCAGCTCCTCCTGGCTCAGGACTAGGCTGGGGATCTTCCATGGCAAAGGGCTCTCGGGATCCAGGGGGGCCGGGAAGTCCTGGAGGAACGCGTCCAGGAAGCCCTGGATCTCCTCCGTGCCGCCGGCCGCCTGGCCGCTCTGTGATGGGGCTCCGGAAGCCATTCCGAGAGCATCCCGGGGAGCTGGCCGCGGGGCTGGGCGAGCGGGGTCCGGGCGGTCTTCTCCCTGGGGAGAAACGGACAAGTTGGCACAGACACGGCGGCCGGCTTGCAGGGTCTTGCTTTCTTCCCCCCATCTCCAAGCACTGAGGCTGCAGGCGCCTGTGAGAGGTGCCCTGAAACCACAGGGACAGGTCACCTCACAGCCACCAGGATGGCGAGCATTAAAACAACGGAAAACAGCAAGTGCCGGCAGGGATGTGGAGGGAATGGAAAACGGAGCAGCCGCTGTGGAAGGCAGCTTGGTGGTTCTTCAGAAAGCTACACGGAGAATTACTGTATGGCCTGGCAACTCTGATTCTGGGTATATCCCCGAAAGAACTGAAAGCAGGGACTTGGAGAGAAATCCGCACACCGATGTCTGACGCTGCCTTATTCACAACTGCTAAAAGGTGGAACCAACCCAAGAGTCCACCGGCAGATGAGAGGATAACAAAACGTGTTCTATTCCCATAATAGAATATTATTCAGTTGTCAAAAAGGTGGGGCTCCAATACATGTGACAATATGGATGAACCTTATTTGAGTAAAATAAACCAGACACAAAGGGACAAATATTGTGCGACCCCACTTAAATGAAATACGAAGAATAAGCACACTCACAGAGACAGAGAGCAAAGCAGTGATCACCAGGAGCAGGGTGGGGCTGGGGCTGGGGAGCTCCTGCTTAAGGGCACAGTTTCTATCTGGGGTGATGGAAAGTTTTGGTGACACACGGTGGTGATGGTAGCACAAGATTGTGAACATAAATAATGCCACTGAACAGGATCCTTGAAAGTGACTAAAATGGGAATTTCAGGTTGCATATGTTGTCATGCTAAAAATACTTTTTCTTAAATAAAAAAGGCAGGGTGGGGAATCAACTATGGCTCAGTCAGCCGGGCTCCCGTCTACCACATGGGAGGCCCTGGGTTCATGTCCCAGGGCCTCCTTGTGAAGGCAGGCTCGCCCGCACCTGTGGAGAGCCGACTCAGCAAGGTGACGCAACAAAAAAGGAGACAAGTAAAAAACACAGAAGAGTGCGCAACGAATGGACACAGAGCAGACAACAAGCAAGCTGCAAGGGGTGGAGGGAAATTTTAAAAATAATAATAAAGCAGGGCCTGCCCCGCTTGCTGTTTTTGGTGAACAGGAGTCCAAGAGGGCTGCGCGGGCACACAGAGGTGTAGCCTCAGGAGATGGTTCTGAGGCAGAGGCTGCAGGAGGTCTGGAAGGAGAAGTAACAGAGAAAGACAGCTCTGGGCAGAGGGATGGCCAGGGACGGGCAGGAGAGGGACACCAGGCGATGGCAGGGGGAGGCAGCCATAGTGGGCTCTGAGGTAGCAAGAGACGCCACCAGGTCTGTGAGCCTGGAGAGGGGCAGACGGGAGGAGAGAGGTCTGTTGGGGCTGCAGCCCGGACGGAGAAAATAGCAGGGCCAATGTGTAGGAGGTGGCCGGTCCCAGGCTTTGGGAGACAGACCAGACCGGGAAGCGGGAAGGCACCCGAGAGTCCCAGGGGCATCTGTCTGCGGGACTCTGGGGGTGGGTGGAGCAGAGGGCTAGCCAGCTTTGGATGGGATCAGCCTTCTGAATTCCTGTCTCGGAGGAGAGGGTCTTGAGTTTGAGTTGCTCTGGCTTCCTCAGCCCTGGCACGGAGAGGTGCTGTGGACAGGCTCTCCTTTCCCCATAGCCTCAGGAATGTCCAGTACTTCCTGGCTGCCAGGCCCCACGCCTCCCTGTGGCACTCCTGGGAGCTGGATTTGCACCCCGTTTTACAGGGGGGCCACTGAGGTTTGGGAAGGGGCAGCACATCGCCTGAGGACGGAGGCCAGGATCCAGGTGGGATTCCTGGTCCGAGGCTCTCTACTCTTCCACGCTGTTCCTTGCGTGCCTGGAAGGGGTGCCAGGTGCCTGGACGCCCCACTCACACCCCGACTTCTCTCCTCTGTTCTCCCCTCCTCCCCTCCCCAGAGAGGAGAGCTCCGGTTCTCCTCTCCTAGCCCAGAACCTCCCATCCAAATGCCAGCCAGCCCTCTTCAGACCTGCCCCACCCTCCTTGAGGCCCTGACACACCCACCCCGAGCCAGGCCAAGCACTCACAGCCCTCCAGACCCGAGTCAGTCCTAGAGCGTTTCCACGCTACCCTCCCGGGACCTGCCTCCGTCCCCGTCCACGCCTCCCTGAAGTCCAGGGTGCAGCCAGTGAGGACTTCCTCGCATGCAAATCTGAGCATGTCACTTCCCTGCTGACATCCTGCCATGGAGCTGACACAACAAGATGACACACCAAAAAGAAACTCAGATTCCCGTGCCGCTGACAACAGAAGCGGACAGCGAACACGCAGCAAATAGACACAGAAAACAGACAACCAGGGAAGCGGGGAAAAGGGGAGAAAAATAAATAAATAAATAAATCTTTAAAAAAAAAAAAAAAGGTAAACGTAAGAAGATGAAGAATGTAAAAGCCCAGGATGACAAAGCAGGGTGGCAGCGGGAGGGACAACAACACTCATCAGTTAATGGCCAGAAGGATAGGACACGTGAAATGGAGAAATCAGAAAAGGCTGGAAACCGGCCGGGAGGGGCTTACGAGAGGGTGAGGGAGGAACCTGGACAGGGAGAAGGCAAGGTCACCAGCAGGGCTGCAGACTGGAAATTAAGTCAATTAAAAGGCAAGATGGTGTGGATGTGCCAGCCAGCTGGAAATCTCCTGAGCGCAGGAAGAGGCCCTATCACCCTCCTGTTGCTTTCGGGACAGGTATCGGGGTCAGGCCGAGCTGACACCAAGCAAATGCAGAACCCCGGAGCCCAGGCTTTGGGAAATGCTGTCCACCCCCCAGGCAATTACAAACATCCAAACAAATATCGCACGGGTGCGGAAATCTCGAGGGATGGAAAACAGGCTTCTACAGGTGATTAGGACCCACACCAAGTACACCGTAGGCTCTGCTGACCCTCCCAAGAAGACACTGGAAGCCTGGCTCATAGAATCAAGTCCACCCTTAAAGTGCAGAATTTGAAACCCTTCCCCTTCAGTCCCACGTGTTGGTGATGTCTGCTTGATGTAAGGTGGCTCTTTCTGGCCTCCTGGCCTTGGGGTGCTGGTTCCTGTGCCTGCAGCCCCTTCCCACAAGCTGCCAGGGACTTCTTTTCCCTTAGGGTTGGTGGCCCCCCTGCTGCTAGAGCACTGCTGGCCTCGTCTCACCAGCCCGAGTGTGGGGTATCTGGCCAGGGTTTCGTGGGCCATGTGCGGGCTGCCTGCTGTGGGTTTGTGGGACGAGGAGCAGAGAAGATGCCACGTGCTGGGCACTGCCAGGATGTGCAAAGGGGACAGCTGGTTCAACCTGGCTATACAGGTGGGTTGCCAGGAGCCATCCTGCTTGTTGGGTATGAATTGGGCTTGTTTCTGCAATGCCCGACTAAGGTGAAGGGTATGATGAGGAAGTGGGACATGGATTTCCTTCTCTGGGGCTCAGCTGGAGTCAAGGAAGTAAATAATTTCCTTCCTCGCCCTTCCTTTTTCCAACCAACTCATCAAACTGTGATGTATAACATACTTATATGCTGCCCTCGGGAGCTCAGGACCTCAAGAGAAAGCCATGTAGATGGTCAGAGGAATAAAGTCCTAACACAAGTGGTGAAGGGGGAACCAGAGGCTGCCCTGGGACGGCCAGGGGAGGCAGGCGACAGTGACATGGCAGGAGATGAGTTCTCTTGGGACCAACTGGAGGAGACGGGGCCTCAGGAACAAATGCGGTGGCCACCTAGCAAGCAGCAGCAGGGCGAGGCAATTTGGGAATGAGGTGGGGTTGGGGAAAGGACCAGGGGTGGCCGGATTGCGTGCAGGGTCATCCCATCTGGGGGACATGGTGATGGGCTTGTGTGTGCCGTGCAAACTGTCAAGGAACTGGGGTGGGATGGGCAGGACACTGGCCTGCTACCTCCACCTGCCTTGAGCAGTCTGGCCAACGGTGACCAGCCCCCCAGACTGCCCCCCATCAGTAAGCACCACCGGGGCCAGCATGTGTGGTCACTGCTCTGAGCACTTTCTGTTTAATCTCTCATCCACCTGGGGGGATGGTTAGCTTGTTGTCATTTTCCCCAGTTTACAGGCAGGGTCACAGCATCGGGGTGGCAGAACTTGTCCCTGAGGGGGCGGGGGGGGAGGATTCACATCGGGGAGTCTTACCATATGGCCCCACAACACTCGCCTTGACTCTGCCTTATGTGTCTCATTAGATGATAAGCCCCTCGAGGTCAGAGCTGACCTCTGTACTCTTGGGGGTACAACACAGTGCAGTGGGCACTAAAGGCAGCCAGTAAGCATGCAGGTGGCAGAGAAGACAGACCAGTGGGTGGTGTGGGTTGGAAACCAGAGGCCCGAGGCCTGGGACTTCCCAAGAGGAAGTGAAATTACTGCAAGGAACTGAGTGGGCAGCAGAGGCAGGTGGCAAAGACAGGAGGGGCTTCCAGAGACAGCTCCAAGGAAGTCTACCGGTGAACTTGTGTACACAAGTTGACAGCTTTCCAAGTGGTGTGTCTTTTGCCGGCCTCTCACAACACCATGGGGAGAAGCAGATGGTGGTAAGGCCAGGTTCAGAGCGGGTACGTAACCGGCCTCAGATCACACAGGGAGGAGAGGGCAAAGCTGGGACTCGAACCTCAGCCTTCTGAAGCCTGGCAAGTTGCCACTTCCAAACCTCCCTGAGGAAGGAGAGGAGAGGAGAGGAGAGGAGTGAAATCTACAAGAGGCAGGAGAGGTAGAGATGACCTCAGGGAATGCCACATGGAATGCCACGGGAGGCTCCAGAGGAGGAACCCAGGAGTCCACCGCCGTGCGCTCATTACCTTAGGCAACTGCACTAAAATATCTGCCACCAAGAACCATTTTTCCCTTCTTGCACGGAGAGGTTAGGGGTTTGCCCAGGTCACACAGCCTCCTTCAGAGGCGATCTCTGACACGCGTCTGCTGAAATGCGCGGCAGGGCAGGCACTGACTCTTAAAACACTGGCCTTGTTTACCCTGGGGTTTGGGAATGAGGGTGGCGGCAGCCCAGATGCTGCTGGGGATGGGGAGGGGCTGGCCCCTGGGGCCAATGGAGGCGGCCACCTCTCGGGCCCCTTCGGCCCCACTGGCCCCCGACTCGGCCACGCCCCCAGCGGACCCCCGGATCTGCGCTCGTGGCTCGCCAGCCCTCAATGCCCCGTCTCGGGTTCCTCGGCCCCGGCTGCTCCCGCGCTCGCGTCCACGTCTCCATTCCGCCCCCACACCCCCAGCTGACCCTGGCCTCGGCCTCGTTGCCGCCCCTGCCCCCCGATTCCGCGCCCTCGGGTTTCTCGGCACCCCCGTTTCGGTCCAGTACGTCCCGGGCCCCACCCGACCCCCGTCCCAGCCCCTCCAGCGCCCCCCAACCCCGCGTTTCGGGCTCCCTCGCCCCCCAGGTCCACGGGTCCTTACCTCCTCACCGGCTGCTCTTTTCCTCTCGCGCCCCACGAGTCACTCTCAGCGGGCCCCGCCCACTTCCCGTCCGGCCTCGGCGGGCCTTGCGCAGGCGCAGTCGGGCCTGGGCCTTTGCTGCCCCCTGGCTGCCTCGAGGCGCGTGACTGGCGCCCCGAGACAGCGCGCTTTTGTGTTGGGTGGGAACAGGCGCGCGCCCCCTGGAGGGCTCCGGCGGAAATGCGGGGCTACGTCGCGGGGCGCGCAGGCGGCTGCGGGCTTGGTGCTGGGGCCACGCGGTTCCCTGAGCGGGGGAGACCCTGAGCGGGTCGCTTCGCTTCTCCAGCCCCGGAGCGGGGGACAAAAATCCCGACTTCGCGAGGCCCAGAACCTCAGCCAGGGCGAATCTATCATCTTACATCCTGGAGGCCAGAAGCCTGACATGGGGCTAAATGGCCTAAAATCAAGGTGTGTGGGGCGGGACCCGTGACTTTCTGGGGGTTCTAGGGGGTGTCTAGGAAAAAAAAACTGCACCGAGCAAGTCAAACAAGCAAGGATGACTTAATTTTAGGGGCGGTTAGGGCAGGGGAGGGAGGGTAGAACTCAACTCCATTGAAACAAAGGACAGCCAGCTATTTTGTTTTGGCCTGGGATAGGTGGGAGGACAAGTCCTGGAAGAAAGGAAAAGATTGGGGAGGGAGTAATCGAGGGTGCCTTTAGAGATGAGGACGGCCTGGTTGGAAATGTTCTCCTTTGCAGTAATTAGGCTGTCTGGCCTCTGTAAGGGCTGGGAAAGAGAGGAAGCTAAGGAACGAGATTGATCATTAGAATAGTTAGGGCCTAAGCTATATTCCACCCCTCCCATACCTTTTTTTTCCCTTCCTGCAGTGCTAGTTGTTTCTTGCAGTCCCAGAGCGGTAAGAGTCTTTCAAGGTAGTCAGGTTGAGGAAGGGAGCTGATCAGGTCATGCAAGGAGTGAGGGCGGCAGCTTGGTTAAGAGAAGGAAAAACAGTCATGATAAGAGAACATCTGTTTCCTTGCCTTTTCTGCGTTCTAAAGGCCACTTGCATTCCTTGACTTGTGGTCCCTTCTTCCACCTTCAAATCCAGGAATGTTGGACTGAGTCCTTCTCGCACAGCCACCCCTCTGGTTCCTTCTGATTCCCTCCTCCACTTTTTTTTTTTTAAAAAGATTTATTTTATTTATTTCTCCCTCTACCCCCATTGTTTGTGCTCACTGTCTGCTCTCTGTTCGTTGTGTGCTCTCTGTGTCTGTTCTCTCTGTCTACTCATCTTCTTTTTAGGGGGCACCAGGAACCAAACCTGGGACCTCCTGTGTAGGAGGGAGGTGCATAATAATTTGAGCCACTGCTGCTCACTGCTTGTTGAGCCTCTCATTGTGTTTCCTTGTTGTATCTCCTCATTGTATCAGCTTGTTGCATCAGCTTGCTGCACCAGCTCGCTGTGTCAGCTCGCCATCTTGCTCATCTTTTTTACAAGGCACCAGTAATTGAAGCTGGGACCTCCCATGCAATAGGCAGGTGCCCAACTGCTTGATCCACACCTGCTGCTCACTTTCTTATATTAAAGAGCAGTTGTAGGTTTACAGAAAAATCGTGCAAGAAGTGCAGAGTTCCATATATCCCATTTTAGTTTCCCGGGCTGCTTAAAGCAGATAACATGAAATGAGTTGGCTTGAACAATGAGAATTTATTAACTTACAGTTTTGAGGCTGAGAAAAATGTCCAATTCAAGGCATCATCAAGGCAATGCTTCCTTCCTGAAGACTGGCTGTCAGTGATCCTTGGCTCCTCTGCCACATGGCAAGGCGCATGGCAGTATCTGCTGGATTTCCAGATTCGTTCCAGATTTTGTGCTTTCAGTGTCTTTCTGCAACTTTCTCTCTCTCTCTCTCTTCCTATATTCATTCCATTAATAAAGGACTCCAGTAATAGGATTAAGACCCATCCTGAATGAGGTGGGGACACCTTAACTGAAGTAGCCTCATCAAAAGGCCCTACTTACCATGGGTTCACACCCACATGAAGGGACTAGATTTAAGAACATGTTTTTCTGGGTTCCCTACAGCTTCCAACCACCACACACCCCACCCCACCCCCAATTTCCCTATAATTGACATTTTGCATTAGTGTGGCACATTTATGACAATTGATGAAACTATTATTATAATGATACCATTAACTACAGCCCATAGGTCACACAAGGGTGCACTCTGTGTATTCCTCTCCCACTTTTAAAGATCTTGTGATCATTTTGAACCCAGGATAATCCAAAATAATCTTTCTATTTTAAGGTCGATTGATCAGCAACCTTAATTTCCTCTACAACCTCAATTCCCCTTTGCCATGTAACCTAGCACAGTCATAGATTCCAGGGACATAGTCATCTTTGGGGGGGGGCATTTTTCTGCTTACCCTAGAGGCCCACAAAAATGTTTCCTTTTGAAATCAAAGAAATGAACTTTCTTCCTCTTCCATAGTGTTTTTAATTAATTTTAAAAAAATTTTTATTAGAGAGGTTGTGAGCTTATAGAACAGTCATGCATAATGCTCACAATTCCCATACATCACCCCTCCACCAACACCTTGCATTGTTCTAGAACATTTGTTACAGATGATGGAAAGAACATCATCAAAATATAACTACTGGGAAGCAGATGTGGCTCAACTGATAGAGCGTCCACCTACCATATAGGAGGTCCAGGGTTCGAACTCAGGGCCTCCTGGCCCATGTGGTGAGCTGGCCCACGCACAGTGCTGATGCGCGCAAGGAGTGCCGTGCCACGCAGGGGTGCCCCCCCTGTAGGGGAGGCCCATGCACAAGGAGTGCGCCCCACAAGAAGAGCTGCCCTGTGCGAAAAAAGCACAGCCCGCCCAGGAGTGGCACTGCACACACACAGAGCTGATGATGCAACAAAAAGAGACAAATATTCCCAGTGCCGTCGAGAATGCAAGTGGACATAGAAGAGCACACAGCAAATGGACACAAGAGAGCAGACATGGGGGAGGGAGGGGAGAGAAAGAAATAAAATAAATATTAAAAAAATATATATATATAACTACTAAGTATGGTCTATTGCTTACATTTGGTATATTTTCCCATATACCTCCCCCCATTATTCACACCAAGTATTAGTATTGTACATTTGTTACAGTGCCTGAGAAAACATTCTCATGTTTGTACTGTTAACCATAGTACATTTTCCACCACATGGTTCACTGTGTTATACAGTCCCATGCCTTGTACAGTTCATCCAAAGTGCACACTCAGTGGCTCTCACTTTCATCACAGAGTTATAGTCATCACCTCAGTAAAATTTTGAACATTTCTTTAGTTCAAAAGAAAAAATCTCTACCCCCCCATTATTGATAAGCATTGATCAATACTTTCTTTGATATTGCTACATGAATATTACAATACTACTGTCAACTGTAGTCCATAAGTTACAGTAATTGTATTATTCTTGTGCATCACCATATTCCTACCATCTTGTAATAGTGACGTACATTTGTTATAGTTCATAGAAGAACGTTCTTAAATGTACCATTAACCACCTCTGGGTTCACTGTGTTATTCGGTTCCTAGATTATTCTCCAGCTTTCTTTAAACTGACATTTACGATCCTACATGACCCCTTTCAGCCACAATCACATTTATAAATCAGCTGTGTTAATTATACTTACCATAATTTGTTACCATCAACTCTATCCATTTCCAAACTTTTACAGCCAAGCTAATTAAAAATTCTACATACATTAAGCATCAGTCCCCTTCTCAGCTCTCATCCTATCTCTTAGTAACATATACTCTAGATTTTTCTTATGTATAAAATAATTTTGCATTGATTTTTTTAAGAGAGGAACAATGTAACCTTGTGTACCTCTGAGGCCAAAACCTAAATTTAATAATCTTTACTGCTAAAAGTTAATTGACAGTGTTAGGGAGAAAAATTTGCTGTTACTACCAAAGACCTGAAAGCTTGATACATATAACTTTGAAATTTCTGCTACTCACGTGTTTAGATTTTATTGCGGGGTTAACAGAAAGGGATGGGAAACGGACTTTGGCCCAGTGGTTGGGGCGTCCGTCTACCATATGGGAGGTCCGCGGTTCAAGCCCCGGGCCTCCTTGACCCGTGTGGAGCTGGCCATGCGCAGCGCTCATGCGCACAAGGAGTGCCGTGCCACACAAGGGTGTCCCTGCGAGGGGGAGCCCCACGCGCAAGGAGTGCGCCCGTGAGGAAAGCCACCCAGCGTGAAAAGAAAGTGCAGCCTGCCCAGGAATGGCGCCGCCCACACTTCCCATGCCGCTGACGACAACAGAGGCGGACAAGGAGACAAGATGCAGCAAATAGACACCAAGAACAGACAACCAGGGGAGGGGGGGAAATTAAATAAATAAATAAATCTTAAAAAAAAAAAAAAACAGAAAAGAAAGGGAGTCTTGCACTTAAAAACCTAACGATTAACAATATTTAGTAATTTAAAATAGAATTTTTAAACCACTATAAAGACTTACATATGCCTTAGCTAATATTCTATTAATAATTGTATCACATGACTGAGGTTCAAGTTCTTGCTTCAAAGAATCATCAAAATAATAGTGGGGGGGGGGGGGCGGCGGACTTGGCCCAGTGGTTAGGGCGTCCGTCTACCACACGGGAGGCCCGCTGTTCAAACCCCGGACCTCCTTGACCCGAGTGGAGCTGGCCCATGCACAGCGCTGATGCGCGCAAGGAGTGCCCTGCCACGCAGGGGTGTTCCCTGTGTAGGGGAGCCCCACACACAAGGAGTGCGCCCTGAAAGGAGAGCCGCCCAGCACAAAAGAAAGTGCAACCTGCCCAGGAATGGTGCCCCACACAGGGAGAGCTGACACAAGATGGCGCAACAAAAAGAAACACAGATTCCCGTGCCGCTGACAACAACAGAGGCGGATAAAGAAGACGCAGCAAATGGACACAGAGAACAGACACCCGGGGTGGGGGGGGGAAGGGGAGAGAAATAAATAAATAAATCTTTAAAATAATAATAATAATAATAATATGGGAAGAGAAAAGAAAAAGAAAAGAAAAAAATAACATAAGGAGTGGATGTGACTCAAGCTGTTGAGCACCTGCTTCTCACATGGGAGGTCCCAGGTTCAATCCCCAATTCCTCCTAAAAACAAAAGCAACCAACCAAAAAAAAATCCAGCTCAGGGATGCTGATGTGGCTCAGTGGTTGAGCATTGGCTTCCCATATATGAGGTCCCAGTTTCCATCCCCAGCCCCGGTACCTCAAAAGAAAAAGAAAAGAAAAGAAAAGAAAAAAAAAACAAACAAACATGAAAGAGACTTTCAAACACTTGTTGTCTCTTGTTGTTGGGTATCCATCGTATTTTTTTTTTTTTTTTGCAACATATCCATTTTCTTTCTAGGCTCATTTTGTGCACCAGTAAGATTTTTGTGATTCTTCTCCCAAGTCCTCCACATTCTTTACAAACTGCTCACACAACTGTTTAATTGTTTTCAGTCTCTGTCTCTCAACAATTCTAGATTGTTGAAAAATCTTTTGTTGCTGTGGAAACATACTGTCGACATATTTTTCTTCTTGTTCCTCAGCTTTCTGCACATCTATATTCCACTGCTGAAACAGAGTCAAAAACTGCTGAGGGGGAAGCGGATGTGGCTCAAGCGATTGGGCTCCTGTCTACCATATAGGAGGTCCGGGGCTCAATTCCCAGGACCTCCTGGTGAAGGTGAGCTGGCGCAGGGTAAGCTGGCCTGTGCGGAGTGCTGACCCACGCAGGAGTGCTGGTCTGCGTGAAGTGCTGGCCTGTGTGGAAAGCAGGCACAGCAAGATGATGCAACAAAAAGAGACACAGGAGAAACAATAAGAGATGCAGGGGATCATGGAGCCGAGTTGGTGCAAGAGACTTAGCACCTCTCTCCCACTCCAGAAGGTCCCAGAATTGGTTCCCGGTGCTACCTATAGAGAAGACAAGCAGACACAGAATACACAGTGGATGGACACAGACAGCAGACAATGGGGGGCAGGAGGAGAAATAAATAAATCTTAAAAAAAAAAAACTGCTGAGAATATTCTTGGTTAAGTTTTTTCTGCCTTTGTTCTTGTGCTTTCTAAACATGTTCAGTTTTCTGGTTACTGTTTTTTTTTTAAAGATTTATTTTATTTATTTATTTATCTCCCCTCCCCCCCCCCGCCCCAGTTGTCTGTTCTCTGTGTCTATTTGCTGCGTCTTCTTCTTTGTCCCCTTCTGTTGTTGTCAGCGGCACGGGAATCTGTGTTTCTTTTTGTTGCATCATCTTGTTGTGTCTGCTCTCCGTGTGTGCGGTGCCATTCCTGGGCGGGCTGCACTTTCTTTTGCACTGGGTGGCTCTCCTTACGGGGCGCACTCCTTGCGCGTGGGGCTCCCCTACATGGGGGACACCCCTGCATGGCACGGCACTCCTTGCATGCATCAGCACTGCGCATGGCCAGCTCCACACGGGTCAAGGAGGCCCAGGGTTTGAACCACGGATCTCCCATGTGGTAGACGGATGCCCTAACCACTGGGCCAAGTCCACTTCCCATGGTTACTGGTTTTGAGAGAAGACTTGATATATGTAGCAATTTGATATTATTTATGAATTCCAAAAAAGATATTTGGTTAGGTTTGTAAACTGGTCTGTTCCTCTTGGTGTGATAATCCTTTGATTGTATTAGATTCAGCTGAGACATCTGAGTAAATTCTATTAAGATTAGGGCTTGGGAAACGGACTTTGGCCCAGTGGTTAGGGCGTCCGTCTACCATATGGGAGGTCCGCGGTTCAAACCCCGGGCCTCCTTGATCCGTGTGGAGCTGGCCATGCGCAGCGCTCATGCGCACAAGGAGTGCTGTGCCACGCAAGGGTGTCCCCCGCGTGGGGGAGCCCCACGCGCAAGGAGTGCTCCCGTGAGGAAAGCCGCCCAGCATGAAAAGAAAGAGCAGCCTGCCCAGGAATGGCGCCGCCCACACTTCCCGTGCCGCTGACGACAACAGAAGCGGACAAAGAAACAAGACGCAGCAAATAGACACCAAGAACAGACAACCAGGGGAGGGGGAGGAATTAAATAAATAAATAAATCTTAAAAAAAAAAAAAAAAAAGATTAGGGCTTTGAGTCAATCATGTCCTTAGAGTGCGACTCAGTTTTGAGTCCCAGCCCCCTTGGTGGGCTGATAAAACACAGAAGTAGACACAAGAGAAGGAGATACACAGGAGAACACAGAAGAATAGAGATGGATCCATGGACATGGCAGAGGTCCCAGGAAGAGAGAGGAGCCTGATAGTTTACAGCTGACCTTGTGAAGAGATCAGAGCAGCTGAGCCTGGAAAGAAATGCACCCCAAGGAGAGAGACGTGCTTTATGCCAACATACAGCTGGGATCCAAAGAAGCTGGGACCACGGAGCCTTAAAAGGAAAGAGGAAGGCTGAACCCTTACAGACACCGTCTACCATCTTGCTTCAACATATGGCAGCAGACTTTGGGTGAGCAAGTACCTCTATGGTACCTTGAGTTGGACTCTTTAGGGCCTTGTGACTGTGAGCTTCTACCCCCGATAAATGCCCTTTATAAAAGCCAATAGAGGCAGTGGACTTGGCCCAGTGGATAGGGCATCCGTCTACCACATGGGAGGTCTGTGGTTCAAACCCCGGGCCTCCTTGACCCATGTGGAGCTGGCCTATGCGCAGTGCTGATGCACGCAAGGAGTGCCGTGCCATGAAGGGGTGTCCCCCATGTAGGGGAGCCCCACGCGCAAGGAGTGCGCCCGGTAAGGATTGCTGCCCAGCGCAAAAGAAAAAGTACAGCCTTCCCAGGAATGGTGCTGCACACACGGAGAGCTGACACAGCAAGATGACGCAACAAAAAGAGACACAGATTCCCGTGCTGCTGTCAACAACAGAAGTGGACAAAGAAGAAGATGCAGCAAATAGACACAGAGAACAGACAACAGGGGTGGGAGAGGAAGGGGAGAGAAATAAATAAATAAATAAATCTTTAAAAAAAAAGCCAATAGCTTGCTGGTCCTTTGCATCAGCACACCTTTGGCTGAGTAATATAGTATACATTTCCAATCTTCTTTTTTTTTTTTTTTTTTGCAGTTTTGAGATATATTCACATACCATAGGATCTACCCATCCAACCTTTTTCTCTTTAACAAGAGCCTTGTTAATGTCAGCTCCAGATCTTTCCAATGTATTCTATACTTCAGCCCCCGTATCTTTCTCAATTATTCCAGTACAAGGTCTTTTCTTTTCATGCTTATCAGTTACTGGAAACTGTCCTTCTATAACATCTTCCCCTGAGCCACTCAGATCTTTATTATCTTCATTCTCAAAGTCATAGACTCATATAAACTGATCCTCCATTACTGGCTTCCCGGATTTCCTGATATGCTATCTTCCAGAAATGCCATAATTAGAAATTTTCTGACTCGATGGTCACAAACCAAAATCCAGAGCTGGACAAACTGCTCCCCCTCCTCAGGCCTGAAAAAAAACTACCCCAAGGGTCATGAGCCACAGGTGTCATCCCAAGAGAGGCCCCACAATTCCAGCCTCCCTCACCCCCCACTCCTCACCCGAGGTATACGCTTTGCAGCCGCGACTCTGAGCTCCTATAGTCGAGATTTTAACTCCATGTGTTTATTCTTATTTATTTCGTATTAGTGAGACCTTACATTATATGTCCTTTTGTGTCAGGCTGATTTCACTCAGCATAATGTCCTCAAGATTCATTCATGTTGTCATGTGTCCCAATTTAGAAGAAATGAACTTTTAAGTCAAATAAATTGTTTTAATATATAATAGGAATAGATTCAACTTTATGCCATTTTTTGTGGTCACGAAGCATAATTTAAAATATATATGAGCCAGGTTAGTAGGGAAATTAGGAGATGAGCCACAGCATGGCGGCAGACAGCATGGCCAGACCTCACTGGGACCTTGAGTGTAAACTTGAGGCCCCAGTTTCTGTTTCTGGGACCTCTCCTTGGCCCTGGATATTCCAAACAGTTCTCACCATTGGTCCCACCTGGGGTAGCCAGTAATAGCAGGGGCCCCCTCCCCTTAGGATTAGTAATGGGATGGGTAATCAATAGTTTAATAAAGGTGACTGTGCAAGCCAGCTTGCTCTCTCTGCCTGGAGGAGCCCATACCAAATCTTTTTTTTTTTTTTATTTTTTTTTATTTTAATTTTTTTATTTTTTATTGACTTTGTAATAATATTACATTAAAAATATATATGTGAGGTCCCATTCAACCCCACCCCCCCACCCCCCCTCTCCCCCCCCCCCCCAACAACACTCGTTCCCATCATCATGACCATACCAAATCTTGGTGTGTATTTCCATCTTCTCTCCTGTAGCAGTTTGATATGGTTATGAATTCCAAAAATAGATATTGGATCATATGTGTAATCTGGTCTGTACCTGGGTGTGATTAAATTATGATTAGGCCTTGGACTGGATCACGTCATCAGGGCTTTGAGTCTCCCACACGTTGGGTGGGGACTCACAGATAAAAGGCATGGCAAAGGGCAGAGCTGAGGGTTTTTGGTGTTGGAATTTGATGCTGAAGCCTTAAACTGAAGCCCTGGAAAGTAAGCTCACAGAGAAGAGAGAAGCAAGCCACAGGAATAATGGAACTCTAAGCCCAGGAAGAAGCAAGCCCTGAGAAGAGAGGAACCCTGAACCCAGAGAGAAGCAAGACCCTGGAAGGGAGGAACCCAGGAAGCCTGAACCCTCACAGCCATTGGCAGCTGTCTTGCTCCAACATGTGAAAATAGCCTTTGGTGAGGGAAGTAACTTACGCTTATGGCCTGATATCTGTCAACTCCTCCCCCAAATAAAAATCCTTTATAAAAACCAACCGATTTCTGGTATTTTGCATCAGCACTCCTTTGGCTGACGAATACATCTTTGCATATATTTTGTTGTTTGTGAAAGTAGTGGGTCCTCGGTGTCTTGCTGTGGCCCCGCCTACCTGACCTTCAGTTCCACCCACTGGCCTTGTGCTCTTCCCAGGAATAAAGGATTCTGGGGTGTTTCCTTAACAAGAGGATTTTCGCAAAGCCAGGAACCTAGGGAACCAGCAATTGGCAGAGGTGGAAGGAAATTATCTTGGCGGGTGGGGCAGGGGATGTCTGAAGGCCCCTCTGAGCAGACCAAGGGGGCTGGAGGTGCAAGGCAGGGGAAGGGGCAGGAAGCAACCCCCGCCCCTTGCTCACCCCTTCTTGCTTTGGCAGGATGACCCCGAGTAAGGCTGGAGGCTGCTGCTTCTAGCCTGTGGCCTTGGGCAGATTCCTTAGTCTTGCCTGAGTTCAGGTAAGTGGGACAAGAGCAGCCCATCTCCTGGGGTTCTCTGTGTGCCCCGGGGCCACCTGGATCAGAATGACTGTGGGGGTGGAGTGGAGGGACGTTTGAGAACCACAGCTCAGGTGAGGCGGTCTGCGGCAGAGGCCTGCCTTATGCTTGAGAGCACAGGTTCTAGCTGAGGTGGGGGGCTTCGCGGTGACAGCAAAGCCAGGCCTTGTGGCTTGGCAGGGAACTGGCCTCTTGCAGGTTTGAGGCCCGGGAGGGTGTCAGAGCTGTCACCTGTTGCCCTGCTTATCAACTCCTTGGTCTGCATTCCATCACCCCTCACCCTCCTTGTGCAGGGACACTCTTGAGGTGACCGCCCCACCCAGTCCAGGCTGGGCTGAACAAGGGGCAGGGGGCAGTGGAAGGGGAAGGTGGGGGGTTCTAGAACCTTATTTGTTGGCTGGCAGGATGCTGCTTTCGGCCCTGGGTTTCCCTCCCACTTCTGCCCCCTCTAGCTGGATCCTCTCCGGTTCCCAAATGTCCCCTGTCCTTGAACGCTGCCCTGGAGCTCTCTGCTCCCTCCCTCATCCTCCTCCAGGGTCTTCCTGCCTCCTTCTTTCAATCCATCAGCGATGCCCATGACCTCAGGAGGAAGGACAGCTCTTCACCCAACTTTCAAGTCCCCTTGCAATGGCGCCATCCTGGTTTCCTTGCGTACAGCAGTGCTACCGTCCAACGGGGGCCGCTGGGTGTCCCCTGGCACTGGTGTCGTCAGGCCACAAGGGACTGATCTAAGGCGGTGGGGAGGAGTAGAGGGAGGGGGCTCCTGCCTGCAGGTCAGCAGTGCCGCCTCTTTCTGTCTAGCAGCCCCAGGACCACGTATGGGGCACCCCCCACTGTGTCAATACGTTCCAGGACCTCAGGCAGACAGGGATGGGATTCTGGTAAGGGACGTAGTCTGCATCCAGCCCTTGCAGCTGGACAAACATCTCGGCCTTGCTTTGTGAGCCCTGGGCTGATCTGAGCACGCCTGCTCGGCAAGTTTGCCCCGTGCCTCCCCCAGGGCGGCCTGCACTGGGGCCCCTGATGCCCCTGGCCCGAGGGGCCCAGAAGGTGCAACCCCAGTGAACACAGCTGCCCAGAAATCGGCTGTGGCCTAAAGCTGCCTGGTCTCTCCTTTCTCATTGTTCCTGTAGCTGTGTTGGAAAGACGCTACCGGATGCCTAAGGCAAAGATGCCCAGGTAAGTGGGATTCAGCGCCGAGGGCGATTCATGCACCAGCAGCGATGGCAGAAAACTGGCTCAGCTCGTGGCTGAAAGCTCAGTGCAGAGTCCTGGGAGGGGAGGAGTATGTGGTCGGGTCTGAGGCGAAGGGCAGCCTCCATTCCTCTAAGCCATGGGTTCTGAAACTTTGTTTTCACGGACCCCTTTGTCAGACAGGTGAAGACCACAGACCCCTTCTCAGAATGTAGTGGCGGATAGTTTTATGATATTCAACATCAGGGTCGGAAAAAATATAGTAAGTTGACTTAAAAAAAAAAATACTGTAGTATTCTTTTTAAAAAAAGATTTATTTATTCCCCGTCCCCACCGCTGTCTGCTCTCTGTGTTCATTTGCTGCACGCTCCTCCCTGTCTGCCTCTGTTGTCAGCAGCACGGGAATCTGCGTTTCTCTTTGTTGCGTCATCTCGTGCATCAGCTCTCCTTGTGTGCGGTGCCACCCCTGGGCAGGCCAAGCTCATGGACCCCTTGTTAAGAACCCTTGCTCTAAGCCCGAACTGAACTCAGGACCCACCAGGCCACCTCCTCAGAAGGGTTCAAGAGAGGGAGGGAGGGAAGCAGATGTGGCTCAACTGATAGAGCGTCCGCCTACTATATGTAAGGTCCAGGGTTCGATACCCAGGGCCTCCTTGACCCATGTGGAGCTGGCCCATGTGCAGTGCTGCTGTGTGCAAGGAGTGCCGTGTCAGACAGGGGCGTCCCCTGCCTAGGGGTGCCCCCCACACAAGGAGTGCGCCCTGTAAGGAGAACCGATCTGCACAAAGAAAGCGCAGCCCACCCAAGAGTGGTGCTGCACACATGGAGAGCTGATGCAGCAAGATGACGCAACAAAAAAAAGACATAGATTCCTGGTGCCGCATGATAAGAATGCAAGTGGACACAGAACACACAGTGAATGGACACAGAGAACAGACAACTGGGGCAGGGTGGGGGAAGGGGAGAGAAATAAATCTTAAAAAAAAAAAAAAAGGGAGTGAGGTCTTCCTGGGACCCCTCCCTGGGCCACACGGGGGTAGAGGGCATGACCTTCCTGCCCAGAGCCACCCTCCCAAGAGCTCCCTCCTCAGAACCTACTCCCCAGGGACCCTCCTCCTTGGAGCACAGCCCCCCAGAAGCCTCCCGCCTCAAAACCCCCCCTCTCCAGCGGCACCTTCTCAAGGTGACACCTCTCTGCCTCACAGGACTTCCTTTGACCTTCTAGCAGTTTCCCAAGCTATGTTCCAGGGAAGTGGTGTTGGCTCCCGGGGCCTCCAGGAGGGTGCCGGACGGTCAGGTGACTGGGGAATGCTGGGTGAGGCAAACGCATTTACTAAGGGAAACTTCCAGAGCCTGAAGAATTCTTGTGTGAAGTGTGTACCCGGAATGCTCCTCAGCTGCCCTTGGCGGTTTGCACTGCACAGGCCAGCTGGAGGGCTGCTGTAGACTCCTGCCTCCACACAGTGGCACATGGGGGAAGGCAGAGGGCGTGGGGCTGATGCAGGGGTTGAGGTGGGTGGCCCACACCTGGCTGCCGGGGCACTGTGGCCTTTGGGGCATTTTCTAAACCCTGCACCTGACTGGCTTCACGGGGCATTCACACAGCAGCCCCCTCTCCATAAAGGCATGGCCTGGCCCCTCAGGGACAGTAAGGGCCCTGTTAGAAGCACAGGAACGGGGCCGGGCCCCAGGGAGCAGCCAGTCGCGCAGAGCTGGGGAGCTGGGAGTGGGAGTGCACGAGGGCTGAGGTGTCTCCACATCTGCTAGGTGCTCGGCCACTGACAGGCCTTCCTCCCAGGCACCCAGCTGCCCCTCAGTGGGTCCCCAGCCACTGCCAGCTCCCACTGGCTGACAAGGAGGTGAGCTGCCATGTGGTGTTTACTCCTGCTTCCAGAATGGATGGCCACCCTGATGGGGGCCCTCAGGACCCCAGGGTAGGCTGAGGAGAGGAGGAGGGAGCACCCAGGGACTCGCTCAGCGCTCTGACACCTCTGTGCCAGCAAAAGGCAGTTGAGTGTCTGACTCCAGAGTGAAAATGTGTTTTAATGGTCTTGGGGACCCCAAGGACAACCATGGGGTTGTCACACGAAGTAGGCGGCCAGGGCTGACATCTTGTCCTTGGGCCGCCGGGGGCTGGGCTTGCCCAGGGGCCGCCGACCCCGGCCCCGGCCCCGGCCCTGCCGGCGCCCCGGGCCGCCGCGGTGCATGGGGTGGCAGGCGGCCGCGTGCTTCAGCTCTACCAGCTCCTGGAAGACGGGGTCGCAGAAGACGCAGCCCGTGTGCTGCGTCTCGTCGCCAGGCAGTGGGGACTTGGCCTTGTTGAAGTCCACGTCGAGCAGGGCGGCCTCGCAGGTGGCGCAGGTGTCGGCGGACACGCGCACGCGGTGGGCGTTCTCGAAGCAGTGCGCCACCACGTTGCACCGGTTGCAGGCGACCTTCCACTTGGGGCCCGAGGTGGGGTCGAGCACCAGCACGCCGCTCTCGCACTCCACGCACTGGCCGATGCCCAGCATGCTCAGCGAGTGCTGGCAGGTGGGGTGCGTGCACTCGTTGCAGCCCATGCCTGAGGGGGGCACACACACGTGTACGCGGGGAGACAAGGCAACCCAGACCCGCGTCCTCCCCGCCTGCCCCTGTCCTCAGCTCTGTACACCCCTGACCCTCCCGCTCTTTGCCCTGTACCCTGCAGGACCCCACCGCCTTCTCTCGGTGCCTTGAGCTCCAGGATGGCCCTGGAAGGAAACACTTCTCAGCTTTCCTCTGGGGAAAGGCCCTTGCTCAAGCCTGGCCCACCCCCCTCCATTCTCTGCTTATCTAAAACCTCCTCAGCTTTCAAAGCCTGCAAACATCGCTTCCAGGAAGCCCACCCAGCTGGTTCCAGTCAAGGCACAGGTCCTTCACTTTCCTTTCCAGCAATCTGTGGCCCTTCTGTCCCTGGGCCGTGGGGGAGAGTTGGCTGCTCTGGAAGCAGCTGGGAAGAGGGGGTGGGGCTCCCTGCCCATGCCCCCTCCTGCCAGCCTGACTTCAAGTGCTTCCCCAGGCCCCCTGGGCTCCCTGCACACCTGGGGGTGAGGGTGAAGGCCTTACTCCCCCAGCACCCCACTCCTCGTCTGCGATAGGGGATGATGATGCCCCCAGCTGCGGCAGAGCGGGCAGAGGCCCTGGGCCTGCCTTCGGACTCCTGACTTGGTGCTCTCTACTGCCTGGACACGCGGCCTCTGCTCTCCAATGGTGAGCCCCAGCACAGTGAGAACAGCCGCTAGAGAGCAGACCCCATGCTGGGCAGGCGCCACGGATCTCTTGCTTCTCTGTCACCCCGACCAGGTGGCAATGCAGCACCCCCTGCCAAGACCAGACCAACCGACCAATTCAGACTTGTAGAGAAGATGCTAGACCAACCAGCCAGCAGGTGCCTTAGAGACACCCCCACGGGTTCCCACCTCAGCTCTGGGAGCTTTTGAGAGTGAGGCCAGGGGCTACCCCTCACCCTGGTGCTAGTCTGGGGTGGGTGCAGAGTTGAGATGCAAAGTCCCTGTGGGGACTCACCTTTCTTCATGTCTCTGAAAGGCGGGTGGTTGTAGCAGTAGGGGCACAGCGGGTAGCTCTTGCCCCGCGAGCCTGAGGACCACAGGACCAGCTCGAAGTCGTCCAGGGGGCACCGGAGCTCCTTGTAGAGCTTGATGGTGCCGTTCTGGGGCAGCGTGTAGGTCTCGTCGCAGTGGGAGCAGTGCAGGCGGCTCGGCTTGGCCTACGGCGGGGGGAGTCACGGGGCCGTGGGGCCTCCCGCCTGCCCACCTCTACTTACCCTCGGTGACGAGGAATGCACTGCCCTCCCAGCCACCACTGCTCAGACAGGGCTCCCCTCACGCATCAGGCCTGAGCGCCCCGTGAGGATGGGCAAAATCCCTCATGGATGTGAACGTGTGGGCGGCTAGTAACGCTGGGCAATGGGTTCAAGGGGTTTAGCAGCTGTGGGTTTAGCAATGGGAAAACTCCGGGTGTTTGCTGGCAAGGCTGCTTGAGGCCTCCCGATTGTTTTTGTGGGGCAACCTGAAAAGGATCAACTTCGGGGATGACCGAAGGTAAAGCCGAGGCCTACGGAGGAGAAGTGACTTGCCCAAGTCTGCAGCAAGTCTGCAGCGGGCAGAGGGACGGCTGCAGTGCCTCCCTGCAGCTCTCCCCACCCCTATCTGCCCATCCACTCCTGCCCGCCCACCTACCTGGATGTACTTCATGAACCGGTGGCACTTCCCACACCGGGACAGGGGCTTGCCCGTGGCTGCCAGTGGCGAAAAAGACACCTCCATCAACTCGTCCATGCCTGGAAGCAAAGGGAGCCCAGCAGGGTCACAGCGGTCCCTGGGCAGGGGTGGGGGTCCCTGTGCCCAGGTGCTCCAGTGGCCAAAAGGGTGACTGGGCAGGCCGAGGTGGCTGGGAGAGACCGCTGCATTGGGTCATGTAGGGGGGCAGGACCCCTCCGAAGGGTGGACAGAGGCCATGGGCCCGCAGTCCTGAGCTGGGAGTGGAGGCACTGGGCTGGGCAGGAGGGAGGCGGCCCCTACCAGCGATGGAGTCGACAAAGTAGTGGAACTTCCTCTTGAAGATGTCCAGGGTGTGCCCCAGGACCTGCTGGTAGTCGGCCTTGCCCTGGGCGATCAGGTTCAGCTGCTTCTCAACGGCGCTGCGGATGGTGGGCAGCACCAGCTCCGCGTCTGCCGGTGGAGGCGGGGGCTGCTGTGAGGTGGAGGCCCCCACCTCCAGCTCCGGCCCGGCCCCCAGCCTCCCCCTGACTCAGCCAATACTGGGCAGGTCCCTTGGTCACCACCGCCAACAGGCCCACCCAGAAAATCCCGTGCGGAGTGGCTGGGCCTGCCTGTCTCCAGGACCAAGTGGCTGACGAGCTCCTGGCAGTGCTTGGGCCCGCTCCGCACGCCTCCATCCCCCTGCGGGGCCTCAGGGGACAGAGCAGGGACAAGCACCATAGCCAGGCCTAAAGGAGCTGGTCAGCGGGGAGGAGCCCCTCACCGCACATGCCCATTCGCCCATCCGGGGCACCTGGCCCTGCTCTTGGCGGGGCCTAGGGGGCCCTGGATCAGCGCCCTTGTGATAGGAGTTGGAGGAGTATGTGTGTGGGGTGGCCGGGGGCTCCCCGCAGGGCCGAGGCCCACGCACCTCGCTATCTGGGGAGGTGAGGGACCCGCGGCCTGGAGGGCCAGGGGTGGACCTACTCACCGATCTTGTAGTAGCCGTGCACCAAGACGATGCCGAGGTTGGTGGGCCTGAGCCGGCGCCCGCTCTCCACGGTGACGTAGTTCCGCTGGCAGATGTTGTTGATGTGCACGGGGATGCTGGCGTCTGTCCCTGGAACGCGGGAGGCGAGTGAGCCCCAGGGGCCCCGTGTCTTCCCTGCCTGCCATACTGCGCCGTGCACTCAGCCCCTTTGCTGCTCTGGCCGCCCGTAGGAGGAAGGTGGATGGGCACCGGACGCCCTGCTGTCCACGTGCTGAATGTGAGGGTGGCCCTCACGGCACTGGGGGGAGTGACTGTCACTTCTCTTACGAGAACATGGAGGCTCAGAGAGAAAGGAGCTCAGCCAAGGTCATGCGGCTGGCTCTGCGCCTGCTGCCAAGTCAGCTCTCAAGCTGGTACGAGTGACCTCGCGGCCTCTCCTGCGGCACCACCCCCTTTCCAGTCAGGGCTCTTTCCACCTCTGTGCCCGTTCCCGCCTCTGCCCCAGCACCCACTGCAGCCGCCAAGGGCCAGGTTTCCTGGGCACCTCGGTCTCACCACCCGTGCTGCTTGCCTTGACATCGCCCAGGGCGCAATATTCCAGAGACGCTGGCCAAGCCAGGGGAGGCCAAAGACTGCCCCTCCCTCACTGTGCACTGGGCACCTCGGCACCTGGCGGCGTCAGTGCCGCCTCGGTTGTTTTTGACACCACCATGCCCTGCTGCCTCTTGCCCATGCACTCGGGTGTCAGGAATCCACCGCCCTGCACGACCACGCCATCCCTTTCGCCCACCTCGTCTGCGCAGAGGGCACATCCACTGGCCCACTCGGCCCGGCACTTTAAAATCACGAGTTGACGAATGGGATCAGATCGTGTTGAAATGAGAAGCTGAGTCTGGGGGTGAGGGTGGGGAGCCCCTTCCCCAGCGGCTGGCAATGCCTTTGCTCCAGAACCTACTCCAGGATCCTGCCCAGACCCCGCCGAGGAGCAGGGGGTGGGCCTCAAGGGGTTCCAAGGAAGACCCCTCTTCTACTGCTTCCCTGGGTCCTAAGATTCCAGAGACCAGAGGCCACCACAAGCCCGTCCCAGGGCGCGCCCACCCACCCCCAGAAGATGTCGTCATGGCGGCTTTCCCACCCTGAAAGCCTCCTTCTTAGAAAAGGCAGGACTGAGGATGAGGCATTCCAGTCGGGATAGCATCAGGCGAGGGGACAAAAAGGAATGGGAGTCTGCACGCTTGCCAGACATACATCTGCTCTTTCCCTCGCACAGCAGCTCTGAGTGAGAGCGTCACGTGTGAAGAAGCCCGGGTTCAGAGGTCAAGGGGCCCCCAGGTCCCGGTGCTTGCAGGGATGAGGCTGGGTCAGGACCCAGGTCTGGCGGCTCCGAGAAGGCTTCCCCCCCGCTGCTGCCCTGGGTGGCTCCCAGCTCACCCCGTGGTGCGTTCCCGCCACAGCCCCGATGGGCCCCGGTGGCTGCCCCAGTCAACAGGGCTGCCCTCAGCTGCCCCCTGCTCCTTCAGCAGGAGGGTGTGTCTGCTGGTCTGGACTGCTGCCTAGAACGTGGGTGCCAGATGCCGCAGACATGATGAGTTCTCCCCACCCAGGTGGGGGCGCCCTGTCGCTGGGCGGGTGGGGGGTGACCCACACTCAGAGGCTGAGATGCTACGTCAGGCCCAGCAAGAGCAGCCCAGGGCCCAGGCGCCCTGCCAAGGCCACTGAGGACCCCAGGTAAAGGTGAGACGCTCCCAAGGAGCCTGTTGGACTGACTCTCATGAAGGGAGTCTGGGGACACGGGCCCCCTCCCGGGCCATGGCCCTCCAGGGCTGGTCGATGGGGAGGTCTGGGAGGCCAAGGCTGTGCATCAGGGACCGGCTGAGCACTGGAAATGGAGACACGTCCCGGCCCCTAGGCTGGGGTCTTGGGGGGCCACCACGCCCGTGAGGAGTGTGCTTTCAAGTCTGCTGCCTGCTCCGATCCCAAGAACTTCTGCTCATCCCCACCACTGTGCTCCCACTGCTCCAGCAGGGCAGCAGCTCCTGTGAGAATCAGGGTCCCGGTCACCCAGTCACAGGACTGGTACCAGCTGGTTCCGTGGACTTAGGTGGGGGGATTCTGACCTGACTTCTGAGGTGGGTGCCAGCCCCACAGTGCCCGAGGGTGTGGCGAGGGGCTGCCCACAGAAGCCTGGCAGGCTCGCTGGACGCAACCCGGGCCACTAGCTGCCAGACGCTACTCGGCACACCTGAGCTGGGCGGGGCTGGTGGAATCGCTGCCCTCCCCTGGCGATGAGGGTCCTGGAGAATGGGCTGGGGTCTGGGCGGGCACACTCACCGATACCGTGCTTCTCCATGAGCGTAATGAGCTCGGCCTCTGTTAGGTAGTCGGGGGGGCTGGTCTGCTTCTCCAGCATCTTCACCTCGCTGATGGGGAAGGTGTCGCCCTTCTGGCAGGTGGGCAGGCTCTCCTCCAGGGGCACGCTCTGCCAGGGCATGATCTCCGTGAAGCCTGCACAGATGGAACCCCCCGCCCTCAGGTCTGAAGGAGGCTGTTTGGCCCGTGAGGGTGGAGAGGAAGAGGGCTGGGGCTGGTGTCCTACCTGGTGAGATGACGGTCCTCCCCGAGCAGGAAAAGTGCTCGGGCCCGATCCTGAAGGAGATGGAGCTCTGCAGGTACTTGCAATCGGCGCTGACCGTGGCGATGAAGTGGCGGGTGATGTACTCGTACAGGCGCCAGGCGTCACCCCCTGGGATGGGCCCGGGAGGGATCACCCTGGGAACCCGGTGGGGAGCCCTGCTCTCACAACACCCAGTGCCCAGCTCCGTCAGCAGTGCTCTGCATACGGGCCCTCGTGGTTCCTCGCCAGGCCTTCCCGGGTGAGGCCCCCAACTTCGGTATGAGAAGCCAAGGCTGGGCCTGCCCCAGCACAGGAAGGGAACGTGGGGGCATCCTGGACCACGGTAGGCCTTCCTCTGCTGTGGCCCCACCTCCCCTGCCCACATCTGCTCCCACACAGGGCCCTCTGCCCATCCTGCCTCCGCTGCCTGGATGCACACCGTGCCATGCAAACTCGGAATGTGCAGAGGTGACGCCTGTTTCCATCCCAGCGTGCTCCCTTCTCCCTGCCTCTGACTGAGGGGAGGTGGGAGGAGTCCCTGTCATTAAGCCCTCTCTCTCCTCATCTGTATCCTGTCTCCCCACAAAGCCCTCCAACCTCTTGCACGGCCTCGCTGTCCCGGGGCCCTTGCACGGCTGCCCGCCCACACCACACTATGGCAATGGGCACAACGGTGGCTGTGCTACTTTAGCTTCTCGCCTCCCAACCCCAAGCCCTGAGGACTGTGTATCTGGGGGTGGGGTGGGGGTTGATACCTAATTCGGCCTCTGTGGCAGACCTCATGGGAGTGATTGGGGGGTGGTCTCCAGCATCGTGGCCTTTCCGTGGGCGGTTGATGCCCTCTGCCAACAGCTGCTTCACCTGAGGGAGAGAAGACAAGGCCAAGTCTGAGTCCAGGCCTGGTTGCTCTCCCACAGGGAGGGGAGCCATGGCCAGTTTGGGTCTGGCTGCAGAGCCTGAGCTGGTGAGGCCTCGTGGGCAGTGCAGGGCCCCCCCGGCCAGCTGCAGCTCACCGTGTCGGCCCAGTAGGGGTGGTTGGCCTGCTGGCGCAGCGGGCCCTTCAGGTCAAAGTTCTCCGGGTAGTGGGTGGTCTCGGTCCGCGGGTAGCTGATGTAGCCCTGGGTGTAGAGCCGTTCTGCGGTCTGCATGGCGTGCTGCGGCCCCAGGCCTGTGGGAGACGGGAGGTGTCAGCCAGCCTGGAGGGTGCGGGGGCCACGCTCTCAGCCGGGACTCTGAACTGGCACTGACCCACAGTGTGGAGCCCACGTGGCGTTGCCCTGAATCAGGTGGGGGACTCAGGTCAGGGAGCATGATGATGACACGCTGCTCGTCCTTTCTCTTTCTGGCCCATGGTGTCACCCTCATAGTGCTGGGCGCCCTCAGGGTGCCTCGCTCCCAGGCCTAATGGCTGCAGCCGTGCCTGGGGGCCGGTTAACGTCTCGCTTTGAGGGCAGGGCCAGTGCCCACCTCCAGTTCTGGCTCCTAGGGGCACCTTGTGCCCTCAGCACTCCCAGGGCTATGGTGGATGGTGTCACGTCCCCCTGTAGAGACACGTTCAAGTCCTCAGGCCTGGTCCAGTGGGTGTGAACTCGTTTGTAAATGGGATCTTAGAAGAGCCTGCTAACAGGAGGCCAAACTGAATCAGGGCCCTAACCTTACGTGATTATAGTCATGATAAACATGTAACTGAGAAATGACCAGATGTATTCACTAAATTGTATTTTAGGTCCTTGCTAACCTTCTGATATAGTGCAATGTGCCAAAAATAAATACCAGTAACTGTAATAGTTCACTGAACTCTAACCTTGATGCATGTTAGCCTGGCGATATAGCCAGAAGCTGATATCTATAACTATTGTAACTTGTTGACCTGTAACCCAGATGCCTTGTTTCTTTGATTCTGATGCAATTTTCTGTAACTGCAAAATTTTCACCCTGTAACTGGACAGTAGTGAAACAACACATGACTGGCCCTGCTTGTCTCCCCTTATCTTGTTTTGCAACCCTGAAGCCAGGTGCCCTTCCAAGCAGCTCCCTTAATAATTACTAAAGGTGAGCCAGCCTGGAACTGGCTGCCTTGCTCGTTTTCCTGAGCCTGCCTGCCTTTGTTTGCATACTATAGTTTCTTCTACAGTATCTGTCAGGGTGACAGATTTAAGGCCCAGAGACTTTCTGATCTTTCTCTGCACTTACTTTCTCTCTTTGAAACCCCGGTGTCACAGAATTGGCTCTTCCATGTGCATAGGGTAGCTTGCCCATACTTGATCACAATCAAGCAGAGAAAATTTGGATATAGTTAAGAGTGAAGAGGAGACAGACAAACGGCCACGTGATAGAAGCTTGCTAGCAAGCTCCTACCAGAACGCTACAGACTTTGGAGAAGGCAGGGCCAGTCTAGCCTCCCAAACTATGAGACAAGTACATTCCTGTTGTTTAAGCCAACCAGTGTGTGGCCTCTGTCAGAGGGACTAGCAAACTAAGACACGGACCATAGCACGTGGAGGGGTGGCTCGTCCTGCTGCGCCCTGACCAGGGGAGGCTGGCACCAGCTGGCTGTCACCCAGTCTGTGCTGCCCTCCTGTGCTCCCTCCTAGAGATGTTCCCAAGGCCCTGGGCTTCTGGAAGCAGGGAAGGCTGCCACAGCAAATGCCTAGAGGCTACCAGCTGGTCAGAGACCACCAACTTCCCAGCCCAGCCCCTTTTCACTACTGAGGAAACGAGGCTGACAGAACCCGACAGCAGGAGAGGGGCCTCAGCCTCCCACTCCTGCACCTGGGACGCTGTCCTGGGACTGATGCCAGGATGTTCCTCTCCTGCAGTGACACTCATCACTGCTGATAGAACATACTGCTAGGGGAGCAGGTGTAGCCTAGTGGTTGAGCTCCTGCTTTCTATGAACGAGGGCCCAGGTTCAATCCCTGGTACCTCGTAAAAAAAAATGTACTGCTTCACGTCATTTAATCCTTATGGCAACCCAAAGAGACAGGGACCATCATTGCCCCCATTTTCCCACAAGGCACCTGAGGGACCCTCAGGAGAAACAAGGAAGTGGCTGGGCTGGGACTGGACCAGATGTTGCCTCCAGAGCTGGAACTCTCCTGGTTTAAATGCCTCAGAGGGCCCCACTGTGAGGGTGAGCCTTTCTGGAACCTTCTGAGTATTCACTCCTGCTGGCAGCTGCTTGGTCACCTGACAGTCTATACATTTGACCACATGAAATTGTCCATGTTTTCATCACATAAATTCAAAGAAGCTGTGGAGTGTTTACCAGCAACCCCAACAGAGTCCTCTCTCCTGTTTCCCTGACATTTCAGAAGGAATGGAGTCTGTGTGTGGCCCCGCGTTCCCTCTGAGCCCTTACGTCCCCACATGGAGGGAGGCGCTGAGCAGAGGTGAGGGCGTTAGCCCTGCCTCCTCTCGCACCCGGGGCTCCCTGCTGCATCAGTGCTGGGCAGCTGCCGTGTGCCCACCCTGAGAAGCCTTCGGGGCTTCCGAGAAATGCCTGCACTCACCCAGGGAGGAGCTGGCCACACGCAGCATCTCCACGGTGTTCAGGGCCAGGGGCCTCTGCTTGGCCTTTTCTTTCCTGCTCGTGGCCTCCACCTAGAAGACGGGACAGATGCAGTGAGTTCTGGGGGAAGGGAAGCGGCCATGACAGAGGGAACCAAGATGTGTAGTTCTCAGACATGTGGGTCTCCTTGCTTCTCAAATTCACTCTTCCTAGCAGTCTATGTATTCGATTAAACGTTTTTTCAGAACTGGGAAGGGACAAAGAACGAAGGTTCTTTTCTAGAAAAAGAGGGAAAACCTGGAGGAATGAGGAGACACGTCAAGAGAAGGGGCTACAAATTCAGAATCTTCCAGAAGGCAGACAGGCAGACCCTAGGGAGGAGGTGGAGACTGGGTGCCTGTCCTAGGAGGTGGGGTCCTCGCTGTGTGTGAGCTCTGCCAGCTGGGCCTGCTGGGCCTTCTGACTTTGCACAAGAAGCTAGAAGTCAGGATTTTATGGGAAACCTGACAATTTTTAAGTGTTTGTAACTATTTTGAAATTCCTGTAAACACCATGGAGGCTGTGGGCTGCCTTCGGCTGGCACTTTCCACCTCTGGACTGAACAGTTGTCAGAAGAGACAACTCTTGGTTTTGACTGCTGCATAAAAAACCCAAACAGTTGGGCCCCTCACCCTCGCCAACACCACCTGTGAGTTCCAGACAGGCAGATGTGGGTGCTGATGCTCACAGAGGACGATGGTGGGGCCAGGTTGCACAAGGGCAGCAGGGGAGACTGGGCGGCCATGTGGGGTGAGGGCTACAGGTAGAGATGGTGTCCCTGGAGAGATGCCATTGATGGCCTAAGCAAGGAGCAGCTTGAGAAGAAGGTCCAGAAGCCTGTGCCAGCTGCATGGGTTGGGTAGGTAAGAGGACACCCAAAGAGGGCCTGAGAAGGAGGGAGGAGGGCTATCAGAGGCCTGGCCATGCTCCAAAGACACTGCAGGGCATCTGTTGTGATGACCATCATTGGGGTTGAATCTGGTCCTCCATTTGTAAATAGTGTCTTTGAAGACATTAAAATGAGTCCAGGTGTGGACTCGTTGGTGAGTAGGATCTTCAAAGGTTCTGTTTAGGTGAGGCCCAACTGAATGTGGGTGGGCCTTAATCCATAAGGCTGGCGGCCTTACAAAGAGAGGGAATTTGGAAAGGGTCTCCCTCGGAGGAGGGCCAAGCAGCATTTCCATCAGCTCGTAAGAACCCTGACTGAGAAACACAAGGCTGCCAAAGAACACAGAAGCTGACCAAGGTCAGAAGCTCCACCCCTTGACAGCCACACAGAGGTCCAGCCAGTTGTGGCTTTAGGTGTCACGGAAAAAGGACATCCGTGTGCCATGGAGTCTTGCAAGGAGGCAATGCCCATTGGGTCCTGGGGCAAGGGGAATGGAAGGAGCCTGGCAGGGCCATGGCGGGGGTGTGTGTGGGTGTGTGGGTGTGTGTGTGTGGGTGGGTGTGTGAGAGACTGGTCTCAAGCAGGTATGTAATACACTCTTGCCAGTGTGCAGGGCAGAAGTACCTCCACGGCAGGTACTTATACGCATGTATATGTGAACGAATAACCATTCTTCTCCAGAAATGTTTATGTTTGAGAAAGGGGGAGGAAGGGGTGATCCCGGGTCACAAGCTACTCGTCTAGCAAAGGCTTCCAAGGCCTGGCCCCATCCCAGCCAAAGTGTGACAGGTGTGGGCAGAGCAGGCTCACCTGGGCTTCCTTCTCCAGCTTGGTTATGTTTAAAAACATCTGTGCAATCTCCCGGTCGAACACTCTCACGCGGTCCCAGTCCAAAAGGAGAGTTCTGTCTTTATCAGTGTTCACCTGCAGGGCGCAGGATGAAAGGACGACACATGAGGGAAAGCAGCCCGGCAAGCAGGAGTAAGGAGAGAGCGCTGGCTAAACGTGAGTTAGTATTTTTATTATGTAATTAGAGGGTGAGGAAGACAGGGGAGAAGAAAGACTATCAGGAGCCTCACCCTAAACCTGGAAAGACCCGGCCCGCCCAGAGAACGGAAAGCAAACCTTGGCCTGCAGCACCCAGTAGGTCTCCGGTCTGAAGGACTGGATCTTATCGTGTCTCTCCACACAGAAGCCCAGGGTAGGGGTTTGACACGGCCCAAAGGAGATGAGAGAGCTGTCTAAATCGCCATATTTCCCTTGGAAATATTTTGTTTGAAACCTAGAGGGAGAGGTGGGATGGGGTCCGGGGGATATTTTGAGCAGGCACTTCCATGAGATGCCGTCCTCAATGGTGGGTGTGTATCTGGGCCTGGGCCAGGAGGTGGAGGGCAGCCAGGACACATGTGGCCTTCATGAAGGATAGGTGGGTATGGGTCCCAGGGCAGGGTAAGAATGGCGTGGACTCGTGAGCGTACGTGAACGAGGAAGGGAGGGAAGGGCCGAGGTTCTGCTGTCTCGGGGGCCATCCCTCTCACCCTCTCCTCTGAAGCACGTGGAGGAGGATGGTGCAGGGAGGGTCTCACCTGGTGAAGGCACAGCCAATGCGCAGGTCCAGCTCCTGGCGGGCGTCCACTGAGAGTGCCTCGTTGTGGTCGGGCTCGCCCAGGCGGGCCATGGCATTGCAGATGTCGGTGTCTGTGATGGAGCTGAATTTGGCCCGGAACACGGTCTTCTCACCGCCGTGGGCCTTGTTCATTACAGGCAGGACGGCATCAAGGACCTGGGGAGGAGGGTGGCTCGGCAAGCACCCGGGACCCCGTAAGACCCTCTTCGATTCTCCTGTGGCGGTTCTGTCCCCTGCTCCCCTGGTGCCTTTCTGGACTTGCCACATGGGTAGGCAACCCCTGCCGTGCCCGCCAGGTCTTCTCCGGTCACCTCCTCTCTCCAGGGGCCTTAGGCTCTCAGCAGTCCCCACCCATGGGACTTCCTTTCCTTCTAGCTACAGAATGTCCAATTATTCCCTTCTGCCTCCTGCCTCTCCAGCCAATGCACTGTCATCTTACTCCTGCCTCCATCCCCGCCTGACCAGTAAATGTTACTGCCCAGGATGCAAGAGACCACAGAAGTGCCAAATCCACCCTACTTGACCCACTTCCCCTCCTCCTAGAAGGAGAGAGTGATCAGGGAGAGGGTTTGACTTTTCAGGCACTGGAGAAGAGAGAGAAGGGAAAAACAGTAAAGAGGTAAAAGAAAAGGGCAAGGGAAGTGGATGTGGCAGAAGCAACTGAGCTTGACTGAACTTCTGCCTACCACATGGGGGGTTCCTGGTTCAGTTCCTGGTACCTTTTTAAGAAGACAGTGAGGGAAATGGATGTGGCTCAAGTGATCAGGCCTCTGCCTACCACATGGGAGGACCTAGGTTCGATCCCTGGGGCCTCCTGGTGAAAAAGAAGAGAAAGCATGCCCAGGTGGCAAGCCAGTACCCGCATGAGTGCCCGCATGGTGAGTCAGTGACCGCACGAGTGCCTGTGTGAGACGACAAAGAGAGAAACATACAGAATATCACACAGCGAATGGATACTGACAGCAAAAACAGTAGGGCGGGGAAGAGGAGAGGGGGTAAAAAAAAGAAGAGAGTGAGCTGGTGCGACTGGCAGGTGCAGCAAGCTGACACAACATGATGATGCAACAAGAAGACACAAGAAGAAAAACATAATGAGACGCAATAAAGCAGGGAGTGGAGGTCCCTGGTGCCTCCTAGAGAGAACTAGCAAGACAGCAAGCTGATACGATGGGCAGGTGCGGAGACCTGACACAGCAGGATGATGCAACAAAAGACACAATAAGAAAAAAACATAACGAGAGACACAACAAAGCAGGGAACAGGGATGGTGCAAGCAATTAGGTGCCTTCCTCCTACATTGGAGGTCCCAGGTTCAGTTCCTGGTCTCTCCTAAAGAAACAAGGAAGACCAACAGACACAGCAAGTGCAAACTACAAGGGGGTGGGGAGAAATACATAAATAAATCTTAAAAAAAAAAAAAGGCCAAGGAAGAGGGTATAGCTCAGTGGTTAAGCACCTGCCTCTCACGTAGGAGGTTCTGGGTTCAATCCTCAGTACCTCCTAAAAATAAGAAAGTAAAATAAAATAAAAAAGGGAGGGGGTAAGGAATGTGGGAAGGTAGCAGGTGGCCCCCTGGCTTGTGTGTGGGGACTCTTACAGTGGGGATCCCGGAGTCTAGACTCATAGAGGGCTGTACAGGGGAAGGCGGTCACCACTGGGGCCTGGGCATCCAAGGCCAACATAGGAAAGAAGTGGCTTCGTTTCTGAAGGGAGAGCTGTGGGGCTGCCACCGTTCTCCATGTCCAGATGCCAAGGCTCCCAGGGAGAGGCCATCCTGCAGGGGACAGGGAAGGGACAGAGGACTGCTCTGGGCCCTGGGGTGTGCTGTCCCCCTGCCTCCCTGGAACGGTGGCAGCCTGCATTCGTCTGGCGGTCATGCCCTGAGCCCTGAGGTGGGGTCCTGGGAGAGAGCTGGGGGTGCAAAGCCTTGAATGAGACCCTGGAAGGACTTGCAGCTCAAGGGACCCGAGGCAAGGAGTAGCCATGACCCAGGTCAGCAGGGGTTGCTGGCTTCCCTGCTGAGAAAGCCTTGGGGACAGCAGCCAGGAGATGATGGAGGGAGGAAGAGTATGGTCGACTGAATTATCTACACCAGCAAAAAGGATGTTCTTTTTTTTGGGGGGGGGGGTACTGGGGCTGGGGATTGAACCCAGGTCCCCATATATGCGGGAAGCTGGCACTCAACCACTGAGCTACACTGGCTCCCCCGAGTTGGTTTCTTCATTTGTTTGTTTTGTTTTTAGGAACTACTGGGGATTGAACTGGGACCTCATGTGTGGGAAACAGGCGCTCAACCACTTGAGCTGCACTTGCTTCCCGAAAAGGATGTTCTTAAACCATGATCCTGTGGGCATGAACCCATGTATACATGGAACCTTGTGAAGACATTTTTCTTTGTTATGGTATAGTTAGCTGAATCAGGGTGGGCCTTACTGGGGGCTTCATAAAAGGAGCCAGAAGGCAGAAGTGGTAGAAACCGGAAGGGCAGACCCAAGAAGAGGGAGGCTGAAGACAGGAAACAGAGACACAAGCCTTAAAAGGTCATGGCAAGCCAGCGCCAGACCACCACAGACTATGGGGGAAAGCAGGGCCCTGTTGATGCCTCGATTTTGGCCTTCTAGCCTCTGAAACTGTGAGGCAATAGATGCTGGTGGTCAAGGCAGTGCACTGCGTGGTCTGTCATAGCAGCCTGGCTGACAAAGATAGGGAAGCCGGGAGAAAGGAAGTGTGCTGGGGAGAGTGGCAGCAATGAGGCTGGAATGGCACAGTCCACCCCGTGGACTGGAGGGTGGCATGCTGGGACAGCCCCCTTCTGAACCTCACACGGCTGCTTCTTCATCATTGCCCTAGAAGGTTGTGCCCCTTCTACGTTTGATCAGGTGATGTTTGAGAAGGTATCCCCAGCAAGTGAAGTAACACTTCATTGCTCTGAGCAAGTCGATGTGTTTTTTCCCCCCATGGTATTCTTTTATTTATATATTTTTAAATCTTTTTATTATCCCCTGCCCTGTTGTGTTTGCTGTCTGTTCTCTGTGTCCATTTGCTGTGTGTTCTTCTGTGTCTCCTTATCTTTTTTCTTCTTGTCTTTCTCTTTAGGAGGCACCAGGAACCAATTCTGGGACCTCCAATGTGGGAGAGAAGCACTCAATTGCTTGAGCCACCTCAGCTCCCGAAGCCTATGCATTTTTAAAGTGTCTAGAGGATTTCCAAACTAAATGGGGGAAAGGATTTTTAAGCTGACACGGTCTGTTGCCTACCTTGGCCCAGGAACAGTGTGGCAGCGGGTGGTGGTGTGGAGTGGCTGATGGAAGACCAAGAGCGTTTCAACCTGAGTTGAGGGTGGCCTCTCCACTTACCTCGAAGCAGATGTTCTCCCCTTCCTTGTCGCAGTCCAGCCACAGCACGATGTAGTCACAGCCTCGGCCCTCCACCTGCCGCACGACAGCCCATCAATGCACACCAGGCTCAGGTCCCACAGGAGCCGCACGTCCGGTGTGCTTACTTACAACATGTCAACCCCCTCAACCCCGCAAAGACCATGGCCCCGGGTGTCCACGTCTCAGGACTCCTGCCCAGGGCTGCAAGTAGGCTGGCTTAGGTACTCAGAAAAGAAGTTGGATCAGAATCACTGTTTCCTTGGATTTAAAAAATTATATATGGGACACATATGATAGCATGGATGAATCTTGAAAACATTATGCTAAGTGAAATAAGCCAGACACCAAAGGACAAATATTGCACGGTTTCACTAACATGAACCAAATACGAAGAATAAGTGCATGGAGTTAAAACCTAGAGTATAGGTTATTAGGAGATAAGAGGAGGGCTGTGAAGGAGCACTGATGCTTAACGTATGTAGAAGTTTTAACTTGACTGCAAATGTATGGAAATGGATAGTTGATGGTGACACATTACAATGAGTAGCAGCTGGTTTATAAATGGGATTGTGGCTGAAAAGGGTAGTCTAGGGATGTAAATGTCAATTGAAAGAGAGCTAGAGAATAATCTAGGGCCTGAGTGAACCCGGAGGTGGATGAGGACTGTGGTTCATAGTACAAATGCGAGAATGTCCTTCTGTGAACCAGAATGGATGCATATCACTATTGCAGGGTAGTGAGAATGTGGAGACGCATGGGGAAAATGCAATATAACCCAGGGACGACAGTAACAGCAATACTGTAATATTCTTGCCTCAATGCCAAAGACGGACAGGTTAGTGGTTGGGGATATGGAAGAGGTATGCCAAGTATGCGCTGTGGACGATGGTTAGTGGTAATAGTCAGATGATACTATCTCATAATCTGTAACAAATGTTCCACAACGGTGTGGTGTGTTGGTGAAGGGGTATTGTATGGGAATTCTGCATATGTGCATGATTGTTTTAGAAGTCGATCACTTCTGTAATAAAAAAAATTTAAAAGAATTGTATACGTAGCATGAGCTTAACTCTGGGGAAATACTGCAGAAAGGGCTGAAAGAACCCCAGCTGTTCACATTGGTTGGCTTGGAAAGTGCATTTATGAACTGCTTCTTCTTTCTACTTATCTGTATTTTCCAGTTTTCTGTAATGAGCAAGAATTTATTTTAAAATTAGAAAAAAACCAACTCCTTTTTAAAAATGGAAGGCCTGCTCTCCAGGAGTGGAGGCGAGTGGTGCCACGTGGGGAGAATGAGGTCTGAAAGGGGCCTCAGGGGCCTCATTTGGCAAAAGGGCTGAAGGAGTAGGAGCTGCAGGCCTCCCTTTCTAAGATGCAGAGACTCACGGACTGCTGACCCCAAATAATGCAGGGACGGCTGCTTTCCCCAGTGCTGTGGAAGGGCGTGGGCAGTGCAGGGGCCAGAGCGGGGTCTCCTGGTGTGCCTGTGCCCTGGCCCTGCCCCACACACCTGTAGGAACTTCACCATGTTCAGCTTGGGGTTGGCTTCCTTCTTCTCCGTCGGGGCCTGGCTGAACAGCTCTGCAGGGTCCACTTTGTCCCACTTGTTATACTTCCCTACAAAGCACAGCTTTGTGAGTCACCCTTCCTGGTTTATGAGGCTCTGCTTCCCCAGTCGCCATGGCCCTGGGAGGACGATGGTGGTGTTCCTGTTTTACCAATGAGGAAAGGGAGGCTCGGGGGATGACTGGCCCAGCAGCCCGAGGTGGAGGCAGGGTGTGAAGTAGCTCTTGGGTGAAGTCGGGCCATGCCTTCCTTCCTTCTGCTATGCTGCTGAGCTCACACAGTACCTCTCAGCCCCCTTTGGGAGCCGAGTCAGTTGGGCAGGGGCTGCTGCTCTCAGCCTCCCATATGGCACTTTCCCCGTTGCTTGAAGCACCACCCCTTGGGCTGGTTTATCTAGCCAGAGCACCTCAACATGCCACTTGGGCCTCTGTCTTCAACTCCAGCCTGGATTTTCTGTAACCCTGCCCCCACCCTACTCCATCCCCAGCCCTTGGAGGCACTTGATGGGTCTCCATGGCAGACCAATCCTTTGGGCAGCCCATCCTGCAACATTTACCCACTTATCTACTTAAGGCTCAGCTCTGGCTTCCTGTCAGGCCCCATTTCCAGGAGAACAGAGACTGAAGGAGTCGAGTTCAAATCCTGGCTCCTCACCTGACAGTTTAGGGTCCAAAAACTTAAGCACATACCCCCATCACTGCCATCGTCATTGCAGTTGCCACCAAACAGTGAAAACAATCCCTGAAGCCTTTCCTGTGCTAAGCCCTCGCAGCCACACCAAATCCTCATATGGTCCTGAAGGCAGAAGCCATTTACGTGACATAGAAATGCATGGGGTCCTGGGGCCCTGGCTGGGGAGCAGAGCACAGATTCAATCCCACAGCACTGCACCTAGGCCCAGTGGAAGCAGCTTCACAATTGCTGACACTGGCCCTTCCATGGTAATGATGGGGTGACAGTAATGGAATGTGGATGATGAGGGCAGTGGCCAAGTCACCAAGAGCCAGTGGCCACCTCAGCAGGAGCAGCAGCTCCTTCCAGGATGCCCACTTGGCTCAGACCCCTCTACAGGATGCTCGGCCACCTCCATCCACATAGGAACTTGCTGGAGGCCGTGCAGGGAGTAAGGAGGTGCTGCTGGGATGAGGACCCCAGTGTGCTGAGCTCCAGAGCCTGGGCTTTTGGGTGCTCACCTCACCTTGGGACCCGAGTTACCACCCCATGGTTTGCTGGCCTTGTAGCTCATGGGTTCTGGAAACCTCTCACCCCAGAGCACTCCTCAGCAGCATGGAGGGTGGGCTGGGGAGGAAGCTCACCCAGGAAATCCAGGGTCATCACGTGGCCACAGACAGATGTCATCTTGAAGTGGACAGGCTGGCCGGCAAAGGTCCCAGGGTACTCGTGCACTGAGCATGCTCCGTTCAGCCCTTTGTGTGAAGACATGTTCCCTGGCGGTGAGACAAGAAGCGATGGCAGAGAAGTGGATGTGGCTCAACTGATAGAGCGTTTACCCACCATATAGGAGGTCCAGGGTTCAAATCCAGGGCCTCCTGGCCTGTATGGTAAGCTGGACCACATGCAGTGCTGCTGCATGCAAGGAGTGCCCTGCCACACAGGGGTGGCCCCCACATAGGGAGCCCCACCTGCAAGGAATGCGTTCCACAAGGAAAGCCACCCCGCATGAAAAAAGTACAGAAAGCCCAGGAGTGGTGCTCTGCCAGCTGTGGCCACGGTGGGCACCCTGGGGCCAGATGCTGCACCTGGGTGGGCCAGAGTCCTTTTTTCTACAGCGGTCAGTGATATCTCCTTAGGCCACTGTGGGTCATCAGGTAGTTAAGAGATTTAATGGTTCTCCAGAAAACACCACTTGTGGTCAGCTGGGGGCAGGCAGAGCAGCCTCTCTAAACATTCTCAAAAGGGCAGATGTGTAGGATATGGACTGGGAAGCAGGAAGCGTTTAAGGAGCATGATGTATACAACTTACTCTCAGATGTTTATAAAACTAACAATAGACAGGCAGGCAGACAGATAGGATGATATACAACACATGGGGCAAATCATTAAAAGCTGGGAAATCTGAGTATCTGGGTGGGGGGGGTAGGTTAGAGTTGTTGGTATAAATTTTGTATTTTTTCTCCTTTTTTTTTTTTAGGAGATACTGGGGATTGAACCTGGGACCTTGTATGTGTAAAGCAGGTACTCAACCACAATACAAAAATACAAAAAAGATTTTGTATTTTTTGCAACTGTCCTCTAAGTTTGACATTATTTCAAAATAAAAACTTAAAAAAAAAAAAGCAGATACTCTGGCTCTTATTCTTCATTGCTTTTTCTCCTCTTGAACTCCATTTCTGCCTCGTTTCATGTAAACTTGAATTCTAAGGTGACCAGGAAATTAGCAGACCCCTGGCATCTCCTTACCCTGTCCACTGATGGCACTCACTGGACCTCCCTCAGCTTGTGGGGGCTGGGCACTGCCCTCTTGTGCCTCCCCCCCTTTCTCAAACTATGACACCTCAGCCAGCTGTCCTAGGGCCTCTTCCTCCCCCACCCACTGGACCATGGTGGGGTCAAAGTAGACTCTGAAACTTCTGGGTACCCAGCATCTAAACACTCTTCCTGTTTGGAGGGAACTCCAAGATTGGAGGGGACACAGGTGCCCACAAACCACCTCCAGGGCCAGAATGGCAGTGAGGGCCAGGCATCCCCCTCCCCGGCTTTCCATTGTCTCAAGAGTGCCCATGGCCAAAGTCCAACCTGCTGGCTACTCCTGAGTGAATGACGGAGGTCACCAGATTGCGGCTGTGGCAGAGTTAAGAGTCCAGAGGGCTGTGGCCAGTGGCCCGTGGTGACGATGCCAGTGGGTGGTGGTGGCTGCATCTCCTTCTTTCCAATACTTCCTTTTCTGCTTAAGTCAGGGTTGCTTTCTGTTGCTTGTGACCAACAACCCGAATGGCATAGCAACTCTAACCTCTTGGGAGCCCCAGCCAGGCACCCGCTAGGCATGTCAGGCGCCTGCAGATATAGGCGGATCGCATGGTGATGAATATTAAGGTGCCTCATTAATGCCTGCTGGCCTGAACTGAATCTACCCCACCTGGGGGAGGGGAGGGGTGAGGTCACACTTTGAAAAAGAAAGAGATGGCCTGTGAAGTGTAAGTGCTCACAGAGAAAAACAAGAAAGGAAGCAGAGGGTGGGTCTTCCCTACCTCGAGAGAGGATTTTGGCAATGGACTGTGCCAAGGACGGCTTTTCTGCGACCATGAGCACTGTCTTCATCTTGCTTCAAGTTGTCAGGGCCTCCAAGCCCTTCACTCTCCAGGTTCAGAAAGATGGCAAGGAAACTAGTTCTGAAACTGCTCTTCAGCAGCTAAGCACGGCTGCCAAACTCTGACTCCTAAAGAGAAGAAAAAGACACTTAGAAAATAGCAAGGCTTCCAATGGAATCTATATCGCTGAGAAATTCACACAAAGAAACCAGAGACTTGGGGGAGCAGATGTGGTTTGAGCAGTTAGGTGCCTGCCTCCCACACGGAAGGTCCTGGGCTCGGTTCCTGGTGCCTCCTAAAGAAGTCGAGCAGACACCACAATGAGTAGATGCCACAACCACTGCAGCAACGAGCAGTAACCACAATGACCAGACACTGCAACCAGATGCTGCAACCACTGCAACGAGCAGATGTCACAAACAGCAGAGGCCGTGGCCAGTGGGGAACGGATGTGACTCGTGCTTTTGGGCACTCCCTCGTGGGAGGTCCTGGGTTCAGTTCCCAGTGCCTCCTAGCCTCCTAAAGAAGAACAGACACAGCGAGCAGACAGACAAGGGAGCCATCTTGGGGGGGAGGGGAGAATTAAAATAATAAATAGAGACACGAAGCTATTTGACATAAAAACAAACAACTGCTCAGGCCAACCCGTTGAAAGATGACCCCAGGAATTTGCTTCCTTTGGGGGAAGCCAAGGGTGGTCCCAATGATCTAAGTCAATTTTGCCCCCAGATCTGTGGTAGGAAGACAGGGCCTTTGGACATAGACTGATGGGCCCAGGGCAGCTGGAAGCTGGTTCCTTTTTCCTGGGCTAGTTTTCCCATCTCCAAGGAGATGCACGCAGAGGAGAGACAGATGTGGCCTCTCCTCCTGTGCCACGGTTCTACTGACTCCCTGGGGCTGTGAGCAGCTCCTCCACTTTGGCTGAGCATTAGGATGCCCTGAGACGCTCTATAAAATGTAGGCGCACAGGCTGGATGCCCCAGCTCGTTCTGTTGCACGGTCAGGCCTGAGATCCACTGGCCACTGGAGCCAGTCCTCGGTGGAGCCTGTGAGGCCCTTCAATGGGCCCCACCTACCTTCCCATCTTCCTTTGCAGGCCATGCATTGGCCAGACTAAAATGGACACTATCTAATGAGCAAGTATATTTTCGGGCCTCTGTGCCTCCATTCCCTCTGCTGGGAATGCTCTGCCAAGCTTGGAGAATGCAGCGCAACTGTCTGACAGCTCAGCTCAAGCGCTAACTCTACTCTGATGACTTCTCCCAACACCCACCGGCAGGGTTAATCATTTCCTCTTATGCCCCACAGCTCTCGGGATGGATTTCCATTACAACCCACTGCACATCACGCCACAATATTGCCTTGTTTCCTGCTGGGACACAAGTGGCTTAGTATCTTAAGTACCACTGGTGATTGCACCAGCTGGCCCCAGGCCTGATATATAACACTTAATACCTGCTGGCTGAATAAAGCAAACATGAGAACGCCTCCCGTCTTTTGGGTCATTAAAAAAATAGCACTGATGTTTAAAAATATAGCATTGTATTTTTAAAAGATTGGTATTGGGATGGCTCGAAAACCTATTGGGAAACAAAAATAAAGTTGGACTTCTACTTCACACCCTCCTCCATAAAAGATTCCAGACCTGGTAAAGATTGATGTTTAAAAAAAGAAACCAGAAAAACACCAGAAGAAAACATGAATTTTAAAACTAATCTCTATGGATTTAAAAAACCAACCAACCAAACAAAAAAACTAAGCACCCACAACTCAAAAACTTCTCTTTATGTTTAAAAGGGGGGGGGGAATAAAAAGAAGTAAAAGTATTTGGTTTCCCATTCTCTGAACTTCTCTTTTTTTTTTTAATTTGTGTGCACTTCCGTTTTTCCTATTTATTTTTCCCCCTTCCCCTCCTCCCGCCCTGCTGTTTTTACTGTCCACGTTGTCTTCTCTTCTCATTTTCTCTCCTCTAGGATTCACCAGGTTTCGATCCTGAAGACCTCTGATGGAGACAGAGGTTCCCTGTCGATTGCGCCACCTCAGTTCCTGGTTTCTAATGTGCTTCACCTAGACTTTCCCCTTGTCTCTCTTTCTTTTGATGCATCATCATCTTGCTGCGTGACTCACTTGCGCAGGTGCTGGCTCACCACGTAGGTGCGCACACAGGTACTGGCTCACCATGCGGGCACTCGCGCGGGCACTGGCTTACCGCACAGGCACACTTTCTCTTCTTCTTTTTCACCAGGAGGCCCCAGGGATTTAACCTGGGTCCTCCCATATGGTAGGCGGAAGCTCTATCACTTGAGCCACATACACTTTCCTCTCTCTTTTTTTTACCCATTGTTTTCAGTAGGATTGTTTCTTTTACTCATTTTTTAGTAGTCTTTATATGAGGAAATTGGCTCATTTGTGATGCAAAGTGATGTCCAGCAATGCAGGTAAGAGAAAAGCAAAATAGCACTAAAATGATTCTGTTCTTATCCCACTAGCCAAGATCCAAAGTCTGAGCCCACCATGTAGACGAGGGTGTGGGAAAACAGGCAAACTGAAATGTAGTTGGTGGAAATTGAATCAGTGCAACCTCTATGTGGAGCAATTTGACATATCTCCCCAAAATGCTGGCTGAGCTTCCTAGCTGCTAAAATAAATACCATACAATGGGTTGGTTTAAACAACAGGAATTTATTGGTTCATGGTTTTGAGGCTCAGAGAAATCCAAAGTCGAGGTGTCGGCAATTTGATGTTTTCTCCCCAAAGACTGTGGCATTCTAGTGCCAGCTGAACCTTGGCCCTTGGCTTTTCCGTCACAGGACAATGTATATGCTGGGATCTTCTTTCCCTTTCCTGGGTTCTGCTGACTTCCAGCATCTGGCTACCCTTCATGGCTTCCTTCCTTGTCCAACTTCCTTGGCTTATCAGGATTTCAGCCATATTGGATTCAGGTCCATCCTCATTCGGTTTGGACATGTCTTAACTAGTAACATCTTCCAAGGTCCTATTTATAAATGGGTTTTCCCCCAGGGATTGGGACGTGAACATGACTTTATTGGGGACACGAGTCAATCTCCAGTAATTACAACTGCATATCCCCAGCTGTCCCACCTCTAGGCGTGAAGTTGATGGTTCCAGCTATTCATCAAGTACCCGCTACCCGCTCAGCACAGACTTGAGTGCTGGGAATGCAGCCAACCCCTGCAGAACCAAGTGCCAGTTCTCAGGGAATGTATTTGGAGCGGCAGGAGATGGCGCATCAGTACATGCCAGGTGGGGCGAAGGACAGCAAGGGAGAGGAGAGGGGCAGGGCAGGTGCGAGCTGGGTGGCATCTGGGGGAAGAGGGTCTGAGCAGGACAGGGAAGGTGAGGCCCCGAGGGAGGAGGTTGGTGAGGCTGGGTGAGTGAGCATGTGACAGGAGACCAGGTGGGAGGAGGGATAGAGCACACGGGGCCTCGTGGACAATGAGAATAACCTTGGTCTGAGGTTCTGCACAGAAGCACATGGTCTGACTTCATGGGTTAAAGGGTCCTTTCTGGCTGCCAAAAGACAAGGGAGGGGCTTGGCCCAGTGGGGGCAGCCACAATGGTGGTGAGAAGTCAGCCCAGAAGTCAGAGTCTGGGCAGAGCTGACAAGACCATGGTGGGTGAGATTGGGGAGGGAGGGTCGAGTCAGGAACGACTCCAAGGCTTTGGTTTGAACATCTACAGGATGGCATTCCATTGATTGAGATGGGAAATTTGGAGCAAGGAACAGGTAGACGTGGGGACCGGAGAATTCCGTTGCCTACTAGACAGCCAAGGCAGGATGTGGAGGAGGTGTATGTGGGTGTGGCGAGTGGGAAGGAACCCAGGCTAGAGGTCAGGAGAGGAGAAGGAATGGCCAAGCCAGTCAGAAGGCACTGGCGCCCTGGAAGTCGAGGGCAAAAGCATTTCCGGGGAGCCATCACTGTGTCAGAGGCTGCTGACTGGCTGTGTGAGGGACAACTGAGAACTTTCCAGTGGACCTGGCAATTTGAAGGTTACTGTGACTTTGATGGGAGCTGTTTGGAGGAGGAAGAGAGGCGAAAGTCTAAGGGAGGGAGGTAAGAAAGTCTGGAGAAAGGGTAGAGGATGGTGTGCTTTCAATATCATATTTTACGATGGAAGAAAGGCCAATGTGTTTGAGCGCTGATGGGTATAGTCAGGAGAGAGAAGATGCAGGAGGGGAGGGGAGTGCTGACAGGGCAAAGGGGTGAGTGCCAGCAGGGAGCGAAGGTGGAGAGCCATCCATGTAGGAGGAGGGAGGCAGCCTCGGAGTCTGCCATGTTGGTCTGACAGTGGAAACTCTCCTCCCATTGACAAAGAAGTGTGGCTGTCAGCTGGGAGGTGGTCCTGGAAGTTTCCGAGGGGAGGAGAGGCCTGAGGAGTGAGGCGTGGGAGGGGAGGAGAGGCCTGAGGAGTGAGGCGTGGGAGGGGAGGAGAGGCCTGAGGAGTGAGGCGTATCTGAGGCACTGGGAATGGATGAGGGAAGAAGGCCAGAACTACGGGGCAGGTGTGGGGTTGGCTCTCAGCAGGGGAGGGCTGGATTTAGCCAGGAGGGGACCCGTTAGGGAAGAACAAGGGGTGGGAGTTGAAGGAAGAGGCCCACAGAAGGCAGGCTCCAGTAGGGACCATGTGCTGTCGCAAGTGAGGCACTGTGGTGGGGGGATCAAAGGAAGTGACTGTCCAAGGGTGGGTGAACCAGAGATCAGAGGGGCTCAGGCTGTGCAGTGCTGAGAAAGCAAACAGTCAGAAAGACATGCACCTGCCCTGTAAACGCTAACGCCCAGGTAAATCCCAGGGAGAAGCCGGGTGTGGGACAATGCACACACCTGTTTGTATACATGTGTTTGACTGGGTAGAACTCAAAAGAAATGGGTTGAAGTCCAACAGGTTAGGGCCTGGAGGTCAGGCTGTGGGAGCCTCCATGGAGTGCCTGTGACATATGGGATGGATGACAAAGAACTAGGACAATGGGTTTACAAATAAAGACAAATTAAAAGCAGAAAAACAAAGGAGCCTCCATGGAGTGCCTGTGACATATGGGATGGATGACAAAGAACTAGGACAATGGGTTTACAAATAAAGACAAAATAAAAGCAGAAAAACAAAGGAGGGCTGGAAAAGGCACCATCTAGGAAGGAAGTCAATGCAATCACCTTTCCTCAGGGGACTCCATTACTCTTCCCAATTTCCAGAAAAGGTTGTCAACCTGCCCTTGACACCTAGGACTACAGTGAAATCTGTTTACTTCAAATGAAAATGCCACCCCAAATAAAACAATTGCCTTTTGCCCCCAAAGCACATAGTTGGATATTCCCCCCTAATTACAGTCACCCATAAGGAAAAAAACTGAGATTAGGTGGACAGGAGGGTGCTGGCAGTCTGGTATAGCTACTTGGTTCCTTGCCCAGACCTGAAAACCACTCCCCACCACCCTGCTGTTTGCACCCCACACTTTGTACCCCAAATGCTACTGTGAGCGAAACACTCCTGTGTCCTGCTTCCACCTGCCTCCAGCCCTCTGCCTCAGACACTGTGAGCTCAACTGTCACTTCTTCCTAGATGTCTACTTGCTCTGATACCCACCCCCCTCAAAACAAAACAAAACAAAACAACCCAACCAGGCCCGGCCTCACTGGTCCATCCCCCCAGTGGATTGTGTCTGGTCCACTGTTGTATCTACGGCACCAGTTACTCACAAGATGTTTGCCAAACAAGAGAGTAAATAACCAGGGCCATTCTTCCCAACCTTTGTTCTCTGTGCTAGGGAAATATCAATTTTGGAGGTCCAGGAGTGAGGTTTTAAGAGACTCCCTTTCTCCCATCCTGAGAAGCCAGATGCTAGAAAGGAAACTGCAATAGCGGGAGATTGCTCCCTGGGGGCTTTTGAGTTTCCTATCTCCACCCAAGTTGGAAAAAAGTTTTTGTCCTGAAACATTTCCTCAGATTTTCTAATGTCTGTCTCACAAGAGTAAACAGCAGGGGTTTGCCTTGCACTTTGGGAGGCTCTGTTTTCAAGAGAATAAGCTCCTCCTCTGTATCAGCCATGCTGGAATGCTACTTTATTTAATCTTGCCAACAACCCTGGAAGATAGGGACCCTGACTTTCTTTAACCATGAGAAAACTGGGGTTCAGAACAATTCAAACTATTGTTAGGTGGCCTCCTTTTTGCAATAGCGCTGGTGCTGCCTGGCTGGACTGGCCTCTCTCATCCTGTTCCCAAAGGTGGGAGCGACAGAGGCAAAAGGCTATCCCCTCCCTTTTCACCTCTATGACAAACTCCAGCCCCTGGATTTGTTCACACAAGTACCCTCCGGGTAACTGCTCAGAGCATCACGTCTAGGCGCCTCCAAGTCCCACTGCGGCCGGGGCGCTGGCGAGTGGAACCGATCCCGATGTGGGGCCGCCGCGAGCTGGGCCTGATCTTAGCCCAGATTCCGACCTTGACCTCTGCATGCTTTCCTGAGTCTCAGTTTCCCCATCTGTGGGGTGCGGGCAACAAACCCCACCGCAAAGAGCCGGGAGAGGGCTCGAGGAAAAGCATTAACCGTAGTGTCCGCTCCAACCAGGCACGGCGCGAAGCACTGTCCCATCACCCCCTCTCTGAACCCCGAGAGCAGGCAGAAAGTGGGGACGTCACCCGACGGACAATGCAAAGACCCCGGCCCGGAACCTTCTCTTCCCGACCCCGCTCTGAGCCCGGGGGACTAAGGGCCCTTCGCGCTCGGCCAGGCCTCGGGGAAAAACGCCCGAAAGGGGTTCGCGCTTTCCGCTGCCCTGGGCGGCCCAGCCCGGCGCCCGCCGCTCACCAGCAGCCCCGCCGTGGATGTAGCTCCGCTTCCCTCTCCCGGGGCGGACACCTGCACCTCCCACTTCCGGGCCCGGCCGCTTCCGGCGTCCCCACATCTGCCCTCCGGCTGCCGCACGTCCGCCTGTCCGCGTCAGAAGGTTCCGCGGCTCGCGCATTTGGGGGTGATTCCGGATTCGGGTAATCCACGCCTTATCTACGGGGTGTCCCCAACCCTTCCACCGAGGTTCCTCTTCCCTACCGCGATCCGCAAGAAGGTCCCTGAACCATCCACTCTGACACCGCTGTTGGTTCTGCACGGGGTCTCAAAATCCTTGCCATCATTTATCATCCCATTCAAATGGCAATAACAATTATCGTTACAATGATTATGAAAACTGTATAACAAACATTTAAAGCATTTACTATTCGTAATTAAAGCAATTTAAAACTACAGGTGTGTGTATAGCAGGCTTCTTTCAATGCAGTAAACATCAGTGGCATGAAAGAATGAAATTTCAAAATGTATCTAGAAGAATTGAAAAATAAAGGTAATTTGTGTTAGACTTGCAGGGATCCTTAACCTTTTTTTTGTTCCATGGACACCTTTGGCAGTCAGGTGAAAACCACGGACCCCTCACTAAGTCCACAATATACTGTGTATTTTATAATAAATATACCACACCTGCACCAACACCTCCCCACAAGAATAGTGTTTTTGTTTTGATTTAAGTTCAAACTCACAGACCCCTTGTTAAGAACCCCAGTGTTAGAGCAGTAGTGAGGTAGGAGGAGAAGGTAGATTACTCGACAGTGGTAGAAGACCAATGGAAAATCACCATCAGATAATAACTACCCTCAGCGGGAAATTACCTGCCCAGGGTCTAGGGTCCAAAGCCTAATTCCAGAAGATACCAGATGACAAAAGGCCCATTTATCACTCAACCGCCACATGCTTCACTGACTCTTCCCCTGCACAGTTCCCGTTACAAGGAATATAGAACCAGTAAAAAGTTGTAGTTTTCAATCCTGCTTTTGCATAAGGCAGAAGAGTGAGAACGTGGGATTTACAAGTCCTAATTTACCTGGATGGGGAAGAAGTGGGGGAATCCAGCCTTAATAAAATAGTATCCCCAGCCCCAGCAGGTGCAACTCTTGCAACGCATACTAGCACACCCGTACTCCCATCTTGAGTGTGTATTTTCGCTTGACGTTAAATTCTCCTGCTACTCTATGACTAGTTCTTGAATTCTTTCTCGTGACTGTGTCAAGAACCCTCCTACCCTAGATTGAGGTCTTTCTACAAGACCTCCCAGTGTTTCTCTGACATCATTAGGATTTAACAAAGTTCAAAATAATTTTCATAACCTCATTTTAATATATTTTAAACAACAAGGACTCCCATTTTCTTTGACACTTGCCCCAACCTGCCTTTATTGGAATACTAACCCTGAGAGATACTATAGAAAAAGAAAAGTGCTATGGTCAAATTAAGGTTGGCTCTGAGAGGACAGTTGAGGCAGACTAGTAAATTAGGAAATCAAGAGATGGATCTGGAACCTGGCAGGAAACCCATATGGCCATGGATACCCTACAAGATGGCTGCTGGGAGACCCTTGCGAGAGTCCCCTTCCGGATGAGATTTCCTCCAGAATAAAGGAGAAGCCTTGGATATTCTCCAGGGGCCTTGTAATTGGGCATTCTCGGGAGACTGAAGGGTGGGGTAATCAATCAAAACAGCAAACAACTGGGACTCCTTTCCTGTCATTAGCAAAGGAGCAGAATAATTAATGGTTTAAAAAGCAACTGTGAGGGGAAGCGGATTTGGCCCAACGGATAGAGCATCTGCCTACCAGATGGGAGGTCCAAAGTTCAAACCCAGGACCTCCCGACCTGTGTGACAAGCCGGCCCACAAGCAGTGCTGATACACACAAGGAGTGTCGTGCCACGCAGGGGTGTCCCCTGCATAGGGGAGCCCCATGCACAAGGAGTGCACCCCGTAAGGAGAGCCACCCTGCACAAAAAAAGTGCAGCCTGCCCAGGAATGGTGCCGCACACACGGAGAGCTGACGCAGCAAGATGACGCAGCAAAAAGACGCAGATTCCCAGAGCTGCTGACAAGAATACAAGTGAACACAGAGAAGCACACAGCAAACGGACACAGAGAGCAGACAACTGGGGGTGGGGGGGAGAAGAGAAATAAATAAAAAATAAATCTTAAAAAAAAAAAAAAGCAACTGTGAAATCAAAACAACCCTGTTCTTGCCTTCTTCCTGCCTGCCTGGATCAGCACTCAAGTAAACCTGGGCATTTTGTAATATGTAAAGGGTAATTGTAGTCTGTAAATCAGCCCTCTTTATCCCTCTTTTTATGCCTTTTCAGCCCCTCTTCTCTCTACCTGGGACCCATAGTCTGTTATTTCCTCTCATTTCTCTCCCCCCCCCCCTTTCCTTAATAAATTGCTGGCCTAACTAAAAAAAAAAATTAAGGTTGGGAAATGTCATACATTAAGACTCTGTAGGGAGCAGGTGTAAGCTCAGTGGTTGAGCACCTGCTTCCCATGGACAAAGTCCTGGATTCAATCCCCAGTGCCTCCTTAAAAAAAAAAAAAAGACACTTTGTGAATTTACAGCTTTGAAACAGAACTCCTGATTCCTGCCTTCAAACCAACTTCTTGGCAGGGTTCCTTAACACTGAAATGGCAATTCTGTCTTACTCAGGATAAGTGACTCACAGACATCTCCACTCCTTTCTCTTACAACCCCTTACCCAAGCACAAATCCTGCCTGAACTATCTTAAAAATATATTCAAGATCCAATTTCTCCTCCCTGCTTGGCCATCCTGATCTAAGCATCATGTCTCCCCCTGGTCTCCTTAGGAACCCCAGAGAACAGTAGCTCAGTCCTGTGGCCAGGGTTAAGGTTAGATCTGAGGGGTGCAAACGATTGGCAGAGAGGCAAAGACTGAGCTCCTCTGCTCAGTTAATCCGTCTCAGGAGCTCATTCAGCTAAATGGGAGGAAGGACCTGAGGCCTGCTCCCAGCAGGGGGCGCTGAGAGATCAGCCCTGGAGGTGGCACGTTCCCTAGGCTTGGTCACACTGGAGAAGCGGTACAGATGCTGGTGGGAGACCTTCCCACAGGCCTCCCAGAGAGCTGCGAGCCAGGCTGCCCCGCATTTGACAAATCACCCAGACTTGGGTCTAGTCTCTAGGATTGCAGAGAAATGGCCTAGGATCAGCTCGGCTGGAAGGGCCTTGTCGCTTTCCCCATCCTGGGTGAGGGGCTGGGCTCACCGAAGGAGGAGGGGCACGTGGAGATTTGCACGTGGAGCCCCTTCCCCAAGGGGTGAGGAGAAGCCATCAGACAGAAACTGGGGCTTCAGATGGGATACCTGGGGGGCTTCTGGGTCTCCTCCTGGTTGAGCACAGGCTGGCCATGACCCGGTAATGAGTATTCTTTAATAGTTGACAAACATCCGGTGCTTACTTTGTTCTAGACACTTGGCGATATTTACCCATTACAAACTTGGGAACTGGGGATTATTCTTATCCTCATTTTACATATAAGGAAACAACCAACCATTTTACACTAAAGGTCACATGAAGGATGTAAATGGCAGAGCCAGGCTTTAAAACTAGGCCAAGTTCTGAATTCCTGGCTGCAGGGCTTCTCTCTGGTTTCTCATTCTGTTTGTCTTGCCAGGCTCTGGGGTCCAGTCTGTGCTGACTCAGTCGGCCTCAGGGTTGGGGTACTTGGGATAGACAGTCCCGATGTCTTGCACAGGGAACAGCAGCACCATAGTGGGATATGCCCCCCACTGGGACCAGCATCTGCTAGGCCAGGTCCCCAAAGGGCTTTTCTACAAGAACAAATGACCCTCAGGGAACCTGACTTGGTTCTTAGACTCCAAGTTGGGGCCACAGGGCCTTCCCGACCCTCCCTAGGCTCCAGGCTGGGGACGAGGCTGATGAGGAGTGTCACTCGAATGACATCACTATTAGGCCTGCTTGGCTCAGAGTGCCAGCCCCAAGGGGTGGTGGGACACAAAACGCCCGTCTTCTCCAGCACATCTTTGAGGTTGTTTGCTGGGCCAACTCGTTTCGTTACTCCTTTGTTATATTTCTACTTTCTTTAATGACTATCCCAACACCCCTAGCTTTTATCCCATCCCATTTCTATATGTCAATAAAAATAGTGGGGGGAGCAGAAGTGACTCAAATGGCTGAATGCCTGTTTCCCACACGGGAGGTCCTGGGTTTGGCTCCTGGCGACTCCTAAAAACAAACGACAAGCAAATAACTGAAAAAACCAGGAAGTGGATAGAAGCGACTGGGCTCCCATATACCATATGGGGGGGGGGGGGTCCCGGGTTTGGTTCCCAGGGCCTCCTGATAAAGGTGAAGCTGGTCCTTGCCGCAGAGAGCTGGCCCATGCCGCAAACTGACGCAACTAGATGATGCAACGATAAAGAAACACAGAGGAAAGACAATGAGAGACACAACAAACCAGGGAGCTTAGGTAGCTCAGGCTATTGGGTGCCTCTCTCCCATGTTGGAGGTCCCAGTGCTTCCTAAAGAGAAGGCAAGAAGAGAAGACAAGCAGGCACAAAAGAACGTGCAGTGAATGGACACAGAGAACAGACCCTGAGCGCAGGTGGCAAAGGGGGAGGGAATAAATAAATAAAATAAATCTCTAAAAAAGAGAAAACCAACTCAGGGGAGCTGATGTGGCTCAGTGGTTGAGGAATGACGTTGGTCCCGGATTCAGTTCCCAGCCCCGGTACCTCAAAAAAAAAAAAAAAAAAAAAAAAAGTGGCATTCTGTTTACCTGTCTTCCTTAAATGTATTTGCCAGCCACAATAGACCAGTGGGTCCTGATGGAGAAATAAGGTTTGCTCTTGACCCCCAATCCCATGATAACAGCTGCTTCTATGGCACATTGTGAGACCATTGTTTTAGCTGTTCTGTATTTGTGCTGGGCCAGTTTTAGTCTTTGTTGTCACGAAGACAGTTTGTAAACCTGTTCTTGCATTTTTGGGTTTTTATGTTAGTTCCATCTATATCCCTGCCTCCATTCCTTTACATGCCTGAATAGCATTCCATTGCATGTATATATTACAATTTGTTTATCCAACATCTGCTGATGAACATTTGGGATATTTCCATCTTTTGGCCCTGTGAATAATACTGCTATACACACTCGTGTGTAAATATCGGAGTCCCAGCTTTCAGTTCTTTGGGGTATATACCAAGAGCAGGAGCTCTGAGATATATGTTCGTTTACACTTAACTTTCTGAGGAACGGCCAAACCGTTTTCCACCAGTGGCTGGATTGGTCAGAGAGAGACACCTGGTACCACCTCCAGCGGAGGAGTTTCACCATTAGGTGGGTGACAAGAGCATAACAATTCCTGCCACCAGGAACTCAGTCCTAGGAGAATCCAGGCACTCCGTGGTTTGCAGATGTGGGTGCCAACGGAAGTATGACTTATATAGCACTGGATGAAACAGTTTACTGCCAGAGAGAAGAGACAGAAAAAGTTCACCTTCGCAAGTGGGTGTCAGTTTCCCATAGCCAATGAATTTCATTTCCCGTCGATGCAGGGAGGTGTTCTAGCACAGCAGCCCTCTCTTGTGTGTGTGCATCATAAATGGAAGAAGCCTGCTCACACCCGTGTGTAAGCTGGGTGCCATAAAACACATCCACTTCAACCAGCCTGTCCTCAGTGGATATCTGAACATGACTAGGATGGTAGGGAAAGGAATGTTCCAGCAGACTCTTCATCCTCTAGGAGACTGTGTTTTGTCCTGCCTTGTCCAGAGCTCAGGACGTATTTGTGGGTCCCAGGGAAAAGCAGCAGGCTGTGCTAGGACCATCCCCTACCATGAGCTGCACCACTTTATATTCTTTCAATTACTTTTGTTATTATTAATATTAATATTAAAAGAATAGCCATTCCAGCCGGTATGAGGTGGTCTGTCATTATGGTTTTGATTTGCATTTCCCTAATGGCTGATGATTTTGAGCAACTTTTCATGTGCTTATTGGCCATTTGTATTTCTTACATGGAGAAATATTTATTCAAGTCCTTGGCCCAATTTTAACTGTCTTTAGGTTGTTGAATTATATTTCATTATATAGTCTAGATAGTAAACCCTTTTCAGATATACGATTTCTAAATATTTCCTCCCGTTGTGTAGGCTGTCTTTTTCACTTAAAAAAATGTATTGAAGTATATCACTCATACATAAACATACATAAACAATAAATATACAGTAATAGTTGTGAATTTACAAAACAAACATACAGGACCCTCATAACTCACCCGACCACCAACACCTTGCATTATTGTTAAACCTTTTTAACTCTTTAATGATTAAAGAGCATTGTCAAAATATTACTAGTAACCAAAGTATTTTTCCCCAAACCCACCCTATTATTACTACTATCTTTATATCATTTATATACGAACATACATAAACAATAAGTATATAGTAAAAGTTGTGGACTTACAAAGCAAACACACATAACATCATACAGGAGTCCCATTCATCAACCCTCCACCAACACCTTGCATTGTCAAATTATGAAAGAATATTGTCAAAATCTTACTACCAATTATAGTCCCTATCTTATATTTTGTGTTTTCCCCCAACCCACCCTATTATAATTTTTAAAATATATTTTTATGACAGAAGTTGTAAACTTATAAAACAATCATGCACATGTACAGAACTCCCAAACAACACCCCTCTATCAACACACCACACTGTCGTGGAACATTTGTTACAGATAAGATAATAACATCTCATTGTTACCACGTCCATAGTGTACATTTGTCTCACATTTTCCATACTGCCCCATTATCAACACAGTACATCTTTGGCATAGATGCAAGAATATTATATTATTACTGCTAACCACAGCCCATAGGTCACTCCAGTTGTATTTTTCCCATGCTTCTCCACATTCCCACAACCCTGCGGTAGTGATGTACATTTGCTCTAGCTCACAAAGGACACTCTTGCATCTGTGCCATCAACCACAATTCTCACCCACCTCTTGGTTTACTATGCTATTCAATTCCTAGATTATTCTCTATCATTCTGTCAATTGGCATTTATGTACCTAGACTACCATTTTCAGCCACATCCCCATTTATAAACTAGCTGTTAATCACTATTTGTTACCATCCATTCTATACATTTCCACACTTTTACAGTAAAGCTAATTAAAACTTCTACATACATTAAATATCAGTAATCCATCTCAGTCCTCCTCTTATCTCCTTTAAGAATCCACCACCTACCACCAGGTCTTGAAGATATTTTCCTACAATTTCTTCTAGAAACTTTATGGTTCTTGCTTTTATTTCTAGGTTTTTGATCCATTTTGAGTTAATTTTTGGATAAGGTGTGAGATAGGGGTCTTCTTTCCTTCTTTTGGTTATGGATATCCAGTTCTTCCAGCACCATTTGTTGAATGGACTGTTCTGCCCGACCTGTGTGGGTTTGATGGGCTACCATGTGACCAACCATGTGAGAGTCTGTTTCTGAATCATCAATTTGGTTCCATTGATCTATGTGTCTGTCTTTATGCCAGTACTAATCTGTTTTTGCCACTATAGCTAGGTAATACGATTTAAAGTCTGGAGATGAGGGTTTGTTTTTCCTTTTTATGATGTCTCTGGCTATTCAGGACCCTTACCCTTCCAAATAAACTTGATAATCATGTTTTCAATTTAAAAAATGCTGGTGGAATTTTTTTATCAGGATTGCATTGACTCTGTTTATCAATTTGAGTAGAACTGATATCTTAATTTAGTCTTCCAATCCATGAGCATGGAATGTTCTTCCAATTATTTAGGCCTTTTTAAATTTCTTTTAACATTGAGTTGCAGTTTTCTGAATACAAGTGCTTTACATTGTTGGTTAAGGTATTCCTGACTATTTATGTCATATTTTATTTTCACCTCTCTTTTGACACTTATAGTTACTTTTATTGATTTAATTTTCATTTCTAGACACTCTTCCAGGCCTCTCTCTCCTGTCTTTTCTTTGCAGACTCTAAGCACACCCTTTAGTATTTCCTCAAAATCTGATCTCATGCTTAGAAATTCTCTCAGTTTGTTTATCTGTGAATATTCTAATCTCACCCTCCGTTTTGAAAGACAGTCTTGCCAGATGTAAGATTCTTGGCTGGAAGTTTTTCTCTTGTAGTATCTTAAATACTATTGTCTTCTTGCCTCCATGGTTTCTGGTGAGAAAGCAGCATTTAATCTTATTGGGTATCCCTAATATGTTATGCATTGCTTTTCTCTTGCTGTTCTCAGAATTCTCTCTTTGTCTTTGGCATTTGACATCCTGTTTAGTATGTGTCTCAGAGTTGGTCTAGTTGGATGTTTTCGGATGGGAGTACATTGTGCTTCTTGGACATGGATATCTATGTCCTTCAATAGGGCTGGGAAATTTTCTACCATTATTTCTTCAAATATTCCTTCTGTCCCTTTTCCCTTCTATTCGCCTTCTGGGACACCCATGACACATATGTTACCCATGTCTTTTGCTGTCATTTAGTTCCCTAAGACCTTGTTCAATTTTTTCCACTTTTTTCTTCATCTGTTCTTTTGTATGTTCACTTTCAGAGGCCATTTCTTCAAGCTCACCAATCCTTTCTTCTGCCTCCTCAAATCTGCTATTATATGATTCCAATGTATTTTTTATTTAATTTATTGCACCTTTCATTCCCATAAGATCTGCTATTTTTCTATGTATGCTTTCAAATTCTTCTTTGTGCTCATCCAATGTCTTCTTAATATCCTTAATCTCTCTAGCCATCTCATGAAATTTATTTAAGAGATTTGCTTGAACATCTATGATAGTTGTCTCAACTCTTCTATGTCATCTGGAGGCTTATCTTGTTCCTTTAACTGGGCCATATCTTCCTTTTCTCTGCATTGTAATTTTTTGTTGGTGTCTTGGCGTCTGGCTTACTAGAGTATTTATTCTGGGTGCAGATTTTCTCTTTAGTTTAGGGCTTCCTGCCCCTTTTTACTTGTTTGTTGTGCAATAGGAACAAAGGATGTAGTTGGTGCTATAAGCTGTGGAGGCTCAAGCTGCCCTCATTACCCCAGGGACCAATGAAGCTCTTCCCAACTTTCTCCTTTGCCAGCGGTAGGGACAGAGTCAGAGCCATGTGGAATATTGCAAGTTGTGCAGGCCTAGACTGTAGTTGCCCAGAGACACTGATGAAGCTTCATGCCCCTTTCTTCCCTGCCTGATGCAGGGATGGACCTGCAGGTATAGGCAACAATCTATGCAGTGTCTGTCCAAGATACTGCAGTTGCCCCGGTAGACTTCTGATTATTCAGTCTGTGCCAGCCAAAGGTACTCCAGTTACCTGGATAGGCTGGTGCAGGGCCCACCAGCCTTCTCCCTGCCAGAGGTAGGGCTGAAGCCTAGCCTAGGGCTGCAGGCCAATTTGGGTGAAAGAAACTGGTTCCTACCATCACTGTGATTTTCCATCAACCTGGCTTCCCCTCATGTTGGGGGTGGAGTCAAAATGGCAGCCACTGGCCTCTTTCCAACTTGGACAGATTCACACCCTAGCTGTTCCTAGGGTTACATCTTAGTCAGCCAAGTCTACTAATCAGTAGCTGAAATCGGTACAGAGAGGGTGAGTTTGCACCAGCAGTTGAAGAGGGTGGATATTCTTACCCAATGTTTGGAGAGAGTTTTGCAACCCCAAGGTACAGAGAGAGAGTGAAACACATTCCTCAATGATTAGGGAGGTTGAGGTCAATGCCACATAGGTCTGAGAGGGGTGGACTTGTCCCCTATGGATTAGGGAAGGCCAGGTGGCCAACTTGTTGCTCTGAGAGCACTGAGCCTGTATGCCAAAGGTTTGGGGGAATGTTGTCTTCACATCACTGTACTAGGGGGGTTAAGACTCTAACCCAAAGATTGGGTAAGGTGTGGCAATCACAATTTGGAGGGGGAGGTCTGGAGCTTCTTCGATACCCAGATGCTTGATGAGGATAGAACCAAGAAAATGGCCATTGGGCAAGCATGTGAAAATGGTGTGTTCCCATAAGGCATCAAAGAAAAGAAACCATCATCTAAAGAATGACTCTCAGAATGAAATAAAATGGAGGATACCCTGCAGGTTTACCAAACTGTAGAGGACCTGTGACTCATGTCGCCTTATTGTAATGAAAATGTTTATCCTTTGTCTGTCCATTTGTGTACTAGAAACAGATAAATGGTTTTGGAAATTTCAGAGGTCTATAGCAGACAGGAATTTGCCCCAAGACAAACTGTATTTCTTTAAATTGTGATATGATTTAGTACTTCCATTGTTACTAAAGTTTTTTTGAATATTGTAATGTCTTTTTGGAATTCAGAGGGTGGAATGTAGCAATGTGATATGGTTATGAATTCCAAAGATAGATAGTGGATTATGTTTGTAATCTGATTTGTATCTGGGTGTGATTAATTTATGATTAGGGCTTTGATTGGTCCACATCATTAGGACTTTGAGACCCCACCCCTTGGTGGGTGGGGACTCACAGGTAAAAGGCATGGCAAAGGACAGTGCTGAGGTTTTTTTTTTTTCCTTAAAGATTTATTATTTCTCTCACCTCCCCCCACCCCCAGTTGCCTGCTCTCTGTGTCCATTCACTGTGTGTTCTTCTGTGTCCACTTGTATTCTTGTCAGTGGCTCTGGGAATCTGTGTCTCTTTTTGTTGTGTCATCTTGCTGTGTCAGCTCTCTATGAGTGTGGCACCACTGTTGGTCAGGCTGCACTTTTTTCGTGCTGGGCGGCTCTCCTTATGGGGTGTACTCCTTGTGTGTGGGGCTCTGCTACACAAGGGATACCCTTGCATGGCATGGCACTCCTTACATGCATCAGCACTGTGCATTGGCCAGCTCATCACATGGGTCAGGAGGCCCTGGGTTTGAACTTTGAGCCTCCCATGTGGTAGGCAGACACCCTATCTGTTGGGCCAAATCCACTTCCCGAGTGTTGAGGGTTTCTGATGTTGGAGTTTGATGCTGAAGCCTTAAGCTGGAGCCCCGGGAAGTAAGCTCACAGACAAAAGACAAGCAAATCCCAGGGAAAGAGGAACTCTGAGCCCAGGAAGAAGGAAGCCCTGGGAAGAGAGGAACCCTGAACCCAGAGAGAATCAAGACCCTGGAAGGGAGGAACCCAGGAAGCCTGAACCCTCACAGACATTGGCAGCCATCTTGCTCCAACACGTGAAAATAGACTTTGGTGAGGGAAGTAACTTATGCTTTATGGCATGGTATCTGTAAGCTCATACCCCAAATAAACACCCTTTATGAAAACCAACCAAATTCTATTATTTTGCATCAGCACCTCTTTGGCTGACTAATACAGTGCCCTTGTCAAAAATCAATTCACAGGAAGTGGATGTGGCTCAGGCAGTTGGGCACCCACCTACCACATGAGAGGTCCTGGGTTCAGTTCCTGGTGCCTCCTAAAAGAAGACCAGCTGATGTAGCAAGCTAATGCAATAAGCTGATGTAAGGAAATGATGCAACAAGCTCATGCAATGAGATGATGCAATGAAGAGACACAATGAGGAAACACAATGGAAGACACAAGCGGCAAGTGGAAGTGGCCTCAAGCCATTGGGCACCTCCCTCTCACATGGGAGGGCCTGGGTTTGGTTTCTGGTGCCTCCTAAAAAAGAAGATGAGTATACAACTAAAAGACAGAGAGTGCAAACAACAAGGGGGGGAGAAATAAATAAATCCTTTTTAAAAAAATTTTATTTCTTTATTTCTTCCCCCTCATTGTTTTGCTTCCTATGTCCATTCGCTGTATGTTTTGAGCCTGCTTGTCTTCTCCTTAGGCAGCACTGGGAACTGATCCTGGGAACTTCTAGTGTGGGAGAGAGGCACTCAATCTCTTGTGCCACTCTCAGCTCCCTGGTCTGCTGTGTCTCTTATTCTCTTTCCTGTGTCTCTTTTTTTTTTTTTTTTTTTGCATCATCTTCCTGCACTAGCTCTCTGCATTGGCCAGCACTCCCTATGGGCCAGCAGCCCTGTGGGCCATATGCCACGCAGGTCAGCACTCCACATGGACCAGCACTCTGCTCAGGCCAGCTCACTGCGCAGAACAGTTTCCCTTCACCAGGAGGCCCTGGGAAGTGACCTCCTATATGGTAGATGGGAGCCCAATTGCTTGACCCACATCTGCTTCTCAATAAGTAAACCTTAAGGAAAAAAACCACCAATTCTCAATATCTGTGGTTTACTTCTGGGCTATCACGTCTATGCAATTGTTTTGTTTTTCAAGATTTTATTTCTTCACCCTCCCTCCACTGTCTGCTCTCTGTGTCTATTCACTGTGTGTTCTTCTGTGTCTGTTTGTATTCTCATTAGGCATCTCTGGGAACCAATCCTGGGACATTCTGGAGTGGGAGAGAGGCAATCATTCTCTTGTGCCACCTCAACTCCCTGGTCTGCTGCATCTCTCATCGTCCCTCCTCTGTGTCTCTTTTTGTTGCATCATCTTGCTGCATCAGTTCTCCACATGGGCCAGTACTCCTGTGCAGGACAGCACTCCTGTGCAGGGCAGCACTCCATGTGGGCCAGCTTGCCTTCACCAGGAGGCCCTGGGTATCAAACCCTGGATCTCCTATACAGTAGATGGAAGCCCAATTGCTTGAGCCAAATCCACCTTCCCGGTTTTGCTTTTTGAGGTACTATGGCTGAGGATTGAACCCAGGACCCAGGACCTTGTATGTGGGAAGCTGGTGCTCAACAACAGAGCCCCATTGGCTCCCCTGAGTTGGTTTTTTGTTTGCTTGTCCTTTTTTTTTTCCTACGAGGTACCAGGGTCTGAACCCGGGACCTCCCATGAGGGAAGTAGGTGCTGGACAGCTTGAGCCACATTCACTCCCCACCCCCACCCCCAGTTCATTTCTCTCTCTCCTTATGCCTGCACCACACTGCTTTGATTTCTGTTGTTTTGTAGTAAGTTTTGAAGTTGTGAGGATTGAGTTCTCCAGCCTTGTTCTTTTTCAAGATTATTTTGGCTCTTTGGAGCCCCTTGTCATCCCACATGAATTTGAGGGTTGGCTATTCCATTTCTGTGAAGGATGCTGGATTTTTTTATAGGAATTGTGTTGAATCTGTAGGTTGCATTGGGTAGTATTGTCATCTTAACAATATTAAGACTTCAATCCAGAAACATAGACTATCTTTATATTTTTCTTAAATTTTTTTTCTCAGCAATGTTTTTTAGTTTTTGGTGTACAAGTTTTTCTTTTCATTTAAATTTATTCCCAGATACATGATTTTTTCAGATGTTATTGTAAATGGAATTACTTTCTTAATTTGGGATTTCTCTATAGAGGATCATGTCATTTGCAAATGGAGATACCTTTACTTCTTCCATTCCTACCTGGGTGCCTTCTATTTCATATTCTTGTCTAGTTTGTGACAATATCAAGACTCCAGGTTGCCTCCACTTGGAGGCCTTTGTACTCTTCTGCTAATCTGAGGGTTTGCCTAGAGGGTTTGTCCTCAATCGGGTCTCTTCAAATGTAGTCTCTGCCCAGACAACCTAGACCAATACTTTATCTCAAATGGTTCCTATACCACTCATTTCACCACTGGGCTCCATTCTCTTAGCCATGACCCTGGTACAGCCTGAAATAGTGCCTCTTCTTTGTGGGCCTGTTTGTTTATACTAGAGGGCAGGGACTTGGTCTTATTTTCCCTCTATTTCTGGCACTTGTAAAAGTCCCTGTCACCAGCAGGCACTTGATAGAGTATTTGTTATATCAATGGAGAATTTGAAAATAACCACGTGCAGACTTTTGGAAGATGACTGCATGTTCTCTGACCTGGCTCTCCGTGTGTGATACTGGGACCTGTAAGAGACAGTGGGTGATGGGCTGTCATGTCCTAAGCGGAGGCCTTCTCCCTGACCCTGTCTAGGATTTGCTGAAAGATCTACTGGGGATTAATATACTCTATAAGTTCAGGGCAGCCAAGGAAGGTTGTGACCTGAACAAGACCTGCTCAGAGCCCAGGGAGTGTGGCTGCCTTCCCCATCTTTGGTTCTAGGGGTCACGTGAGGGGCTCCAGAAGCCCAAGACAGCATCAGTGAGGAGACAAGAAGGTAGCAATGAGGCTGAGGGGCCCAGCCCAGGGGCAGGCCCTGGTGCTCCTTTGCCCACTCCTCCCCAGGCTGGTGGGGGACTGGTGGCTCCAGCCTGCCTGCTGTCTGTTCTCCTCTCCTCACCCATGGCACCCTGGCACTGTGTGCCTTTTTGATCCAGCTGTTTTGGTGTACCTGGGGTCTCAGTCATTTATTTCAGCTTTCTCGGCCTTCTCGTGTCTCCGTCTGTAGGAGCCTTCAAGTGCATTCCACCCACGTGGCACTGGGGCCTGGCCTCTGTGAACTTCTGACCTCAGGTCGTGACCAGCCTGACTCCCTCTCTGGCTAAGCTCAGGCCCAAAGCATGGCCACTACATTTGTGGCACTTGTAGTCTGAGTCTTTTAGGGACCCCAGAAAATCATGTCCTTAGAGCTAATCCATTCCTGTGGTTGTGAACCTATTGTAGGTGAGAACTTTTGATTAGGTTACTTTGGTATGATGTGGCCCAAGATGGGTCTTAATCCTCATACTGGAACCCTTCATAAATGGGATGAACAGAGAGAAAGAAAGCCAGAAGAAGCCAGGAGCTAAAAGCAATGAAACCTTGAAGAAACAAGCGGATGCCACCTTGTGACCTGCCATATGCGAGAGCAGTCCAGTCTTTGGGAGAAAGCATTGCCTGATGACACCCTGATTTGGACATTTTTCTCAGCCTCAAAACCGTAAGCTTACAACCTAATAAATCCCCACAGTAAAAAGCCAACCCATCTTTAGTATACTGTATTTTGGTAGCCTAGCCAATAACAGTGCCCTTCCCAGGATGCCTGGCTCCTAGCTTTCTTTCAGCTGATTCTGGTCTCAGCTCAAATATCCTTTCCAGAGGTCTGAAGCCAGTTAGTAAGATAGAGAATCAACAGACGGATCTGGAACCTGGCAAGAAGTTCACGTGGACATCAATAGCCCCAAGACTGCTGCTCAAAGACCCTCCCCAAGATTCTGCCACTCAGAAGACTTCCTCTGGAAGCCAGAAGCCCCAGATATTCCCCAAGGACTTTATCATTGGGCCCTCCTGGGAGACTGATGGGAGAAATAAGCAATCAAAATGGTAAACAGCCTGAACTCCTCCCCTGCCATTAGCAAAGGGGTGGGATAATCAACAGTTCAAAAGGGCACATACAGGGCCTGAGCTCTCGCTTGTGTGCTCACCCCTTCCTGCCCTCTGCACACGACTCTCGCTGTTTGTCCTCTGCCATGTGGCCATGCAAGTAAAACCTGGGCATTTATAATCTATAATGGGGAACTGTAGCCTGTTATCAGCCCTCTTTATCATCTTTCATCCCCTTCCTCTCTACCTGAGATCCCTGATCTATTATTTTTTCCCATTTCTCTTCCCTCCCTACCTGAATAAATTACTGGCCTAACTCACCCAATGTGCTCTTGGAATTCATTTCTGCAGCATAGCCAAGAACCTAAACAAAATCTGGTAACATTTTGTTTAGTAACCAATCCACTCCTGGTTTCTCTTATTTTGCCTTGTTTTTTGGACTTGCTTACTGGGAACTCTAGCCAGCACTGTCCCCATGCTCTTGTCTGGGACTTGTGTTTATTGTGTCACCCAGATCTAAGGACAGCAGCTCCTGCACCCAGCAAATGCTCAGTGACAATCAGTTGACCAGATGTGCCTCCATCAAATCTCGAGAAACCCGAGCTGCTATGACGCCCCCAGGACCCAGCTAAGACCCAATTTCATTCTGCCCAGAAACAAAAGACAAGAATGAGAAAGAGAATGAGTGGCTAGAAGATGGAGTGGCCCATAGGGAAGGCCCCCTGACAAGGGCTGGGCCTCTGGTGTTTCTTTGTTCCCTGCAACTCACAGTGGCATGTATGTGCAAAGAATGAGCACTGGAACAGAATGGGGACTTTGGCCCGAGGGAGGGAAGGGATGGGGAAGAAAAAGGCACTAGACAGTTCCCAGGATGTTTCCTTTATGCTAGAGTTCAGGTGAAACCACACACACCCGATGGGAAGCCTGTGGCCCCAGCTGCCGGCCTCTCTGCTCCCAGCCTCTCCCTCCCACCACAGCTTCCTTACTCGGGCTGCACTAGCCTCATAGGCAGGGATGAGGGCAGGGGAGGGCTCCACTGCATGTCGGTCCGCTGTACAGCCTGCAGCAACCTCTGCATCTCGGCCTGCACCTGGCCCAGCTTCCCTTTGTGGATTGGCCCCCAGGAGAGGCCATGCAGGTACATGCAGCATTCCACAGGGATGGGGTACAGCACCCGCTTCAGCTCCAGCAATGCTGCCGTGTGCTCCAGCAGGCTCAGGAGGCCCGCCCTGGACACAGGGTTGTCCGAGAGGCCCAGGGAGCGGAGGTGGGAGCAACGGCTCAGGGCAGGCAGGAGGGTGTTGAGGTGGGCGTCTTTCAGCCGGCAGTGGTTCAGGTCCAGGTACTGCAGGGTCCCTGAGGCCTCCCTCAGCAGGCTCTCCAAGGGCCCAGGTACCACGCACGCCAGGTTGTTGCCACTCAGGTCCAGCTTCTTCAGGTGTGGGGCATGGAGGCTCCTGGACAAGTAAGCGATGTCAGTGTCCAGGAGGGTACAGGAGCGGATCTCCAGGGTGTGCAGGGGGTTCTGCAGGCAGCTGTGGAGAGAGGGGCAGTGATTTCAGGGGATGGTCCAGGCCCTTCGCTGGCAACAACTGCCTGCCCAGCCATGAGGCTAGTGCTAAGGCCTGCTCCTCCTGGGGAGGGCATCATTTACCACTGGGTTAGGAGCATGGCCTCTGGTATCACCAGGTCTGCTCTGTTTCAACAGGTCTGCTCTGTTTCAACAGATGCACCTACCAGGTCCTCCACTGGACCCCCCCAACTCAAAGTTTCTCTTGGGTGAAATGGAGACCCACACTCTAATGACCCTATATGACTGCTGAGAGGAGATGCCTGCAAAGAACTTATTTGATGACAAAGAGCCTGTTGGGAGCGGAGATGGCTCAAGCCATTAAGTGCCTCCCTTCCATGTAGGAGGTCCTGGGTTTGGCTCCCAGTACCTCCTTAAAAAAGAAAAAAAAAAAGACTACACAGATGTGCCCATTCTCACTTAGGTTGGGGTTTGGAGAAGGCACCACTCTAGTTTCTATTTAACCCATGGACTGCTGCGACCCTGGGAATTTCTAAGTGGCATGTCCAGAGGGATACACCTCCCCCCCGCCCCAATTCATCTTGCTGGGCCTGTACCTGTCTCTCCAAGGCAGTGGGTACTCCAGGAGGGAGGGCCTGGCCTGGTTTTAATTTCTTCTCCAGGGCACTTAGCATTGTCCCAAAGTTGGGCTGAGTAAAAAAATGCATGCCTGCAATGTCTTCCTCTAACAAAGCTGTGTTTTCCAAAGCAGGTCCCAGCTATCACTGGCCTCTGGGCCCTCTGCTCCTAGCTTGTGGCTATGATTCCATGAGTGGGTGGAGAATGGGCACCACTTCCTGCTTGTGTGCCTGACCTGATCTGACTTAGGGGCATGCCCGGGGTTCTCGGGGACGCAGCCCACCCGTTCACCTGAGCACTTGATGCAGGTTGCCTGAGAGATAGGAGTAGGACAGGTGGAGCTTCCGGAGGTGGACCAGCCGGCCAAGCTGGGAGAGGAAGTAGCTGGAGGACGGCTCACCCTCGGTGGAGAAGGCCCAGTGGTAGTAGGACAGCTTGAGGCTGCGCAGGTTGTGGATCTTTCCCAGCTGGGTGGCAAACAGGCTCTGCTCTGACAGTGCCCGGAACCAGTCAAACACCTCCAGCTCCTGGATGAAAGCCAGATCCAGCGTCTTCAGGATCCCTCTGAGGCTGTTGAATGGCATCTCCTCAATATGCAATTTCCTACAGCAGAGTCGCAGGGACCCACTGCTCTGTTCCACTTTTGTCAGGAGGCCAGAAAGGAACGTATCTAACTTGAAGGGACCTCGCAGGAAAAGATCGATGTGTAATTCCACTGGTTCCCAGGCCTGCTGAGGTCCTTTTCTAGTGTCTTCTACTGACTCAGGCATGGCCATGTCTTGGAACTTCTCCATCTTCACCGTCGATGGTAACCAGAAAGGGAACTTGGCCAAGGCCTCAGAGGCCCCTTTACCTTGGACCTGCTCAAAGTCCAGTGTCAAATCCAGGACCCTCAGTTCTGACCTCCTGTGGGCAAGAGAGGTTTGTGGGAGTGGATGTGGCTCAAGCGGTTGAACTCCCACTCCCACATGGGCGGTCCTGGGTTCAGTTCCCAGTGCCTCCTAAATAAAACAAGAACAAACACCAAGCAAAACAAGCAAAAGAATCAATTCAGGGAAGCCGATATGTTTGAGTGGTAAAGCACCGGCTTCCCACACATGAGGTCCCAGGTTCAATCCCTGGCCCCCAGTACCACAAAAAAAAAAAAAAAAAAAAAAAAAGAGAGAGAGAGAGAGAGAGAGAAAGGCTTGTGATAAGATGCTGACATTTCAGGGGAGCCCAGCAGGACCCAGGATGAGGTGAGAAGGCAGTGGTCCTGGACCAGTGCGCAAGCCTCTCCTTGGTTCCCCATGCCAACATCAGCCCGCTCACCCTCCCTTCTCTATTGGGCTTTCCCTTCTACACCTGGCATCCTTCCAGTTTCCATTCTTCATACCACCTGTTCTGCTAATTCCTAGAAGATTAGCCCCCCACACACACACATCAGCTTCATCAACCATCATTTAATCTGGAAGTCCAGAGCTTCCCCATCTGTATGCCTAGCTGATTTAAAGACCCCACTTTCCAGGATCCCAGCTCATGCTCCCTTTGCCTCACAGTACCCCTGCCTTGCTCCCAGGATCCCCTTTACCTGGGACAAGTTCCGTGGGCAGAGAAGCCCTCCAGCCCATCCAGCACAGCCTGCAAGCTGTCTTGGTTGGGCCACCGCACTATTAAAGAGCCCAGGCGGAGAAAGGGGAAAGGCCAGGCCTGCACCAGGGCCTTCAGGGCCTTCTTGTGACCCTTGGCAAACGCGGCAGTGAGCAAGGGCGGGAAGAGGTCGACTGTGAACTCTTCCAAAGCAGGTAGAGAGGAAGCCTCGTTGCTCAGCAGGCTAGAGGCTGCAAGTTCCAAGAGCTTTGGTAGGGCTGGAGTGCTCATCTCCATGAACCTGCTGCAGAAAAAGGTAGAAATTGTTAGACCTCCCCTTACTCAGCATCCCTCACATCCCTCACAGGACAAAGCTCTGGCAAGGGGACCAAGAAACCGGCTCCACTCATGATCTAAAATCTGCAATTGGGTCTTGTAAGTCTGAGACTCAGTGGCCCCCTCAGACACTACTGAAGGGATGTGGGGTGCAGGACCTCATGGTTTCAGATCTATTCCTTGCTAGGCTTAGGAGCCTTTGAATTGGCCCAAATATCCCACTTAAAAAAAAAAAAAATCAAACTTTCATTTTTTTGTTACTTTTTTTTCAAACTTCATTTTTTAATTTTTTTTTCAAACTTTTTTTTTTCAAGTTTTTATTTAATTTTTTTTTTGTTTCTGTTTTTCTTTTTGACAAGGGGCAGATAATGATTTTTGATTTCCAAATGTTCTGTTGTGCATTTCGTTTCCAGAAAGGGAACCATGATGGAAGGTGGAGAAGGTGCAATGTGAAGGCTTTCCATGGCACGAAGGAGGGGACTCACAGCAAATATTCCACTTTTGCCTTTATCATCAAGATCACCATGAACACCCCATGGACACTGTCCCCAAACCCCATGTCAATTGTGTTGACTCCACCTCCAAAATATACCTAGGTTCTGACTACTTCTCACTTCCACTGTTACCAAGCCACCAGCATCCTACCTCCCAAACATTGCAAATGGCCTTTTAACTTGTCTCCTTGCTCCTACCCTTGGACCTCTTAGGATCTAAGCCAGATCTTGTCACTCCTCTGCTTAAAACTCTCCAGGAGCGTCACTCCCACTCTGAATACCATCTGCTCTGGGGTGATTCTACAAGGAAAATTCAAAATAAGATCAGGGATATTAAAATGAATGTGCAAATAAATGGCCTCCAGTGGGGGTGGGGATAAGGTAAGAAAATCAATTGATCTGGACAGAATTAACAGGTCTCAGTTTATCTACTGTACACAGAGTTCTAAAAGAGCTCAAAAACAACAAACAACTAGGATCAGATAAAATGCATAGTTTCCCAATTGGAGCACATCCCCCCCTCCATAACAGGGTAGAGTCTGCCCTTCAGCCAGCTCATTTATCACAAGTTATACTAGCTGCAGGTTTGATTCTATAAAACAGAATTGTTTCTTTAAAAAATCCCAAAGCAAAAATTGACAAAATGGTCTTAAAAAGAAAACTACAGGCCAGGCTCACTTACAAATATTGATGCAACAGCATAAAATACAATGGTGGACAAAGGCATATGAAAACAGACTATGACTATGTAAGAAATACTAGAAAAGCAAGGATGCACCAATATGAGTGAATTAAAATTCACCATATTAATAAGGCAAAAGAGGGAAGAAAAGCATATAAGCATCTTCATCAAGGAGGAAAAAATAGAAAGGAATCCTATCTTTAATAATATGAAATTTGGATAAAGGTGTTTTAATTCACAGTAGGGTTATTTATAGCTTAATACAAAATTGACACTATACATAAACAAATAAACCAAAAAAAAAATGACAATATGATTTATTTATTTCCCAAAGAACAAATAATTCTGTGAATAATGGCTAAATCTATGGACTGCTAATGCTGAGGTCCAGAGTCTAGAATATGGCATCCACTCCCAAGTATTGCCACTTATGGACTCCCCGACTAGGCCATTGCCCAGCAACTAAGATGGCCCCATTACCTCATTACCCTCTTACCACTTCATCATGACCCACAGTTTCACTGACTGGGGAGTTATGAAATTTCAGCCTAACGTGTTTCTGTCTTCCTTGCCTTAACCCTTTACTGATTTTTGGAATTAGAGAGTTGGAGATATTCCCACACTCACTCAGCTCACCTTCTGGTCCTGGAATACAGAAATTGAACAAAAATGGATGGAAACCTCTAAATGTGATCCCAGGCTAAGCACAAATAAATTCTAATACTAATACTTTAATAATTATAAACATGGATGAACATAGAGGACATTAATGTTGAGCGAAGCAAGCCAGATACAAAAGGACAAATACAGTATGATTGTGCTATTGTGAACTAAATATATTATGTAATTTATGAAGCTAATAACTTGAATATGGGTCACCAGAAAATAGAATGAGGCTAGAGAATAGAAAGCTGAGAGTTAAGTAGTGCAAAATTGGTAAAAAGGTTGTGTATTAATCTTTGGAAACGAACAGAAAAGATGAAAGGCCAATAAAATGTTTGTAACTAGCAGTGCTACTATATATGTATGAGAGTAGTTGAAAGGGAAAGTCTAAGGTCATGTAAATTACTAAAAGAAAAGCTAAAAAATGTAACATGGGACTGTGTATCATAGTAAAACCACACATGAAATATAAATATGGGTAATATTGAATATATAACACTATTTTTCTTTGAATCTGAACAAAAGTATGCTAATGTTACAAGATGTTAATATCAGGGGAAAAAACCAATTATGTTAAGTGAAAGAACCAGGCGCCAAGTACTATCTATTGTATGATTCCACTTATATAAAATGTAAATATAAATCAAAAGAGTTCTGGGAAGATGGCAGACTAGAAAGACACTGGACTCTCTTCTCCAGAAAAGTAGCTAGAGGACAGGCTAAAAGAGCCTAGAAAAAGATCTTCTAGGGTTTAGGACACCAGGCAAATGCTGGATACCACCCAGAGGAGAGAGGGACAAAGAAGGGAAATCATGGACAACAGAACTGTGAGTTGAAACCAGAGGCTGCTGCTGTTGGCACCATCCCCCACACTACAGACACTTCAGAATTCTCAGGCCTCTGGGTCTGTAAGTACAGACAAAGGACGCTCCAGGGATCTACCACCCCAGGAAAGGGGAGAGAGAGGGACACAGCCAAAAGCTGACTCAGCTTCTGACCCACAGATTTGGTTTTCTGTGTCTCAGGAACTCTTCCAGGCCGGGTGTGGACACACCATTGTTTGCCTTGGGAGCCAGCAAGGGGCTAAAGATGTATGACCCTCCCAATCTTCTTCTCTACTAACAGGGACTGATCGTTGGGGACTCAGAGTGGAATGGAAATATTTCCTAGCCAGGAAAGGGGAGAGGCTGCCAGAGAAGGCTGCAGAACTGTCACAGAGAAAGTTTGATTACAAGGCTAGCCTCCAGGGAAGTGGACTTGGCCCAATGGATAGGGCGTCTGTCTACCATATGGGAGGTCTGCGGTTCAAACCCTGGGCCTCCTTGATCTGTGTGGAGCTGGCCCACGCACAGTGCTAATGCGTGCAAGGAGTGCCGTGCCATGCAGGGGTGTCCCCCACATAGGGGAGCCCCACGCGTAAGGAGTGCACCCCATGAGGAGAGCCGCCCAGCGTGAAAGAAAGTGCAGCCTGCCCAAGAATGGCGCTGCACACATGGAGAGCTGACGCAGCAAGATGACGCAACAAAAAGAAACACAGATTCCCGTGCCGCTGACAACAACAGAAGCGGACAAAAAGAAGCACACACAGCAAATGGACACAGAGAATAGACAACTGGGGTGGGGGGGAGGGGAGAGAAATAAATAACATAAATCTTAAAAAAAAAAACATTCGAGGCATTTAAGAGCAGACTCAAAATGACAGAAGAAAAGAATAAGTGATACTGAAGACAGAAAAACCAAAATTGAAGAGAGAAAAGAATGGAAAAAATTGAGCAGGGGCTCAGAATTCAATGACAACGCAAAACACAACAACAACATTCTGGAGTTCCAAAAGGAGAAGAGAAGGGAAAAGTGGCAAAAAGAGTAGTTGAGGAAATTATAGCTGAAAATTTCCCAACTCTCACAAAAGAAATGAACTTAGGTGTCCAAGAAACACACCATATCCCAATCAGAATGAATCTGAATAGACCTACTCCAAAACACATACTACTCAGAATGTCAAATGTCAAAGATAATGACATAATTCTCTGAGCAGCAAGGGAAAAGCAAACCATCAAATACAAGGGATGTCCAGTAAGACACAATTAGGATATTGAAAGAGAAAAACTGCCAGCCAAGAATTCTTTATCCAGCAAAATTTCCTTAAAATATGAAGGTGAGTATAAAATATTCACAAACAGAAACTAAGGAAGTTTGCAAAAAAGAATCCACCTTTGCAGGAAATATTAAAAAGAGCCTTAAAACCTGAAAGAAAAAGACAGTAGAGACAGGCTTGGAGGAGAGTATAAAAGAAAGAATGGCAGAAAGGATAACCAAAAGCATAAAAAGACAGACAAAAATAAGATACGACATATGAAAACCAAAGAATAAAATAGAGGAAGTAAATGATGCATTTACAGTAATATTATTGAATGTGAATGGATTAAACGCCCTAATCAAAAGATACAGGCTGCCAGATGGATTAAAAAAACCATGAGCCATCCATATGCTGCTCACAATAAACTCACTTTAAATTAGGGATAGACACAGGCTGAAAGTGAAAGGTTGGAAACCACATGAATAGTAATCAGAAAAGAGCAGGGGTAGCTATATTACTATTAGACAAACAGACTGTAAATGCAAAAAAGTTATAAGAGATACAGAAGGCCATTAAATATTAATAAAGGGGAAAATCCACCAGGAAGATAAAACCGTCATAAATATCTATGCACCTAACCAGGGTGCCTCAAAATACATGAGACAAACTGTGGGAAAACTGAAGGGAAAAACAGACATCTCTACAATAATCGTTGGAGACTTCAACACCCCACTCACATCATTAAATAGAATAACTAGACAGAAGATCAATAAGGAAACAGAGAATTTGAACAACATGATTAACAAGTTAGACCTAACAGACATATACAGACCACTAATTCCAAACTCAGTGGGTTATACATTCTTCTCAAATGGCCATGGGTCTTTCTCCAGGATAGACCACATATTAGGGCACAAAGGGCAGCCTCAATAAATATAAAAGGATTAAATTATACAAAGCACCTTCTCAGATCATAATAGAATGAACCTGAAATCAATAACAGACAGGAAAGAGGCAAATTTACAAATGTGTGAAGGCTAAACAGCATCCTTCTAAATAATCAGTGGGTAAAAGAAGAAATTGCAAGTGAAATCAGTAAACAGAGACAAATGAAAACAAGAACACAATGTATAAGAACTTATGGGATATAGCGAAGGCAGTCTTGAGGGCAAATTTATGGCCCTAAGTGCCTATGTCAAAAAAGAACAAAACTCAAAGATTTAACTGAACTAGAGACACTAGAAAAATAACAGCAAACCAATCCCAAAGCAAACAGAAGAAAAGAAATAATAAAGATGAGAGCAGAAATAAATGAAATTGAGAACAAAAAAAAAACAAACAGAGAAAATCAACAAACCCAAAAGCTGGTTCTTTGAGAAGATCAATAAAATTGACAATCCCCTAACTAGACTATCAAAGAAAAAAAAGAGAAAAGATGCAAATAAATAAAATCAGAAATGAAAGGGGGAAGTTCAACTGACCGCAAAGAAATAAAAAGTCATAAGAGGGTATTTTGAGAAAATGTATGTCAACAAACTAGACAACTTACATGAAATGGACAAATTCCTAGTAAAGCACAACCTACACTGATGATACAAGAAATACAGGAACTTAACAAACCAATCACATTTAAGGAGATTGAATCCATCATCAAAAATCTCACAGCAAAGAAAAGTCCAGGACCAGATGGCTTCACAGGTGAATTCTACCAAGTATTTTGAAAAGAATTTACACCAATACTGTTTACACTCTTCCAAGAAATTGAAGAGGTGGGTGAATTACCCAACACACTTTCTGAAGCCAACATCACCCTAATACCAAAGCCAGAAAAAGATACAAGAAAAGAAAATTACAGACCAATCTCTCCAATGAACATAGATACAAAACTTCTCAACAAAATAATTGCAAATCGAATCCAACAGCATATCAAGAAACATATACATCACAACTAAGTGGGATTTATTCCTGGTATGCAAGGCTGGTTCATCATAAGAAAATCAAGCAATGTATGACACCACATTAACAAACTGAAGGGAAAAAAAAATGATCATCTCAAAAGACGCAGAAAAGGTATTCGACAAAATCCAGCATCCTGTTTTGTGTGATCCATGTGTCTTAAAAAAAAAAAAAAAAGACAATAAAAAAAGAAAAAAAAAATGCAAAAATACAACAGAAACAAAAAAAAAATCCAGCATTCTTTTTTTTTTTTTTAATTCTCCCCCCTTGGGGCTTTTTGTGTGCAGTCTACTCTCTGTGTCCATTCACTGTGCGTTCTTCTGTATCTATATTTATTTCATTGCCCCTTCCCCCTTGCAGCTTGCTTGCTTTCTGCTCTGCGTCCATTTGCTGCGTGCTCTTCGGTGTTTTTGCTTGTCTCCTTTTTTTTGTTGCATCACCTTGCTGAGTTGGCTCTCTGCGGCGTCTGTGGGCTGGGCAGCGTTCTGCGGTACTCACGGGCCAGGTGGCTCTCGGCAGAGTGTGGGTGAACCTGCCTTCACAAGGAGGCCCCAGGACACAAACCCAGGGCCTTCCATATGGTAGATGGGAGCCCAACTGATTGAGCCACAGCCGGTTCCCTCCAGCAGCCTTTTTTGATAAAAACAATTCAAAAGGGAAACAGATGTGGCTCAACCAGCTGGGCTCCCATCTACCATATAGGAGGTCCAGGGTTTGATGCCCAGGGCCTCCTGATGAGGGCAAGCTGGCCCACGCAGAGGGTTGGCCCCATGGAGAAGTGCGGTCCAGTGCAGGAGTGCCGCCCTGTGTGGAATGTTGCCCAGCATGTGAAAGTTGCCCCGCACAGGAGTGCTGGCCGATGTGGAGAGCTGGTGCAGCAAGATGACACAACAAGAAGACACAGAGGAGAGAAAATAAGAAGATGTAGCACAACAGGGAGATGTGGTTGTGCGAGAGAGTAATCGCCTCTCTTCCACTCAGGAAGGCCCCAGGATCAGTTCCCAGAGCCACCTAAAGTGAACACAGAACACAGAAGAACACACAACAAATGGACACAGAGAGCAGAAAATGGGGGAGGAGAAATTTTAAAAAAAAATCTTAAAAAAAAACAATTCAAAAGATAGGGGTAAACGGAAAATTCCTCTACATGATAAAAGTCTTAGATGAAAAGTCCATAGCCAACATCATACTCATTGGGGTAAGGTTGAAAACTTTCCCTCTAAGATCGGGAACTAGACAAGGATGCCCATTGTCACCACTGTTATTCGATATTGTAACAGAAATTCTAGCTAGGGCAATTAGACAAAAAAAAAAAAAAAAAATTAAAGGCATCCAAATAGGAAAATCGGAAATAAAACTCTCACTGCTTGCAAATGACATGATCCTGAAGTATCCACGACAAAGCTACTTGAGCTAATAAATGAGTTCAGCAAAGTGGAAGGATACAAGATCAACATGCAAAAATCAGTAATATTTTTGTACACTAGTACTGAACAATCTGAGAAGGAAATCAGGGGGGGAAATTCCATTCTCAATAGCAACAAAAAGACTCAAATACCTGGGAATTAATCTAACCAAAGTACAGGAAATGCAGAAAACTATAGAACAATGCTAAAAGAAATTTTAAAAGACCTACACAAATGGAAAGATATTCTGTGTTCTGGATAGGAAGAATAAATATTGTGAAGATGCCAATCTTACCCAAACTGATTTTTAGATTCAATGTAATACTAACCAAAATCTCAACAGCTTATTTTACAGAATTAGAAAAGGCAATTACCAAATTCATTTGGAAGGGAAAGTGCACCTGAATAGCCAAAAGCATTTTGAAAAAGAAGAGTGACATGGGAAGAATTTCACTGCCTGACCTTGAAACATATTACAAAGCTACAATGGCCAAAACAGCATGGCAATAGTATAAAGATAGACACATCAATCAGGAGAATAGAATTGAGAACCCAGAAATAAATCCTCACCTATACGGTCAACTGGTTTTTGACAAACCTACCAAATTAACATTAATGGGACAAACTAGTCTCTTCAATAAATGGTGCTGGGACAACTGGATATCTATAACCAAAAGAATAAAAGAGGACCCCTATCTCACTCCCTATGCAAGAATCAACTCAAAATGGATCAAAGACCTAAATATAAAAGCCAGGACCATAAAACTACTAGAAGCAAATGTAGGGAAACACCTTCAAGACCTTGTAGTAGGTGGTGGTTTCTTGGGCCTTGCACCCAAAGCAAATCCAACAAAAGAAAAAATTGATAAATGGGACCTCCTCAAAATTAAACACTTTTGCATCTCACAGGAATTTGTCAAAAGGGTGAAAAGGCAACTGACTCAATGGGAGAAAATATTTGGAAATCACATGTCCAATAAGGGTTTAATATCCAGGATATACAAAGAGATGTTACAACTCAACAATAAAAAGACAAATGACCCAATTAAAAAACGACCAAAAGACTTGAATAGACATTTGTTCAAAGAAGTGGAAAAAAATGGAAAAAAAAAATGAAAAAATGCTCAACATCACTAATGATTAGGGAAATACAAATCAAAACTACAATGAGATATTATTTCACACCCATCAGAATGGCCACTATTAAAAAGACAGAGAACTACAAGTGTTGGAGAGGATATAGAGAGATAGGAACACTTATTCACTGCTGGTGGGAATGCAGAACAGTGTACCTACTGTGGAAGACTGTTTGGCAGTTCCTAAAGACTTCCCACGTGACCCTGCAATACCACTACTGGGTATATACCCAGAAGAACGGAGAGCAGTGACACAGACAGACATCTGCACACCGATGTTCATAATGACATTATTCACGATTGCCCAAAATTGCAAACAACCAGGTATCCAGCAATAGAAGAATGGATAAACTGTGGTCTCATCATACAATGGAATATTATGCAGCTGTAAGAAGAAATGAAGTCATAAAACATATGACAACATGGATGAATCTTGAGGACATTATGTTGAGCTAAGTGAGTCAGACACAAAATACTGTGTAATTGCATTACTATGAACCAAATATATCGTGCAACGTATTGTATGATTTAAAAAAAAGTATAGGTATCCAGTACATTCAACTGAGAAATGTACATTTTTATTCAACTGTATTTTCTTTTTAGTTTATAATTATGTCTTTAATTATTAAATATACAAAATAAAGTTAAATATAAATCAATTTATAAAAATGAAATTAGTGTTCTTGTAGGACTGGAGAGGGATAAAGGACTTGAGAATTGACAGCTAGGGGATATAGATTTCTCTTTTCAGAGGGATGAGATCATTTTAAAATTTTTTGTGGTGATGTATGCACAACATTATGATGACACTAAAAGTCACTGATTATACTTTGTATAGATTGTATGGTATGTGAATATATCTCAATAAAGCTGCATTGAAATAAATAAATATGCAAGGCTTGCCAGAAATAGCAGCTATGTACAACAGGAGAAGCACAGCAAGATTGAGAGATGGTGAATTTTTTGTCTCTTTTTTTTGTTTATTATTAAAAAAATAATAGGCGGTGGACTTGGCCCAGTGGTTAGGGCGTCCGTCTACCACATGGCAGGTACGCGGTTCAAACCCCGGGCCTCCCTGACCCCGTGTGGAGGTGGCCCACACGCAGTGCTGATGCGTGCAAGGAGTGCCATGCCACGCCGGGTGTCCCCGCATAGGGGAGCCCCACGCACAAGGAGGGCACCCCGTAAGGAGAGCTGCCCAGCACGAAAGAAAGCGCAGCCTGCCCAGGAATAGTGCTGCACACACGGAGAGCTGACACAGCAAGATGATGCAACAAAAAGAAACATAGATTCCCGTGCCACTGACAACAACAGAAGTGGACAAAGAAGACACAGCAAATAGACACAGAGAACAGACAACCAGGGTGGCGGGGGGAGGGGAGAGAAATAAATAAATAAATCTTTAAAAAAAAAAAAAAAAAGAAATAATAAAAATGCTCTATAATGACTGAAGAGATGAAAGCACAACTAGGTGATTATACCAAATACCACTGATTGTATACTTTGGATGGATTGTATGCTTCATTAATATGTATCAATAAAATTGATTTGTTTAAAAAGTAATAGCTACCATTTAATGACTATTTATTATATAACTGGCACTGGGCTTAGAAATGAATATGACTTGACTTGCTTATATCTCAGATCTAACCTGAGTTGAGTACCTTCCATGGGAAGAGAACAGTGTACAGTGTGAAGAACTCCTGACTCCAATTACTAGCTGGGTGACTCAAGCAAGGTATATTCCTCAGTTGTAAACTGGTATATGTATGTGTGACTTTGCCTGTTTCTAAGAGACAGTTTGTGCTTTCAGGAAGTGCCTCTTAAAATACAATTTTTCAGATTTAAGCTAAACTATAGAGTAACTCAATTTTTGGTTCCACATAATCTTCATTAAAAAGAAAGCATAAAAGAGGAATGGGTATAGCTCAAACCCAGCTATTTCCTTTAAAAAAAAAAAAAAGCAAGCAAGCATGAGTAATAGGGGAGGGTGGGTAGAGGAGTAAGCTGTGGAATGCATTTGTTTCCTTACTCTTTTAACAAATATTATGCTATTATGTGTTGCCATCTTATTAAATATGGCATCAGGAGGGTTCTGTTTGCCTCATTACTTAATATGTAAAAAACAAATAAGTTGAGATTTTAAGTTTTTCTTACCCAAAGAAAATGTCCTTGATGAAAAAGGCTCCACAGCACAGCTGTGTCAAAAGAAAGGTAAAGGAAGAAACAAAGAATCCCTACAAGAGAAGCTGATGTAGCTCAATGGTTGAGAACCGGCTTACCACATAAAAGATCCCAGTCAGTCCCTCGCCGGGTACCTGAAAAAATTTTTTAAAAATATACATATATATATGAATCCCTGTAAGGTGTAGGATTTGCCTTCATTTACAGGGTAGTTTAGAACTCATATGAGGTGGGAAGGGCAGCCCAGGAGAGTCTAAGTCAACTCGGATGTCCAGGAATACTTTTCCCAGGGAAAGAGTACAAAAGCTAAGACTTAAAGGACGTGTGAAAAAAAGTCTGGAAAGGGGAGGGTACAAAGTTTGTGACCTTGAAATATTAAAACATGTTCCACCTAATGGGAGCTTAGATTTTCATTACGGATTTCATCTCTCTTTTATTTTTTTTTTTGCTTTAAATCTTTTTTCAATATATACCTAGAAACTCTGCTTATATAGTTGGCTCTCTTTCTGTTCGTCATTTTTCTGTAGGACCTCTCATCATATTTGGGTTTTGTGCTATCTGTCTAACTGATTCTTTCTTGTATTTTGCCCATCTCAATAGTATTGTGTTCCCGTCTCTTATTTGTTCACAATACACATTCTAATTATATTTCGCTTTTTTGCTTGTGCTATTTTTATTTTAATATTCCCTATTTTAAACTGGAAACATATAAACCATATTATTTTTATATTCTTAAGATGTAAAAACTGAGACATCCACGTTTAAGGGTAGCCGATCAGGCCCAGATGTTGTATGTTGCAGTATAGTTGTGGCTAAGTAGATGAGCCTTTTAGAATAAACACAGGTTGGTGCCGGAATTTTGGCTCTATCACTTACCACTTAAAACCTTCAGTTTCCTCATCCACAAGGAGGATATTAGAAATTACCTCAAAGGGTTGTTGGGAGAAATTCTTGGCTATGATTATTAACTCCTCCGAATAAGAGTTTCTAATTTTCTAACTCTGCAAGTCACTTAACCTCTCAGCCTGGGATTCCCAATCATTTGTATACATTTCAGTAAAACCCTACCTCAGAGTTTTTATCCACAACGGTGGTTTAGGAAGGTGGGGTTATCATTAAGAATATAAACAGCCATTAAAGAAGGAAGCCATTTTCTAAGGGAATGTGGGAAGGAAGCGCTGTTGGGGTGCTATGTTTGAACAAACCCAGGGGTGTAAAGAAGGGTAAGAGACCCCGAGACAATTCAAAGAATATTACATTGGCACAGGAAGTTTTCTGAGCTTCCGAGAAGAGACGCGTTCGGGTGGTGGCATTCACCTGCAGCTACGGCTGCGAACAGGTTTGCTGAAGGGCCCTCCGGGAACTCAGCGGGAGGAGTCCAAAATGGCGGCTGGCCGTTGCATGCCGTGGCCGGGTGTACATCCGGTGAAGCCGGAAGTCCGTCCCTTGTCCCTCTCCGGGGAATGCCAGTGGGTGTCATTCCTTAGTTCCTGATATTGTGGTCTGTACAGGGTCTCTGATATGATCTCTGAAGGCCTGCGGGTTGGCTAGTGCTGAATGTTCCAGAAAACTCGGGAACCGGGGAGAGAAGCGAGAGGAGAGTGGGAGGGGTGAAAAGTGCCTCTTCCTTCTCCTAGGATCAGAGGCAGAGAATTAGCATAAAGGCCCTTTACATACTGGAGTCCTGCTTAAAGATAATAGTGTAAGGAAATCCCGAAGGGCTCTGTAGGAATCTGCTGGAAATGGGCTGGTGCATTTTCATGACCTGATCTCAACCATTCGTCATGAAGGTGTCTTACTGCTTCGGGAGTTACAGAACACAAGATTGGCTCTAAAGTCACAGATCTGTGCTTAAACCCTGGCTATGGCTCTTGCTATCTGCATGATTTTGGCTTGTTACTGAAAGTTTTCTAAAGCTCATTTTCTTACCTCTAACATGGGGGAAAATAATTGTACATGTTTTAGAGAGTTATTGTGAGAGAATACATAAACCACACAGTACAGAATCGTGTACAATTTATACATACTCCTTCAACATTATGTGAATGAGGGAAAACTCTTGCTTACTTTGCTTGCATTTTGTCCCAGTGGTCTATGGCACCCTTTTGGAGAACCAGTTAGGTCCAAACAGAAAGATTCACTGCATGTTGAAAACTCTTTAAGGAAAAGGTAAAATACTGTTAGATGGATTGTGATCATAGCTTGGGACCTTTTAGGTTTATGAAAGGATTCCCAGAAGAAGAGAAAAAGTGAAACTCTGAAGGCTAAGTAGGATTTAGAATAATAAATAAAAATTAAAAAACAAAATAAAATATAAATGAAAAGAAAAGTAAACAACAAAAAGAACCAAAGAAATAAAAACAAAACAAAACAAAAAGCAACCAAGTAACCAAACAAATAAATAAGTAAAATAAGTAAAATAAAGTAGGAATTAGTTCCAGGAAGAGAGTGTGGTTGCAAAATGTTAATATAATCAATAGTATTCAAGCTTACAATCATGGTTAAAAGTGGGTTAATTTGAGTTCTGTATATTCTCTCACAATTAAAAAAAAATGGCTACCACATCCTGATTCATTGCATGTAGAGTAATTTTGGATTATGTCCATCATTTTGAGCCTTATGATCTACTGGCATAGGTACAGGTTTGTGGTGGGTGGGAGCCAGCTACCCCCACAGGTCAGGTGAATATTTAATCTTTACTCCTTGAAAGAATTTAACCAATTTCAATAATCAAGTCTCTATTTTTTAAAAATGGATATTTGCAAAAACTCTTGTTAAAACTCAAAAGTTTTACCCAATACCAGATCTACTTAAACAAAACATTTTTAATACATTAATAAGTCAATGAGAACATTACACCAGATTCAGGATTGAAAGGATGTAGTCCGCCCTGAAGATTTCAAAGCCAGACTTTTCATCTCATCCTTAATTTAAAAATACTTTATTGCTGAAAATGCTTACCATCAGCCAAGTCTTAAATTATAATCTTTTTGCTGCTGGAGGGTCTTGCCTTGATGTTGATGGCTGCTGATTGACCAGGGTGATGGTTGCTAAAGGCTGGGGTGACTGTGGCAATTTCTTAAAATAAGTCAACAATGAAATATGTGGTATCTTAGATCTTCTGGATAACTTGTTGCTTCACTTTGCACTTTTATGCTATAGAGACAGCTTCTTTCCTTAAACCTCACGAACCACTCTCTGCTAGCTTCAAAGTTTTCTTCGGCAGTGTCCTCATATCTTCCAGCCTTAAATACCAAGGTGTGATTGTGATATGGGCTGTGTGTGTGGGCTCCGTGTGTTCAAGCGTATCTGATCTCTGAAAGATCCCTGGGCCTCAAGAAACTGAAACCTGATCTAACAAAGAAAGTCTTTTTGATGTCAAAACCTCTCCTGGCCCCACCCTGTGTATCTCTTGTGTAAAAGTAACCTAAAGGCCCTACTTTGGGCTTAGTTTTTTGGACAGAAGTCTGCCAGGCCTGGCTGGTTGTAATAAATCTTCCTTCTCAGAGAAATTCCATGTTCTAGCCTTCAATACATGGTCACCAACTTCTCCCTGCTGCCACTACATTTCTGGGGGCTCATCTGGGATCGCAGCAAAGGCCAGAGATGGCAACAGTTGGTTGCCCCTCTCGGATGACTTTGAGGAAGCTAGGAGGACCCAGGTGAACCAGGGCACCCTTGGACCACTTTAGTCCAGAAAGAGGTTGTGGACTCTGCCAGAGCCCTCCCAGAAGAAACCAGAGGCACTGAAGGGTTTAAAGAGAGACCCTGAGAACGAAACAGAAAAACTCCACATGCCAGATGGGTAAGTCCCCTGGGGTCATAGTGTAGAAAACACCTAACTGTAAACATTGGAAGAGGAGCCAGATCAAGTCCCAAGAGGACCCTAGTACTCCCAGAAAGTTCGGGGGAAGTTGTCTTCTTTAGGTCTGAAAAGGAAAAAAAAAAAAAGTGGGTGGCTATGTGCATGTGACTGTGGAGACCACGGGGATAGAGCAGAGTCCTCATCCCCAGTTCTGTGGCAACTTCATTTGGTCAAGGGCAGTGAAGGCACCCTCCAGGGCTTTTCATCCAAGTCAGGAGTTTATACTGACCTGTTGTTTGGTTTTGGTTAACTGCAAGTTAAAGGTTTGGTGGTAGAGAGAGAGATTTTGTGAGTTAAAGTCCTACTCCCTTTTTGGTATCCCAGTGCTTCCCACTGGAATGTATCCTAAAGAATTGGTTTAGATTTGGAAGATCTTGGTTACAGAAAAATGAATTGGTTTTTGTAATAAACCTTGGTCTGGATATGAATTGAGCGATGGAGAAGTTTGGCCAGAAATAGGTCTTTAAATTTTAATGCTGGATTGCAATTGAGCTTGTTTTGTAGACAACAAGGGTAGGCAAAGAGTCCTATTAGAGGTTCCTCCTCTTAAGCCCCTTCCCATAGCTTATGTGTCTGAAAACATGACACTTCCCCAAAGATTGTGAATTAATACTGTGTGAGTCCCCTTAGCTCCAGTCAAAACCAGCGTAAAAAAAGAAACAGATAGATGTGAGGCCCAGAAACCTCATATTGTGTCTCCATAGAGAAATGAGAAAATAAACCTCAAACTTCCATTATGTAAACTTGGTTGTGGGAAGCGGACTTGGCCCAGTGGTTAGGGCATCCATCTACCACATGGGAGGTCTGTGGTTCAAACCCCGGGCCTCCTTGACCTGTGTGGAGCTCACCCATGCACAGTGCTGATGCATGCAAGGAGTGCTGTGCCATGCAGGGGTGTCCCCCATGTAGGGGAGCCCCACATGCAAGGAGTGTGCCCTGTAAGGAGAGCCACCTGGCACGAAAGAAAGTTCAGCCTGCCTAAGAATGGCGCTGCCCACATGGAGAGCTGACACAACAAGATATGCAACAAAAAGAAACACAGATTCCCGTGCTGCTGACAACAACAGAAGTGGATAAAGAGGACAAATAGACACAGAGAACAGACAACAGGGGCGGGAGGGGAGGGGAGAGAAATAAATCTTAAAAAAATTAATTTTAAACTCAGTCATGCTTATAAAAGGTGTAAATAGTGACCAAAATAAAAAGAGCTCATATTCCACCAATTAAAACCAAAGAGTTCCTAGAAATACCAAAGGTATAGAATTTTCTCTTCTGTTTTAATCTGTGCTTAACTCTATGTTGAACTTTAAAATCTACATTTAACAGCATATGGGTGTCCCACATGCAAGGAGTGTGCCCCAGAACGAGAGCCGCCCCATGTGAAAAAAAATGTTAATACTGTCTTGCTAGTGAATTTAATGCATAAATAACAAATGAAGTTTATTTAATTGCTGGAAAAAACACACACAAACTGCACAGTTGTTACTAATAAAATCATTTTAATTGCTTAGTTAATAAATAAAGGTGCCCAAATTGATTTTAAGTGAAAACTTTCTAGAAATTAAGTTAAAATCATTGTATAAATGCCTTTATATATAAAACAGCAGAAAAATAATAACTGAGGCTATTACAACAGAGTAAATGTACCTAGATTTCAGTTATTGTAATGGTAATCTTTAACTAGTCTACTTTGTTTATGTCTATTTCAAGCCTATCTTGTACTTGATATAGTAATGGTGATTATAACTTAAACTTACCTTTAATTATGGTTATTTTATAACTAGCCTCACCTAACCCTTAAACTTCAGGTATTATGATGGTAATTATAAACTGAGTTTGCTTTTATTAATGGTTACCACAAGTCTGGCCCTACCCCTTGCCTCTGCTTAACTTTTGCCCCTATGGCTCAGGAAAAGCAAATTTGAGACATCCCTGTCTCCTGTTCTACTGGTATTAATAACCCTCTCATGGCTCCAAGTGTGGACTGAATTACTGCCTGGTAGAATTCTTGACCCTTGAGGTTGGACGTCCACTCTCCCAGTCCAGTGGCTGCTGGAGTCCTGTTATCTCCAAGTACTGGGAAGGAAAGGAAGCTTCCTATCTTGACTGTCAGGGTTCCTAAAGGTAGCAATTCATGAGAAAAAAAACAGTTCCCTGAGGCTTTAATAGCCTCGATGAATATACATGTAGCTGGTCTTGCTTATCCAGAGTCTGCTGAAGTCAAGGTAAAATATAAAGTTCTGAAGCAAAGGAAAATTGTGTTAAAGCATTGGGAACATTTTAGTAATCAGCTGTTAATTAAAAAAATCTTGTGCAAAACTGCAAGGGAATAGTGCAAATTTAAAAAAGGCTTCTGAGAAATCTTTCAAACATTGTTTTATAGTTAAACTTGTTTTGTAAAAGAATGCAAGTTTTAAGTAACTAAATTCTGTTTCCGTGTCCTACTATTCATGTCTGCCTATTTGTTCAATGTATATGTTTATACATCAGGATGATAATATCAAATGAACAAATACTTTTTAAAAGAGCTCTATTCAAATTATTAAAAATTAAATACTCAGTTATATATGTGATAAATATTCCTAGAACCCAAATTAGACTGAAACAGAAAAGTCATATAAAAATGTAAATATAGCAACTATTGAAAAAGGGAAAAGGATTTTCCTGAGCCCTCTAACCTATTCAACCCCCAGGGCTTTCTCTTTGCAAGAGCTCTGAGGGAAGGGCTAGGTATAACAGATTAAAACTCTTCTAAGCAAAAGGAATTAAAAATCAGTTTGTATTTAAAAAGGAGTTTAGCCCCCTGTAAAGAAATGAAAAAAAAATTCTTTGTATAAACTATAACAGTTTCCATTTATTTAGCTTAGGTGTTACCTCTTTGTTTTATAAAATACCCAGTTAATAAATTAACAGCATATGTATTAAATCTTTAAAATAATAAAAGTTATAAGTTCATATTTACTGAAATTAAGCTAAAAAATGTAGATCTGCCCTCTTTTAAATGGGTAAAGTAAATTCCATTGGTTGCTAATTGTAATCTAAGGTAAATTAACCAGTTATGGTTGTAGTGAATTATAAAAAGTTTATAAAAACATCTTCTAAACTAAAACATTTAAATGGCTAGTTCTAAAAAGCCATTATTAACAAAAAACCTAAATTAATATTAGTGGCAAAAAGTAACTTCATAGCAGTAAAACCTGTCTGGAAGTAACTTCAATGTGCATATTCAAGTGGTGGTAATGAAAAGTTACCTTGATTCCATTGGGAAATTGCTAAAGTAAAATACCTGTGTAATTAATGCCTACCTGGTAAAGGTGTAAAAGTAAAAAGCAAAGTACTAAAAAGTTCATTTAATATGTAACACATTGCATTGAAAATGTTTAAAAGGTATATAAAAATCAAGAGATAGACTTCAGCATTGCCAAACTCTTTTGTGCATTCAAACCAGGCCTTCAATACACTGCAGGTTGTCTCTCCATATGAGTTATTGGCTAGGTTAGTCACTGACCCCTAAAATAATAAAGGTATCTACTACATCTCTGGTTGTGCTCCTGAAATTGATGGAAACTACATTACAGTTTCAAATCCCTGCAACAGCCAATAATGGCTTGATATAGCCAAATGATGCCACAATGGATATCGCCTCCAGACTGGCTCTGTTTCATAGTACCAAAGAGTGCTATGCACCAGGCTGGTGGAATACTGGAAACTACTTTCTAGGTTCTTTCTAGGGTCAGTGGTGCTGCAGCTTCTGTGAAGAACATACCAAGTGGAGCAATGAATACCAGAGTACTGTGAATAAAACTTAAACACAATTTTAGTATAGCTTGTTCCCACGGAGAGATAACATGTATGGTATTGCAAACCTGATACTTGAAGCTATTAATCGCAGCTCAAGTAGAAACTTATGCATTGAGTAGAACATTAATTAGTATTAAATACTGCACCTACATCCTATTCTAGATACATGTCTGATGATAATGATGCTATTTCTATTAAATCATATGCAGAAAGACATTGAATGTGTTAAAAGTCCTGGTCAACTTCATTTTCTGAGTAGTTAATAAACATGTCTGTAAGATTAAAAAATGGCCACCTTGCCAACAGCCCTTTTAATTGAAAAAGCCACCAAATTAGCTTGGGGGCAACCTCTCACAGTCTTCACCCCACACCAAGTGAAGGATGAGCTTGAGGCCAGGGGCCACCAAATGGCTTACAGGTAGCCAGTTAATTATTACCAGGCTCAATTACTAAAAACCCCTGAGGTGCAGATAAGGGTGTGTCAGACTCTCAACCGAGCCACCCTACTACCAGTAGAAGGCCCAAAGTCAGATCCTGAGAGACCTCTTCTCCACTCCTGTCTCGAGACTCTTAACCAAAACTACTCAAGCAGGCCAGACTTAAAGGATGAGCCTCTTATGAACCCAAACATTAAATGGCTCACAAATAAAAGGAGTTTTAAGGAAGGCATTAAAAAGGTAAGCTATGCAGTGGTGTCTTAATTTGAAACCATAGAGGCCAAAGCTCTTCCGCCTGGAACTTCAGCCCAGAAAGCAGAGCTAAGTGCCCTTACCCAAAGTTTAAAACTAGCAACTGGGAAACGGGCTAATATTTACACAGACTCTTAAGTATGCTTTCCTTGTCCTTCATGCTCACTCTTCTGTGTGACGAGAATGACGCTTGCTTACTAGCAGTGAGTTACCTATTAAGCACAGACAATAAATCTGAGATTTACTAGAAGCCATACTGTTACCTCAAGAAATAGCAATTATGCATTGTCCAGGGCATTAGAAAACAGACACTGCTACAGCAAAGGGAAATGCTTGAGCTGACGCAGCTGCTAAAGTAGCAACACAATCCAGGTTTCCCTTCTACTCCTTATTCCAGCACCTGTATGAATACTTAAAGTTCCACAGTATGCCCAGGATGAACAAACCAGGGCAGCTAGCCTGGGGTTCACCCTGGAGGCTGATGGGTGACTTGTTAAGGATACTCAAGTCTACCTGTCAGGAGCAGTACAGGAGAAAGTCCTTCACAGACTTCACCAAGCCACTCATCTGGGGAAAGATGCCCTAACCAGCCTAGCCAAACGGATTTTCAAAAAAAAAACCTGGTAAAAATAGCCAAAGGAATTACTAAAAATTACTCAATTAAAGCCAAAAATGTAAAAAACTTCACTCTGTAGTTCTAATCACTCCCACAACTATTAAAAAGAAATATCTGGCTTGGTGCACTAATCCTGAATGAAGCTAGCTGCCCAAGAAAGTGCCAGTTCACCAGAAACACCTGATGGAATGTATGAATGCCAGTTACTGGAGGGCCTGAAATACCTCTTCAAGAAATAAAGCTAGGGAAGTGGACTTGGCCCAGTGGTTAGGGCGTCCGTCTACCACATGGGAGGTCCACAGTTCAAACCCCGGGCCTCCTTGACCCGTGTGGAGCTGGCCCATGCGCAGTGCTTATGTGTGCAAGGAGGGCCGTGCCATGCAGGGGTGTCCACCATGTAGGGGAGCCCCACGTGCAAGGAGTGCGCCCCAAAAGGAGAGCTGCCCGGTGTGAAAGAAAGTGCAGCCTGCCCAGGAATGGTGCTGTACACATGGAGAGCTAACATAACAAGATGACACAACAAAAAGAAACACAGATTCCTGTGCTGCTGACAACAACAGAAGCAGACAAAGAAGAACATGCAGCAAATAGACACAGAGAACAAAAAACTGGGGCGGGGGGTGGTGGGGGATAAATAAATAAATAAATAAATCTTTTTAAAAAAAGAAAAGAAATAAAGCTAAGTAGTGTCTATGTAAAAAACAGCTGTTCCCTCTAACTCTAACCCAAATGCCTATTGCTAGGAGAAAGGCAAACCAAACCCTGTCTGTTTTCATCTCCTTTAACTTAACTAAAAGGGCAATGCATCTTGCCATCTTCTCTCCTACTGTAAGAACTAAATTTGGCAATATATACCTAGCCCCATTTTCTATTACAATTTCTCTTTAGAGTTAACTGACAGCATAAAATAACTCAAGAAAAAAATACTGTTTCCCACCAACTTTGGGAAAATGCAGCCTTTGTAGGCACCTAAACTTCTCTAGTTCTGTGATCCAGTATCCTCTTAGTGGGACCATATATTCTCAAGATTCTAATTAAGTTTATTTCTTCCAGAATCAACATCTTTTTAGGCATATGGGAACTTCATTCAGCTTTGCCCAAGATGCCAGATCCATCTTCCTCTAACCTAGAATAACAGGGAGGGTTTTGCACCTTGTCAGGTAAGGCCTACTGCCTCTAACCAGCAGGAAATAGCTACAGAAGGAAGATCATCTCCCTTCAGCACCCCTTTAATATTAAAGGTGTAAACTCTCTAAGGGGGTAATAAAGCAATAAAACCAATAGATGGATCTGAAACTTGGCAAGGAGTCCACTAGACATCAATTTCCCCCAGGATGGCTGCTGGAAAGCCCTCCCCAAGATTCTGCTGCTCAGAAGGAAACTTCGTCCTGAGGCCAGAAGGAGCCCCAAATGTTCCCCAAGAACTTTATCATTAAAACCTCCTGAAAAATTAATGGGAGAAATAAGCAATCAAAACAGTAAGCAGCTGAAACTTCTCCCATGCTCTCGTCATACTTCCCTGCTTCCTCCCCTTCATAATAGCTAGGGTATATGTTTTAATAAATAACGTTGTAAAAACACAGACAGCCACCCACCTCATAACTCTAAATATAGTGATGCCAAAGCCTAACACATTAAGCAGTCATCAAAGGGGGGAATGATATGGGCTGTGTGGGGGTCTCTGTGTGTTCGAGCTTATCTGATCTCCGGAAAATCCCTGGGCCCCAAGAAACTGAAACCTGATCTAACAAAGTCTTCTTGGTGCCAAAACCTCTCCTGGCCCCACCCTGTGTATCTCTTGTATAAAAGTAACCTAAAGGCCCTACTCTGGGCTCAGTTTTTTGGACAGAATTCTGCCGGGCCTGGCCAGTCATAATAAATCTCTCTTCTCAGAGAATTCCCACATCCTAGCCTTCAATACACGATCACTGACTTCTCTCTGCTGCCACTACAATTGTCATTACTGAAAAGCATTTAATGGCTCCCATGGTCCAAAGTCAGGTCTCTTTTTTTAAGAACTATTAAGAATTTTTTGAATTGGTCATCTCTTTCTACTCTGATATGCAATATCATCCTTTATAAACAGGATAAAAAATGTGGAAATTTTCATAAGAGAAGTTGTACTGCTCAAAGGCAGGAGGCTTTGAGTAGCCATTTGCCCAGGCTTTTTTCAGAGCATACGGGGTGGAACCAGGGTGTTTGAAGTAGTTCTAAAGGTGGGCTGTTTGCCAGGTGCAGAGATTCCTCCACTCTGCTTATTTGGCATTAGAGGCAGGACCTCTTTGGGTTGCTGCTCAAAGGGACAAAGCCTGACCTGTAGGACCTCCTCCTGTAACCCAATTTTGTCTAGGTTCTTGATTATGCTCAGAAATTAATTTAAAGAGTATGTCAGGTTAGTTAGGCCAGTAATTTATTAAGGTAGGGAGGGAAGAGAAATGGGAGAAAATAACAGATCATGTGTTCCAGGTAGAGAGGAAGGGGCTGAAAAGTGATAAAGTGGGCTGATTTACAGACTACAATTCCCCCTTATAGATGATAAATGCCCAGGTTTTACTTGCGTGTTGATCCATGTGGGAGGACATGGAAAGAGCAGGGTACAAGAGGCAAGAACAGGGATCCAAAGGCAAGAAAGTGCAAGAGAGAGTTCGGCCTTTGCACTTGCTTTTTAAACCATTAATTATTCCACCCCTTTGCTAATGGCAATGGAAGACCCAGGTGTTTTGCTGTTTTGATTGATCACCCCACCCATCAATCCCCTAGGAGGACCCAATATAAGGCCCTTGGGGAAGATCTGGGGTTTCTCCTGGCTTCCAGAGGAAATCTCATTCCAGATTGGATTTCTCATGAGAGTCTTCCAGCAGCCATCTTGGGGTTATTGATGTCCACATGGACTTCTTGCCAGGTTCCAGATCCGTCTATTGATTCCCCATCTTACTAGGCTGCTTCATTACCAGGCACAGGAATGGCAGAAGGAGAACACACACTTGGGCATGCAGAAGTCATAGGGGAAGGATGAGTGGGCTTTGGAGTCTTTGTGTCCTTGAGACCTCAGGCCAGGGGTTCTTAACCTTTTTTGGTCCACAGACCCTTTTGTCAGATGAAAACCACAGACCCCTTACTAAGTCCACACTATACTGTGTATTATTTAATAAATATGTCATACCTGTGTAAGAAATGAAGATTAGTTTAGTTTTCACATAAAGGAAAAAATATTGATTAATGTAACCTGGCAGCCTACTGCCTCAGTCTCCCACTCCCGGGTTAAACAGCAACAAAGGAAACCAGCTTAAGCCAGTCCTATAGGCAATAAAAAGATGCCCAAGAAAGAGCTAAGTCAATACCAATTCAGCACTAAATTCCATTCCTTATTTGGCAAAGGGGAGCAGGTAAAAACTAGAATGGTTGGAATTTGATAGGGGAAGCGGTTAATCACAAACTTTTGTGCAGGAAAGTTAGATCTCGGATAGGCTGTAACTTCTGAAGTATCCCATCTATGGAGAAACAGAGGAAGGGCTTGTGTGCTAGCCTTAGGGGTATAAATTGCATCATTTTTCTTTGTTCGGGGTGCCAGTCACGTTTTCTGGTTGTGCGCCCCTTCTTGCAAGATTGAAAATAAATTCTTTTCTTCTCCACAATTGGGTGAGCCTTATTTTCTTCCAGAAGAGGATTTCTTTCTAACACCTGCACCAACATGTCCTTACAAGAATTTTTTTTTTTTTGTTTAAATTTCAATTCAAGCTCAGGGGCCTCCTGTTAAGAATACTTGCCTCAGGCTGTGGCTGAACTCTTGGATTCGGCTCTACTGTTTGAGACTGGACATTTCCAAAATGTCACAGGCACTGAGAAAGGAGACCTCAGATAATCAGAAGCATCCGTGACAAAGAAGGGCCAAGAACAGTGGATGGCCAAGGGCAGGATGCAAACTCCAGCTATCCACACTCCCTCACTTTGGTGCTTCCCGCTGTGGCTCCCAGGTGAGTGTCTCTCCTGAGCATTGTTGGAAAAGGAATCTGGTCCTAGAAAGAGTAAAGCTCACCAACTGTGGAGAAGAAAATAATTTATTCTCAATCTTGCAAGAAGGGGCACACAACCAGAACATGTGCCTGACGTGCCAAATAAAGGAAAAAGACACAATCTATAGCCCTAAGCTTAGCATGCAAGCCCTTCCCCTGCTTCTCTGTAGACTGGATACTTCAGAAGTTACAGCCTATTTGAGAGGTCTAACTTTCCCGCACAAACCCCCCAGTCTTTGATTAATAGTTTCCCCCATTACATTCCAACAGTTTTGGCTTTTAACTGCTCTTTTGCCAAATAAGGAATGGAATTTAGCACTGAATTAGAATGAACTTAGCTTTTCCTCCTGCATCCTTTTTTATCGGCTATAGGACCAGCTTAAGCTGGTTTCCTTTGTTCTTGCTTAACCCGGGAGTGGGAGACTGAGGCGGTAGGCTGCCTCCATGCTTTATATTACTTTTATGTGAAAACTAAGCTGATCCCCATCTCTTACAAGCATCACATGAGGGGGCAGGCCTGGTTCACCCCTCTGGGTCATGTGAACAACCAGCAGGTTTGATAGGTCGGCACCCCCTCATGTGGGCAGCTGCTGCGACTCTGGCACCTAGCAGGAAGTCAGGGGCATGTGACTTAAGTCAGTGTCTCACCTCCCAACAGGAATCTCCAGGCCCTGGAAGGACCAAGGAGAGTTCTGGGGACACCATGACCCTGCGGACCTTCCCTCTCAGATATGGGGTGTGATGGTTAGGCTTCTGTGTCAACTAGGCCAGGTAATTGTGCCCAGTTGTTTGGTCAATCAAGCACTGGGCTAACTGTAATACAAGGGCATTTATGGACTTTAAACACTTTACTGCAGTTGTAAATCATAGATAGCTGTTTATAATTACACCAATCAGGGAGATTGCCTCAGCAGTGAGTGACGCTTAACCCAATCAGTTGAATCCCTTAAAAGGGGAATTGATTCCAACATGGAGAGAGAATTTCCTAGCTCATCTTTGGACAGCCAACATCTCCCAGAACTCATCAAGAATCTTCACTGGACTTTCATTGGAGCTCCTGGTTGCAGCCTGCCTGCGGAACCTGGACTTGTGCATCCCCACGTCTGCGTGAGAGACTCTTATAGAATCGCATACTATTGACAGATATCTCTTCTTGATTCTATTTCCCTAGAGAACCTGAGTAATACATGGGGCCAGGAAGGAACCTCAGCACTGGAGAAGGGGTTTTGCATGGAACTTCTGGGGCTCACCCTGAGCCCCAGGCCTGGAAGACAGCCCTTCCCCTTATGACAGATGGAAGACCCCAGGCCTTTGACCCCTAGCTCCAGTGCCCAAACAGAGCCTTGGGGCAGAGCCCTGGCCCTCCAGCCCATACCCTTGAGCCCCATGGCTTCCCAGGCTGGGCTAAGCCATCTGGCTGAGTCTACCCAGCTCCTCCCTATCACGTGGCAAATTGCCAGGCACAAAGGCAAGACAAAGGAGACCTCCCAAAGGCCCATTAAGTGTTCTACCCAAGAGCACTTCTGAGAATAAATACAAATGTGTAAATGATACCTCTAGAGGAATCACAGGGACTCTCCTGGAAATGGCCACATTCAAGCTGTGAAAATTACTGTGTAATGGCCACCACATGTATAGCCAGGTCACTTGCAAGGCCATGGAACTGCTGGAATAGATTGAGTACACAAATTATGCAAACAAGGTCACATTAAACTATTCCTACATGGAGATATGTCATGGGGTATGGACAGCCCAACATAGGACAGGCCTCTTTCTCATTGGACCCAATGTTTACTGGAGACATCTAGTCTGCCACAGGCCCTGTCCTTTCCTAGAGGGTCTCTGTGTCCAGGGATCCCCATGCACCTGCTCCTGGCCCGGACCCTCTAGAAGGGGGTGTCAACATGTAATTGATACCAACAGGAACTTGGTTGGGTGTCAGCTCTTAGGTTTTGGGTGAATTCCAGGCCCCTCCTTTCCAGATGAGTTTGGGGGAGGAATTTCCAAAGTGGTGACCACACGGAGCACAGCAAACTGGCTGCCTTCCTCATTCCATAGCATTGGAAAGTCTCAACATGCCCTTTCCTTTTTAGAGTTGGCATCTCATTTGTTTTTCTCACAATTAACAGGATCAAAGTGCATTGTTTCTGGGGTCTTTGTACATGAGCCCTATTTCAATAAAATTGCAGAAGTATAGGTTTCAGTCATTTAAAAAGTAAATGCTCAAAAAACAAAGACTGTATAACACAAACCCTAACATAAGCCATGGACTACGGTTAGTAAAACAGTTATAAAAATGTTCTGTCATGAATTGTAACAAATGTGCCACACTCATGCAAGGTGTTAATACAATAGGGTGGTGTAGCAGTTTGATATGTGATGAATTCCAAAAAGAAATATTGGATTATGCTTGTAATCTGATCTGTACCTGGGCATGATTAAGTTATGATTAGTGTTGCATCCGCACCCCTTGGTGAGTGGGGACTCACAGATAAAAGGCATGGTGAAGAATAGAGTTAGAGATTTCTGATGTTAGAGTTTGATGCTGAAGACCTTGGAAGTCAGCACCCAGAGGAAAGAGATGCCAGCACCAGGAAGGAAGGAACCTTGAACCCAGAGAAAAGCAAGCACCAGGAATGTAGGAACCCAGGAAGCCTGAACCCTCACAGATGTGATCAGCCATCTTGCTCCAAATAGACTTTGGTGAGGGAAGTAACTTATGCTTTATGGCTGGCATCTGTAAGCTCTTACCCCAAATAAATACCCTTTATAAAAACCAGTTTCTGGCACTTTGCATCAGCACCCCTTTGGCTGACTAATACAGGTGGTATACGGGAACTTTGCATTTTAGGCAAACCTACGACTTCCCTAATTAAAAAAAAAAAAAAGGCAAATGCAAATACCTGTTCTGGCCAGCAATGCCAGTGGCTGCTGGCTGATCAGCAGCCTCATTACTTGGTAGAAAAAACCAATTCACCCTGAAGTATACCTGCAGTCCATGCCTTGGACCGTGTACTTTTCTCATTTTCTTGTTTCTTAATAAACTCTTTAGTCCCCTGCCTACCCTATGGCAAATCCTTAAATTCCTTTATGCAACATAAGCCAAGAACCTAGAAACCCAGATCCAGAGCCATCCACAAACATTATTTGGCAAGCCAAGCCAGGAGACAGAGAGGCAAGTGGCACTCCCTGATCCCTGCCAGAGACTGAAACAGCATTCTCAGTTTTCAACAACCAAGACCACACAGACAAGATGGAAAAGGATTACCCAAATCCAGACTCCACATCAGAACAAACCTGGCACCATGCTGCCTCATACAGACCACTGGGCTTTCCCCAGGGGAGGATAGAAGGGGCCTGAAGCCACAGATGAACCATCAACCAGGAGGACTCAGATAACCCTTGACATGGCAGTCTGCTCATGCCTAGGGACTCATAAATCAGATTTGGGTTTTGCCTATTACAGATTGGATAATGGGAAAAGGTATGGACTAGATTGCTGTCTAGTGGAATTCTTGACCCTTGGGGTTGAATATCTGCTCTTCCAGTCCATCAGTCACTGGAGTCCTGTTATCTCCAAGGACTGGGGACCTCTCACCTCAAGTGTTGATGTCCCTAAAAGCAGCAAGTCATGAGAAAACCAGGTTTCCCTGAGACATCAATGACTTCAGCCTTCAGTACTCTGCATGGTGCCTCTCCATGTGAGTTATTGGCTAGGAGGTCACTGACCCCTAAAACAATAAAGCTATCTACTACATTTCTGAACTGAACACATTCCTCAAGTGGATGAAGAGTACGTTACATTTTTGGAATTCTGCAGCAGCCAGCAATGGCTTGATATAGCCAGATGTACAATGGATATTGCCTCCAGATTGCCTCTGTTTCATAGTGCCCTTTGGCACCAGGCCAGTGAAACACTGGAGACTACCTTTCTAGTCTCTCCCAGGATCAACAGCGCTCCAGCATGCCAGCTGTATGAAGGTCACACCAAGTGAGCAATAATTACCAGAGTAAAAATGCCTTATTAGTCATGCGGGGATTTCATCCAGTTTCAACCATGGTGCCAAACCTGTCTTCCCTCAACTGCACTAGAATAACCAGAGGGTTTTACACTTTGTCAGACAACATGGCCAACAGACAACATGGCTATGAGACACTGTCCAGAAACCTCCTGAGAAAAGGCTGCTGGAAAGACCCTGTAAGATCCTGGCCATGAGACTCTCATTTGGAATGAGAATCCTGTTCGGGTCAAGGGAAGGCCTGAGATATCCTCAAAAGGCTTTGCCATTGGCCCCCTGAGAAATGACAGGTGAGGCAACCAATCAGAACAGCAAACATTATGAAGAGAGAGGAAGAAAGACTTTAAAAAGCCCTGACCCGGGGCCCCACATGTGCAACTCACCCTGCAGTATGCCTGTGGTCCATGTCTTGGACTGTGTACTTTCTCATTTTCTTGTTTCTCAATAAATTCTTTACTCTCTTGCCTACCCTAAAAACAAACAAACAAACAAACAAAAAATCTGATTTCATTTCTGTGTTTGGTTCTTTTTTTTTAAAGATTTATTTTTTATTTATTTCTCTCCCCTCTCCCCCCAGTTGTCTGCTCTCTGTGTCCATTCGCTGTGTGTTCTTCTGTGACCGCTTCTATTCTTATCAGCGGCACCGGGAATCTTTTTTTTTTTTTTTTTTAATATTTATTTATTATTATTATTTTTTAATTACATTAAAAAAAATATATGAGGTCCCATTCAACCCCACCGCCCCCGCCCCCCACTCCCCCCACAGCAACACTCTCTCCCATCATCGTGATACATCCATTGCACCTGGTAAGTTCATCTCTGAGCATCACTGCACCCCATAGTCAATGGTCCACATCATAGCCCAGACTCTCTCACGTTCCATCCAGTGGGCCCTGGGGGGATCTACAGTGTCCCGTAATTGTCCGTGAAGCACTATCCAGGACAACTCCACGTCCCGAAAACGCCTCCACATCTCATCTCTTCCTCCCGTTCCCCACACCCAGCAGCCCCCATGGCTACCGTTCCCACACCCATTTCACATTTCCTCTGTGGACATTGGATTGGTTGTGTCCATTGCACACCTATGTCAAGTGAGGGCTTAGATTCCACATGGGTACTGGATGCACTCTTCCCGCTTCTAGTTGTAGACACTCTAGGCTCCATGTTGTGGTGGTTGACCTTCTTCAACTCCATGTTAGCTGAGTGGAGTAAGTCCAATAAGTCAAAGTGTAGGAGCTGAAGTCTGTTGAGGCTCTGGGCCTGGGTGTCATATTATCAGTCCAGAGATTCAAATCCCCTACATATATCTTAAACTCAGCACCAACTACAATTCCAATAAAGTAGCATGCAAGTCTTGTGAAAAGAGATCCCCTCTGAGTCCATTTCCATCACGCAGAAACACCAGCTCCAAAGAAGGGCCATCTGTCATGGCAGTGAACCCCTTCTGCCATGACCATAGAACCCGTGGGTCTCTTTATCCCTCAAAAGAACCAATACCTGGGGTTGTATCTACCTTATCTGTCTCTTAGACTCTGTTCAGTTGTACATAGGGGTATTCCTTCTGACAACCTCCAGACTCTTTTTTAGAGACTCACAGCCTTATAATCTCATTTTTCCTTTCCATTTCCCCCTTACATTAGGTCAAACCGCTTCCCGAAGTCATGTTATTATATGTAGACAGGTATATTCTGCTGTTCCGCATTGAATCTTTAATTCAAGGTCATTTTCTAGTTGCTTCTTCAGCTGGTATGTGGTAGTGATCCCTCGGTGCCAGGGAGGCTCATCCCCGGGTGTCGTGTCCCACGCTGCGGGGAATGCATCACATCTACACACTGAGTTTGGCTGTGAGAGTGGCCACATTTGAGTAACATGAAGGCTGTCAGGAGGAAACCCCCAGGCACAATGCTACTCTAGGCCTTATTCTTATTGCAGGTGCATAGGCTCAAAAGTGTAGCCATTAGTATCAAGAGCCCACTGTTGGGCCCTCCTTCCTTCCTGGTTCTTGCCGTTGCACCTGGAGGATTGCCGCTGCTCTCCCAGGGCCCACAACAGTGACCCCCCGGCCAGGAGCCCAGTACCCCCCCAGCTGTTGTTTTTAATTGTTTCCACTATGAGTATATATAGACATTACCATATACCCTGGGCATATGCCCTGTATAACTCCCTGTCAACCATATATATCCTGTCAATAACATCCCATATCAGTATTCCTCCGCTGCCATTGTTGAACCACTCTGTGATCCAAAACTTCCCGTAAAGTGAATCCCAACATAATGTCAGCTTCAGAAGAGTCTTAGATCACCAAAATTCATATATACAATATACAGTATTTCCCCAGATCCACCATAAAACCTTTTCCCTTCCTCAGCAATAATCTTTTAACTTATTCATATCATATTTCCTGAAACTGATGTACAGATTCCGAAACTATAGTTTTCAAACAAGGTAACATTTGTGCTTACTATGTGGTCCATGCTTTAGGTTGTACAGTTTTCTAAATTTTTTAGTTATCCTATGTTTTGTCTTATGGTTTTCATTATTAGTCTGTCGTCCCCTATATGTTTTTGGTGTAATATTAGCTGTTTTATATTCATCCTCGTGTACTCTCACATAACTCCTCTTTTGCCCCCTTATTTACCTTTGTTCTATCCATTGCACGTCCATTTTCCCCTCCCCTTAGGGCCCACAACGCCTGCCAATCTAATGCCCTGGGAGCCGTCCTTTCTCACGAGAGATACAGTTCTCTCTATTCGACGGCATTAGTCTTCCCCAGGATATGGGTCCACCCCACCCAATGGTAGAACCCACCTTGGCAAAATGAGCCTTCAGCTATTCCCTCCGGAGTCCGTCCCGCATCAGACCATACCCCCTGAGCGTCCTAACCAGGTGACCCTCCTATTTATACTTTGATACGTTTTACTCAACATTTAGTTCTCAACGAACTTCTGGCACTCTCCCATGTTTGTATGTTGCCCCTCCCTCCCACCTATTTCTTGGACCATATTACCCCTCTTCCCATCCCCAGCCCCCCTCAAACCCAGAAAACCCCACCCAAAGGTAACCCCTTGCCCCCATTTTGTCCCTTCTTGGCACCGGGAATCTTTGCCTCATTTTGTTACGTCATCTTGCTACGTCAGCTCTCTGTGTGTGTAGCACCATTCCTGGGCAGGCTGCACTTTCCTTTGCACTGGACGGCTCTCCTTACAGGATGCACTCCTTGCGCATGGGGCTCCCCTATGCGGGGGACTCATGAGACAAAGAGATATGTGAAATAATGCCATAAGTGACAAAAAGAAAGGTGCATGGTGGAACCATTCTGGGGTCCCATGACACCCTTCAAGGGCTTTACCGCTAACCATGTCCTCACAGAAAGAAAAAAAAAAAAAAAAGGATTATTACCACAGACTAGGCTGAGAGTCTTTGGGAGGAACTGGGCAAGAAGCCCTGGAAGCCAGTGGGGAAGCGGGGAGGGAACCAAGATTCCAGCTGAGAAATGGTCCTGGTGGTGGGTATTCCTGTTCTGGAGGGCCTGGAGAAGACAACTGTCTTGGGAAACTGGCTTACCTGTTTGTTATTGTAAATGTTATACCTGTTAAATGTTGCAGTTGTTAGATGTTGCAGTTGTTCCCTGTTAATGTAAATGATGTTGCAGTTCAGATAGCAAACAGCTGCTTAGGAGTTTCCCAATAAATGCAATAGGAAAACTAAGGTTGAGGCTCTCAGTTCCAGAGGCTGTGAGTCCCCTGGTCCCAGGTTTGTCTCCCTTCTTGTGTCTCTACCTTTATTTCTGCATTGCCTTCCCTTCGAGCCAACCTATTGTGAGCTGAATGCAGCAAGTGGCGCCCAACATGGGGCTTGAAGCAAACAGAAGCCTGAAGGAAAGAAGGCTTGCGGTCACCCCTCGGGCTGAAGTGTGGTTTGCTGGCCTGGCGGGGGAGCAGCCGCAGCAGGCCAAGCCACTGCCCCCATAATAGGGTGGTTGGTCAGGCCCACTGCCACCCCTGAAGGGAGCTCGGCATGGGCGCAGAGTGCCCTCGGGTCTCCCCTTCTCGGCAGCCATGCTTCCGCGGCTGCCCCTCCTCCCGGATGGCGCCACACGATGCCTGTGGGGCGGCACCCTTCTTCTTCTTTCTCCCTGCGCAGGCGCAGGGCGGAAAATTCCAGTCCGCCCTTTTCCCCTCCCCCGACAGCCGCAACAGCCAGGCGTGGGCGGAAAAATCCAGTCTGCCCTTTTCCCCTCCCCCGACAGCAGCAACAGCCAGGCGTGGGCGGGAAACTCAAGTCTGCCCTCCACCCCAGCAACAGCAGTCACCAATCCCTAAACCCTGCCCCTTCCCCCAGCAACAGCGACAGCCAATCCCTAACCACCACCCCTCCCCCGTCCAGTACCGCCCACTGACCTTTCGCCGGCAACCAATCAGAACAGGGCGTGGCTTCGACCAATCAGCCTTCCCCAGCCCCTATAAAACTGTTGCCTCTCCCTCAATAAAGTGGACTTGTGTGTTTACCTTGTCTCCGCGGTAGTTCTTCTGCCGTGCGCCCTCCAGTCCTGAGAGCCCCCGACAAGGGCCTGGCCTCCCTTGTCCCCAGTTCGTCGCCTGCTTCTCCAGGCGACCCCTTCGTCGCCGGCTTCGCTGGGCGACCCCGTCAGCCGAACCGCGCAACCCCTGTGAGACCGACCCCTCGTCTGCTGCCGGACCGACCCCTCGTCCCAAGCGGGACCGATCCCTCGTCCCAAGCGGGACCGACCCCTCATCCTGAGCTGGACCGACCCCTCGTCCGCAGCCAGACCCCACCTCTACCGACCGAGCAAACCGCCGCAAAGGCTGGAAGGAAAGAAGGCTCGCAATAACTGGTGCTGGACCAGGGACACAAAGAGAAGAAGGATTGCCTCTAGCAAAACTAAAGTTGGTGTAAAAGCACGGAACCCTGAGTGGTTTGGAAAGCCTTCAAAGTCCTCAAGGGTTTCTTGTATTTCCCCAGGAGACAGAGAACAGAATCTACACCTTCCCGCCGGTGGCAGCGGCTGAGGGACTGTGGGGACAATATTTCCAGACAAGCGGCTGCGGGGAGGTGGTGGGGCTGCCAGGCGCACACGCCACAGCTCGGGAGTGTTTCTGCATGGAGACACTATGAAACGGACTTCCAGAGCTGTTTTGAGAAAAGAAAGAATGTCCTGTGTGGGTGCCAGCTCATCGGATAAAACCATACCATGAACGCCAAGAGATGACAAAAGTTCCTATGGGACCCAGAACCTCCGGTCATGCAGATGGAGAGACGGACGCTAGAAACTGACCGGCTGGGTCTCATTCCAAAGACATCAAATTATCTTAACCACAGATCTTTTTCAAGCATGGCATCATAAAGCAAGTATGACTTGGGGACAGAAAGAGAGTAAGAGAGAAATTGAGAGGAGGAGAACTGGAAAAGAAATGTTGAAGCAATGAAGAAATTCTAGATTAGTAAATTCAAAACTGCTTTTGTGTTTGTATGGTTGTTCAATGTTAGTGAGAAAGGGTATTTGTGCAATGTTAGTGTATGTGAAAAAAAAGAGAAGGGCAAGTGCCCCAAGAGGGCGGGAGCCCAGAGTCAAGCCCAAAAGGGTGTAAAAAGAGAAGGGCAGGTGCCCCAAGAGGGCGGGAGCCCGGGGCCCCAAGAGGCCCAAAAGAGTGTTTGTGCAATGTTAGTTTGTGCGAAAAAAGAGAAGGGCAGGTGCCCCAAGTGGGTGGGAGCCCAGAAAAAAAAAAAGAAAAAGAGAAGGGCAGGTGCCCCAAGGAGGGCAGGTGCCCAGAAAGGTGTTTGTTCAATGTCAGTGTGTGTTGTAATTTTTCAATGTGTGTTGTAATGGTTTTTGTGATATTTTGCTGGATACTGATATAATGTGATCTAAAAGAGCTCTATTCAATTGGCCCAAAAATTAAATAAGCACTTATGTTATTTAAGTTTCTTAATTAATAGAATTCTTGCTTAAATTGCTTCTTAGGATAAAAGGAAAGATGTAAAAGTTAAGTGAATATTGAAAAAGGTAAAAAGTTCGAGGGAATGGTAACTAAACTGTTATAAGGTGTATTTTGTCCTAAAATAAAATGGTTACTATAGAGATATGTGGGACAGAACTAGTATGCATATACCAGTTGTAAAAGTATTGTGGTGATATTCAGTGAGATAATGTGTTTCGTAAAAGTAAAACAAGCCTGAATGAATACAAAAGGTGCAAAAACTGTGTAAAAGGCCAACAAAGGACTTTTGCAGTTCTTCCTCAAGGCTTTCTGCCCTGGCCTGATGGCAATGAATCTGGCTGCATAGAAGAAACCTGTGGCAGTGACCCTAAGAAGCATCAGAGGTGGACGTGGCCCAGTGGATAGGGTATCCATCTACCACATGGGAGGTCCGCGGTTCAAACCCCAGGCCTCCTTGACCTGTGTGGAGCTGGCCCACATGTAATGCTGATGTGCACAAGGAGTGCCCTGCCATGCAGGGGTGTCCCCCGCCTAGGGAGCCCCACGCACAAGGAGTGCCCCCCATAAGGAGAGCCGCCCAGTGCAAAAGAAAGTGCAGCCTGCCTAGGAATGGTGCCGCACACACGGAGAGCTGACACAACAAGATGCCGCAACAAAAAGAAACACAGATTCCTGTGCCGCTGACAACAACAGAAGCAGACAAAGAAGACGCAGCAAATAGACACAGAAAACAGACAATGGGGTGGGGAGGGAAGGAGAGAGAAATAAATAAATCTTAAAAAAAAAAGGCATCAGAAAAAACATGTGGATATTAAGGGCCTGAAAAAGGCAAACAATTGGGACAAACTGTAAGGTCCTTGCTAGTCTATCAAATTATTAAATGCTGTTGGGCTGGGTAAGAGTTTGTATTAATTTAGCCTGTAAATTGGATGTGGCCAGCATTAATATCAAGTACTGACTTATATAGCCTTGCCGGATGGAAATTTTAAGCCCATGAGAAATGAAAGTCTATTCTGCTACTTGAAAGTCTTATTGTTTGTTGTTGTGTTGTAGAATTTGAGAGAGGTTCAATTATTTGCGTATAGAAAGGCCAGGACTCAGGAATGATTTTGAGAAGGAAAAATGGTTTATTGACGGCCTGCTAGACTTGGAGCTTTCTGTTTCAAACATGAGCCCCAAACAAGAATTTTGAATTCCTTTTATACAGAGGAAGGGCTAAATCATTCTTTGTTTCAGTGCTCAATAGGTTTGAATTAGCATATATATCTTCCACATCCTAGGTAAGCTTTTAGCATGGACTTCAAACATTCTAGATAAGCTTTTAGCACATTTGGTTTGCATTTTCCCTGAATATATAAGTTTACAGAGTTTGCATTGTTAAACTGTTTCCTGGGACTGAGTCGTTGCCATGGTTACTAAGGGCAGGGCTGCAGCCTCTCACCATCCCCCATCCACAAGTCAGGACAGACAGCTTAGGTTAAGGTTGTCTCCGAAGAGACAAAGAGCCTCCCACCAATAGCCCACATCAGTTGAAGCTTTGTTTTGTGTAGACTTTGTAAAAACAAAAAGGGGGAAATGTTGTGGGAAACTGGCTTACTTGTTTGTTATTGTAAATGTTACACTGTTGCAGAATTTGAGAGAGGTTCAGTTATTTGCGTATAGAAAGGCCAGGACTCAGGAATGATTTTTGAGAAGGAAAAATGGTTTAGTGATGGCCGGTGTGACTCAGGAGCTTTCTGTTGCAAACCCGAGCCCTGAACAAGAATCTGAGTTCCTTTTATACAGAGAGGAAGGGTTAAATTGTTCTTTGTTTCAATGCTCAATAGGCTTTAATTAACATATATCTTTCACATCCTAGGTAAGCTTTTAGCATGGACTTTAAACATTCTAGATAAGCTTTTAGCACATTGGGTTTGCATTTCCCCTGAATATTTAAAGTTTGTAGAGTTTGCATTGCTAAACTGTTTCCTGGGACTGGAGTCGTTGCCATGGTCACCAAGGGCAGCACAGCAGCCTCTTACCATCTCACACTCACAAGTCAGGACAGACAGCTTAGGTTATCTCTGAAGAGACAAAGAGCCTCCCACCCATAGCCCATATCAACACCTGTTAAATGTTGCAGTTGTTAGATGTTGCAGTTGTTCCCTGTTATTGTAAATGATGTTGCAGTTCAGATAGCAAACAGCTGCTTAAAAGTTTCCCAATAAATGCGATGGTAAAACTAAGGTTGAGGCTCTCAGTTCCAGAAGCTGTGAGTCCCCTGGTCCCAGGTTTGTCTCTCTTCTTGTGTCTCTACCTTTATTACTGCATTGCCTTTTCTTCAAGCCAACCTATTGTGAGCCGAATGCAGCAGACAACTGTGGGTTCACAGCAACCCTACTGCTTACATCTATCCCCCCTTCCCTGCAAGGACGCCTCTTCCAGTTCTCTCCACCTGCCAGGCCCTCCATCTGCCCTGGTTCAGCGGCCCTCCCCAGTGGCCCACACCTTCCAGACACGCTTTTCCCAAAAATATAATTCTCATTTTTCACTGCTCTAGACTCTGAATTAAAGAAAGACAATAGCTAATTCCCAGTCATTGTTCCCCCTAAAAGGGATTATGATTCTGTTTCCAATTGTTGATCTACTATAAGTAGATTTTTCTTAACATATTACTAACCCACTGAATACTTTTTTAACAGTAAAAGCAAGAAAACCACTATAGCCAATTGACTTTGAGACTGAAAGGACCGGAAAGCTTTTTAAAATGAAAAGCAAGAGGTGCCAGAAGCTTCTGTTGAAGACAAGGTCTAGCTAGCTCTGTGTCTGGTGGGTCAGCCTCTCTGCCTCCTGAACTGTTTGGAGAGATGCTGTCTTTTCCTAGGGATCTCTCTGCTCTGTTGTACCCCGTTTGCCCATGACTCTCCCTTCCCCGCTCCTCACCTCCTGAAAGTACATAGTCTTTTTTTTTAAGATTATTTATCCCCCCCCACACACACACATTGTTTTGTGCTTGCTGTGCCTGTTCGTTGTGTGCTCATCTTTTTTTTAGGAGGCATGGGAGCTGAACCTGGACCTCCCATGTGAGAGAGAGGCACTTAATCGCTTGAGTCACCTTTGCTCCCTGCTTTTTTTGTTCTGTCTCTCATTGTGTGTGTGTGTGTTTTAAAGGTTTTAAATTCTTTTTTTTTAAATTAATTTATTCAACCCCCCTTGCTGCTCTTGCTTCCTGTCTGCTCTCTGTGTCCATTCGCTGTGCATTCTTCTGTGTCTGCTTGTCTCCCTTTGTTGCGTCATCTTGCTGTGCCAGTGCTCCGTGGGTGAGGGTTGTCAGCTCTCCGTGGGTGCGGGCCAGCTTGCCTTCACAAGGAGGCCCTGGGACACGAACCCAGGGCCTCCCATATGGTAGATGGGAGCCCAATCGATTGAGCCACATCCGCTTCCCTCTCATTGTGTTTTTCCTCCTTGTATCTCTTTCGTTGAGCCAGTCTGCTGCACCATCCCAGCTTCTTTAGGAGGTACTGGGAACCAAACTGGGGATCCCCATGTAGTAGGAAGGAGCTCAATCCCTTGAGCCACATCCGCTTCTCTACATAACCTTTTAGATATGTTAATTCAAAAGGATTATAGTCTATCCTTTTGGTTAGAGAGTTGACCTGTCTGTCAGATTTCTTTGCATGACTCTGTTTTGACCCATTGTTGTTTACTTTACCTCAGAAGAGTAGTCTAAGGACTCCTAGTAGCTGTGTTTTTTTTTTCTTTTAAATTAAAAAAAAAAAATTATTTTAAGGAGGTACTGGGGATGGAACCCAGAACCTTGTACATGCAAAGCAGGTGCTCATCCACTCAGCTACACTGGCTTTGCTAGCTGCCCTTTTTAAAAGTTCTCTGGGTGTATGTTTCAGTAATCTCCACAGACTGACCATATGGATAAACCAAGCTAAGATGCAGAAGGAATGTCCAATGGAGATGTGTAGCAGGTAGCTGGAAATGCAAGACTGATATTTAGGAGTAAAACAGAATAGAAATCAAGACTGCAAGTCATAGCCATGGAGGTGATCACTTAATTTTTGGAGCTGGCTATACAACCTGGTTTTCTGCCAGTATTTTAAAGTTATTTACTATAAACTTACTTTGATAGAAAAATAAACATGTCATCTTAAAAGAATGAACGTCAATTAGAATTTCACTGGCTTTCTGTGACACAAAGACTTTTAAGTTCTGAATATGCCTTTTAAGATTTCCTTCTTGTAGGGTGCCAAAAGTCTGACATCATTGTGATTCTAACAATTGGTCTTGCACAATTATTTTTTTCATACTACTTTGGATTTTATTATTTCTCATATATGGTTTTGAAAAAAAAATTTGCATATTAAATCCAAAAGCCCCCTTTGGTCATTTTCCTAAAAAATAAATACTACACTCAAATAACTGGGCAAATAAATCCATGAATATATGCCCTAAAATATATTATAAAGTATATATTGTTTGCTGTGCATGTTTTTAAAAAATTAGCCAAAACTTGAAGTCAAGAAGAGTGGCCACAAAAACAAACGAACTTGAATCTCTGGACTGCCCATGTGCCAGCTGGCCCTGAGCCTCAGCAGAGTTGCAATTCCTACCCTCTGGTTCATTGGTCTTACCCAGATCAGCTAACAGGGAGGTGAAGATGATCAATCACCACATCAGGGAACTGAGAGTGCCTACAACTGTAAGCAGGAGAATTGCATCCATCATCCATGTGGAATCTAAGCCCCCTCTCAATATAGAGGTGGAGAGGACATCACCATCCCAGGGCCAACGGAATGGAGGAATAAAATATGGATTAGAGTGAACTTACTGATATTCTATTATAAAACTTTTGTGACTACTAATAGAAGAAATTGTATCATTGATGTGGAGAAAGTGGCCACAGTAGTTGCTGAGGGCAGGGAGGGGGAAGAAGAGATGTGATGAGGGGGCATTTTTAGGACTTGGAGTTGTCCTAAATGATATTGCAGGGTCAGATGCTGGACATTATATATCCTGCCATAACCCACTGAGTGTACTGGGGGAGAGTGTGAACTACAGAGTAAACTATTATCCACGTGGTGTAGCGGCACTCCAAAATGTGTTCGCCAAGTACGATGAGTGTGCCACAATGATGCAGGAGGTTGTTGGTGTGGGAGGAGTGGGGTGGAGGGATGGGAAGTATATGGGAACCTCTTATGTTTTTTATAATGTAACCTTTTTTGTGATGTATATATCTTCAAAAAAAAATACAATTTACAAAAATGATGGGGGTGGGGGGTGGGTTACATGGGAACCTCTTATGTTTGTTTTAATGTAACATTCTATGTGATCTACTAATTTTAATAAAAATGTAAAGAAAAAAAGAAACAGAAGAAATACTACCTGAATAAGAAACCGCCAAAGACATTTACTAAGAACAAGTTGTGAAGCTGAAATTTCTCTAAAAGGTCAATAATAAAATTTTTAAGCAACCCTAAAACAAACAAAAAAGAGGGTCTGTAGACCCTTTACTATGATTCTAATGTGCATCCAGGGTTCATTTAATTTTCTAGGAGGGTGCTCATGGGTGCCACTCTGCTTGGAAAGGGTCCAGACACTGAAGAATTGCCTGGAAAATTGTAGGACTCCAAAGGTTACAGTTGTATTCCTTTGGAAAACATTGACTAGGCTTGTCCTTGCTCAAAGAACTTTTCTGGACCTAGGACCCAGATTCAAGACACTGAGAGGGGAGGATCCTCTTTTCCCAGGTTCCCTCCCCATCTGTACCCAGTTTCATGAAGGACATGACCTTGGCCCCAGCCTCAGTGCTCAGGAAAAAAGCAGCAGCCCAGGTTGCTGGCAGACGCCTCCGTCACTGTCTAGAGGCAGCCTCCAGGGAAGTCAGGACATCTACATTCTTTGTGTCACACTCTTCATATCTGAACCCTGAGAACTCCCCTCTGGATACAAGCATTTGGATCATTTCTGTGCTCAAAGACCACAAACTCCACAACGACCATAAATATCCAGGTCACAAGGGCCAATCCTTTTGGAAAGGTCTAGCAAATACTGCTGTCATTCTTTTTTTTTAAGACTTATTTTATTTATTTATTCCCCCTGCCTCTTGTTGTTTGCGCACGCTGTCTGCTCTCTCTGTCCATTAGTTATGTTCTCTCTGTCTGCTCGTCTTCTCTTTAGAAGGCACCAGGATCCAAACCTGGGACCTCCCTTGTGGGAGAGAGGCGCTCAGTACCTTGAGCCACCCCTGCTCCCTGCTTTGTTGTCTCTCTCATTGTGTTTCCTCTTCATGTCTCCTTGTTGCGTCATGTTGCATCAGCTTGCCATGTCAGCTCATCACACCAGCTTTCTGTCTTGTTCATATTCTCCAGGAGGTACTGGGAACCAAACCTGGGACCTCCCTTGTGGTAGGTGGGAGCTAAATCACTTGGGCCATCTACTTCCTCACTGTTCTGAATTCTCATTTTTCACCAGTATCTGGTCTGTAAATTCCATGAGAACTTGGAGCAAGTACAGGCAAAGTTCCATTTAAAATCAGGAATAAGTAAAATAAGTACAGTACAAGCACTTCATTTCAACATGATGTTAGAGTTCTTGGTTAGTACAGTAGGACAAGAAATGGAAATTAAAGATGTAAGGATTGGGGGAGAAGGAAGAAAACGTGTCATTGATTTTCAACTTACATGAGTGCAACATGGAAAAAAATGTGACAGCTAGGAAAATATAGTAAGATAAATAGATTTCAGTTCAATTTGTAAAGGACACTAGAGGAGGATTGTGGGAAGATGGCGATGGACTGACAGGTAGAGCTGAATGCTCTCACAAAAACAATGGAGAAAGAACCAAAAGCTGTCCGGGAAAATGCACTGGGGTCAGCCGACGAGGATAGTGCTACACAACTACCAAGAGATCAAGGGACAGAGAGATGAAGAAGCCAGGAAAACAAAGGTGAGAGTAGCAGTTTGATATTATTGATGAATTCCAGAAATAGATATTGGATTATGTTTGTAATCTGATCTGTACCTGGACATGATTGAGTTATGATTAGAGTGTTGAGACTCACAGATAAAAGGCATGGCAAAGGACAGAGTTGGGGGTTCTTAATGTTGGAGTTTGATGCTGAAGTCTTAAGCTGGAGCCCCAGAGAAAGGGGAAAGAGACAGAGCCGTTTGCCTGATAGTCTACAGCTGACTTGTGGAGAGAGGCAAAGCCTAGAGAGCCTCAGTCTACAGCTGACCTTGTGGAGAAAACAGGAGGTGAGCCCAGAGGAACCCAGGAAGCCTGAACCCTCACAGATGTTAGCAGCTATCTTGCTCCCACACATGGAAAAAGACTTTGGTGAGGGAAGTAACGTATGCTTTATGCCCTGGTATCTGTAAGCTCCTACCCCAAATAAGTACCCTTTATAAAAACCAACCAATTTCTGGTATTTTGCATCAGTACCCCTTTGGCTGACTAATATATTGAATTACCAAGTCCCTGCCACAGCTCGGAAGGGCTCCCCTCTCCCACCCCCAAGATATTAAGCTGGGGTAAAACTCCTGTCTCACTGTCGCTGACTGAGAGAGGAACACACATCTTCCTCTCTGTCAGCCGTTTCAAGAGAACAGGGAGGGGAGGTCAGGGTGCTTTTCTTCAGTGAATTCAGCCAGCGGAGCCCGCTTTGAATCTTGGCTCTGGAGATTCAACACAGGTACACAGGAAAGCAGAGACTGGAAGACCTCCATGGAAAGCTGCACTGACTAGCACTATCTGCTGGCCAGGCTGGAAACTGCATGGACAAAAACTTCACCCTCTCTGTATCCAACCCTTGGGAGAAAAGCTGCGCCTCACGAGTGATTCCCTGGCCCGGTTTTGAAAACTGAAGCTGGGTGCTTTTAAAGACTGATGATAGGTTGAACCAAATATCAAAGAAAAGCTGTAAATAAAAAACAATAGGCAAGAGAGAGAAATTGACCATCAGAGTAAATTTACCAACATATTCAGATGCCTAGACATCAGCAAAAAACTACAAGCTATACTAGGAAACAGTCTCATTCCAGCCAAAAGATCAAACCAAATATCCTGAAAAAATACAGGGTTTAAGACAATTAATTAGTGATAATCATGCAACTCTCCTAAATCACTTCAAAGAATTTATTTAAAAATACAGTCAAAGAAGTAAAGGATATTAAGACACTGGGAAAGCATAAGGAACAATGTGAAAGCCTGCAAAGAAAAGTAACAGACCTTATTGGAATAAAAGACACGATGGATGAGATTAAAAATACAGTAGAGGGAAGCGGACTTGACCCAGTGGTTAAGGCATCTGTCTACCACATGGGAGGTCCGTGGTTCAAACCCCGGGCCTCCTTGACCCGTGTGGAGCTGGCCCATGCACAGTGCTGATGTGCGCAAGGAGTGCCGTGCCACGCAGAGGTGTCCCCGTGTAGGGGAGCCCCATGTGCAAGGAGTGCGCCCCATAAGGAGAGAGAGCCGCCCAGCATGAAAGAAAGTGCAGCCTGCCCAGGAATGGCGCCGCACACACGGAGAGCTGACACAACAAGATGATGCAACAAAAAGAAACATAGATTCCCGAGCCGCTGACAACAACAGAAGTGGACAAAGAACACACAGCAAAATAGACACAAAGAACAGTCAACTGGGGTGGGGGGGAAGGGGAGAGAAATAAATAAAATAAATAAATCTTTAAAAAAATGCATTAGAAGCATTAGGAGCAGATTTAAATTGCTTTAAGACAGAATTAGTGACTTTGAAGGCAGAACATCTGAACTGGAAAAGACAGGAGAACAGAAAGAGAAGAGAATGGAAAAAATGGAGAAGAGTCTCAGGGAATTGAATGACAATGTGAAATGCACAAACATTCTCATTATTTGTGTCCCAGAAAAGTGAATGGAAAAGGGACAGAAAGAATATTTGAGGAAATCATGACTGAGAACTTCCCCACACTTATGAAGGACATAAATATCAATATCCAAGAAGGACAATGCACCCCAAACAGAATAAATCCGAATAGACCTACCCAGAGACACCTACTATTCAGAATGACAAATATCAGAGATAAAGAGAGGATTCTGAAAGCAGCAAGAGAAAAGCAAAGCATCACATAGAAGGGAAACTGAATAAGATTAAGTACTGACCTCTCATCAGAATCCATGGAGAGAAGAAACTGGTATGATGTATTTAAGGTACTGAAAGAGAAAAACTGCCAACCAAGAATTCTGTATCCGGCAAAGCTGACCCTCAAAAATGAGAGTGAGTTTAAAGTCTTCACAGACGAACAAAAACTAGTAGAATATGTTGCCAAAAGACCAGATTTACAAGAGATCTAAAGAGGGTGCTGCAGCACGAAAGGAAAAAACAAGGGTGAGAGATTTAGAGAAGAATTTAGAAATGAAGATTATTAGGAAGGGTAAACTAAAGGACAAGAAGACAGACAATAGAATGCTATGACAACAGAGAACCAAAGGACAAAATGGATGAAGTAAGTAATGTCTTTACAATAATAACACTGAATGTTAATGGCTTGAACTCCCCAATCAAAAGACATAGACTGATAGAATGGATAAAAAATATGAGTTGTCTATATGTTGTCTATAAAAGACCCACCTCAGATGTAAGGGCACAGCTAGGTTGACGTGAAAGGTTGGAAAAAGGCATTCCATGCCAATAGTAATGAAAAAAAAGCTGGAGTAGGCCAGATAGATGTAAAATAACAATATTATTGTATATGAACAATAATTACTCAGTGCAACTAGCAAATTGTTCCCGTGATCAGTATTCTGTAAGTTTCTTCATACAAAATAAACACTTGCTTTTAATTGAGGAGGACTGGAGAAGGGAGATTTTTTTTGGATATTTCCTTTTTCTTTAACCCTTGCTTATGCATACTTGTTAATTAAAATAACCCCTCTCCAGGAAGTGGATGTGGCTTAAGTAATAGAGCTTCCACCTACCATATGGGAGGACCTGGGTTTGATCCCCGGGGCCTCCTGGTGAAAAAGAAGAAGAGAAAGCATGCCTGCATGGTGAGCCAATCATGCACGAGTGCCTGCACGAGTGGTGAGCCAGTGCCCTGTGCAAGTGAGTCACGCAGCAAGATGATGACGCATCAAAAGAGATTCAAGGGGGGAGTCAAGGTGAAGCACAACAGAAACCAAGAACTGAGGTGGCTCAATTGACAGGGAACCTCTCCCCATCAGAGGTCTCCAGGATCAAATCATGGTGAATCCTAGAGGAAAAGAAATGAGAAGAAAAGACAACACAGACAACAAAAACAGCAGGATGGGAGGACAGGAAGAGGGGAAATAAATAAATAAATAAATAAAAATAATCCATCTGGATCAATAATTATTTAGCATGACTACTGTTGAAAAAGATTGGGAGTTTTTCCGCCTCATAAAATTATGAGTTGGCATATTGTTACCAGCTGTAATTCATTCCAATAAGATGCAAAGAATTCCCAAAAGGAATTTAATTATCCAGAAAGAATTATGGCCTAAATGGAAATTAAATAACTAAACCAATAATTTCTTTCATTCTTAGAGAGTATGTCCAATAGTTACTGCTGTAATATAAAAATTTGAATTCCTATAATTATTTTCTATTATATTAGAGTTATTATTTACATTTATAAATGTTTGTTGCTATACTAATTTATTATAATTGATAATATTAAATGTAATCTGGCCTTGCACTCTTTTAAAATTTGTAATTTCTTTCCATCTACTTTTCTATTTATTTTACAATTTTACAATAAAGGTCTTTTTAACAGCTAAAAAAAAAGCCATTGATTACACACTTTGGATAAATCATATGGTATGTGAATATATCTCAATAAAACTGCTTAATAAACAAATAAATAATTATGGAGGAATAGCCAGAAATAGCAGCTATGTACAGAAGGGGAAACAGAGAGATGAGGAATTTCCTCATTTGTTTGTTTATTATTATTATTGCTGAAATAATGAAAATGCTTTAATAATGATTGAAATGATAAATGCACAACTATGTGTTTATACTAAATACCATTGATTGCACGCTTTGGATAAATTTATGCTTTATTAATATTTATTAATAAAATTGATTTGTTCAGAAAAAATCAGATTAGTGGTTATGTAGGTCTGGAGAAGGACTGCTAAGTGGTGTGTGGAGTTTTTCTTTTTAGAGTAATGAAATTATTCAAGTATTCTTGTGGTGATGAATGCACACAATTGTGATTACACTAAAAGCTATCAATTATACACATTGGATAAGATCATATGGTATATAAACATGTCTCAAAAAAACTGCTTAATAAATAAGTAATTGTGAAAGAATAGCCAGATATAGTAGTGCTGTACAACAGGGGAAACAGATTGAGTGGAGTAAATTTTTCTTGTTTGTTGGTTTTTAAATTATTTTTATTAGTGAAATAATGAAAATGCTGTAATAATGATTGAGGTGATGAATGCACAACTATGTGATTATTCCAAATACCATTGATTGTACACCTTGGATGAATTGTATGCTTTATTAATATGCTTTGTTTGTATTTTTTCTTTTTTTTCTTTTTTATTAATATGTATTGTTTAAAAAAATAGACCAGAATTAGAGCTTGAAGAACTTATTTTATTTAATCCTCAACATTATATCAACACTTGCCACTGTCCACTTTCAACCAGTGCATATAGATTTTATTAATAGTAATAATTGAGTCCCCATTGTATGTAGTGATAGTGGTCATCACTAGATATTTCTGGGAACTCTTTGTTTGGATAGTTTTCTGTAATCCACATCATCTGTTCTGGAAATCCATTAGCCACAGCTTTACTACCCAGTGCTGTAAAAGGGCTCTTGGTTAATTTCCAATTCCCGACAGTGAAAGTGAAAACAGCCAAATTCTTCTCCTCTCTCTGCAGTATGTAAAAGGACAACCCAGACAGGGTGGCAAAATTGAAATCGGAGAAATCAAGGTCAACATGTATTTGTACAGGTTCTCCATATCGCCGACGCTGCTCCCTGGTACTGAGTGTGAGCTGATGTCCCTTCGGGTCTTCCTGACTTTAAGTCGTGAAAAAGTGTGCAGGCCAGATTGCAGAGCAGTCCTCCTGTTGGAGAGCACACAGTCATGGGTAAACTCCAGTACCTTCAGCTCTGATCTCCTGTGGGGTAGAGGGGAGACCTTGGAGGCTGAAACCTGGGCTGTGGGGCAGGGCTGGCATGAGGCCAGCAGCAGCAGCAGCAGACCATGGAAAGGGGGTCTCTCTCCTGGCCCCCAGCCATGCCCAAACCACCTGCCATCCCTTCTAAGCGGCACTCCTCTGTCTTCATCCCACTTCATTCCACTCACCTCGCATCTCTTATGTGGTCCGGGGCACCACCTCCAGTAACTAAGCATCACTCTTGCCACCTCAGCTATGATCTAGAAGAGATTCTTTCTTCTTTGACAATGAGCAATGGCCTCAAGGCCTCCCCATGAGTCATATTGTAGGACCAGAAGATTCTAGCACATTCCTTAGCCTTGCATCCCTATATCCAGCTCCCTGTAGCCCCTCCAACTCACAGTGCTACCAGTGTCCCATCTTCATGGTTTATGAATAGCAAGGGCCACAGGTTCTGTTTCCCTTCTACCTGGGCCCCTGCAGCTGATTCTCAGAGCTGGCTGCTCCTCCAAGTGGGCTCGGGGATCTCTTGCATTGATTCTCCAAAAATGACTACTCCTGATGCACAATGCACTGCAGCCTGCGTTTTTTGTTGTTGTTCTTCTGCTGCTTTTGTCGTAGATTCTAGATATCCATCGACCCATACAAGGTTCTGAAGCTGTTTCACCTATGTTTTCTTCTAGGAGTTTTATAATTTTAGTTCTTCTACTTAGGTCTTTGATCCATTCTGAATTAATTATTGTATAGGACATGACATCAAGGTTCACTTTCATTCTTTTGCATGTATATATCCAGTTTTTCCAGAATCATTGTTGGAAGAGATTATTCTTTCCCCATTGTCTTTTATCTTTTTAAGGTGAATTTCCTTTGATTATAACATATTTCTGATTTTTACTGCAGTCAAATATATCAATTTTTACTTTATGGAAATTCTATGTTTTGATGTCAACTTTGCTATCTTATGGCCTAAACCTATTTGCCTATATTTTCTAGTATAGATTTTAAACTTTTCCTCAGAAAATTATGTTCTAAAATCATCTTAGTTATTGTTTCTGTATTGTGAGTTAAAGATCAAATAAGTTTTCCCCATCTTTTTCCTGCTTCATTTTTTTGTTTATTTTAACTTTCTGCAGTGCTCTACAAGGTCAACTCTATAATGTATCTAAATTTCATATATCTATGGATCTCTATAGGGTTTTTTTTTTAATCACCCCTTGCGACTGTCTGCTCTCTGTATCTATTTTGCTCTACGTTCTTTTGTGTCTGTATTTATTTATTCCTCCTCCCCCCTTGCGACTTGCTTCCTATCTGCTCTCTGTATTCATTCGCTGCTGGCTCTTCTGTGTTCTTGCTTGTCTCCCTTCTTTTGTTGCATCACCTTTGCTGAGTCAGCTCTCCGTGGTGTCTGCGGGCTGGGTGGCACTCCGCAGCGTGCAAGGAGCCTGCCTTCACAAGGAGGCCCCAGGATGCAAACCGAGGGCCTCCCGTATGGTAGACGGGAGCTCATCTGATCGAGCCACAGCTGCTTCCCTCTATAGGGTCTTTTTTAAGAAAATTAAACTTTATTTTGTACATTTAATTATTGAAAATATAAACAGTATCTTAAGAAAAAATAGAGTTGAATAAAAGCATACATTTCTCAATTAAATATACTGATATATATAATTTTTTTTGTTTTGACTCATACAATATGTTACACAATATATTTGGTTCATAGTAACACAATGATACAATATTTGACCTTTTGTTTCTGGCTTGCCTCACTGAACATAATGTCCTCCAGGTTCATCCATGTTGTCATATGCTTTACAACTTCATTTCTTCTTATGGCTGCATAGTATTTCATCATGTGAATACAGCAGTTTGTTTATCTCTTCATCGGTTGATGGACACCTGGGTTGCTTCCAACTTTTGGCAGTCGTGAATAATGCTGCTGTGAACATCGGTGTGCAGATGTCTGTTTGTGTCACTGCTCTCAGGTCTTCTGGCTAAATACCCAGTAATGGTATTGCAGGGTCACGTGGCCAGTCTATATTCCACTCCTTTAGTAACTGCCAAACAGTCCTCCACAGTAACTGTACCATTCTGCATTCCCACCAACAGTGAATAAGTGTTCCTATCTCTCTCTCCACATCCTCTCCAACACTTGCAGTTCTCTTGTCTTTTTAATAGTGGCCATTCTGATAGATGCGAAATGGTATCTCATTGTAGTTTTGATTTGCATTTCCCTAATCATTAGTGATGTGGAGCATTTCTTCATGTGTTTTTTACCATTTGTATTTCTTCTTTGGACAAATGTCTATTCAAGTCTTTTATCCATTTTTTAATTGAGTCATTTGTCTTTTTATTGTAGGGTTGTAACATCTCTTTATATATCCTGGATATTAAACTCTTATTCGACATGTGATTTCCAGATATTTTTTTCCCATTGAGTGGGCTTCCTTTTTACCCTTTTGACAAAGTCTTGTGAGGTGCAAAAGTGTTTAATTTTGAGGAGGTCGCATTTATCTATTTTTCCTTTTGTTGTATGTGCTTTGGGTGTAAGGTCCGAGAACCCACCACCTACTACTAGTTCTTGGAGATATTTCCCTACATTTCTTCTAATACTGTTATTGGTCCTGACTTTCATATTTAAGTCTCTGATCCATTTTGAGTTGATTCTTGTGTAGGGAGTGAGATAGGGGTCCTCTTTCATTCTTTTGGTTATAGATATCCAGTTCTCCCAGCACCTTTGTTGAAGAGACAGGTTTGTCCCATTAACATGGACTTGGTAGGTTTGTCAAAAACAAGTTGACTGTTTAGGTGAGGGTTCATTTCTGGATTTTCAATTCTATTCCCTTAAATGTGTCTGTCTTTATGCCAGTACCATGCTGTTTTGACCACTGTAGCTTTATATTATGTTTCAAGGCCAGGAGTGAAATTCCTCCCATGTCACTCTTCTTTTTTAGAATGCTTTTGGTTATTAAGGTGTACTTTCCCTTCCAAATGAATTCGGTAATTGCTTTTTCTAATTCTGTAAAGCAGGCTGTTGGAATTTTGATTGGTATTGCACTGAATCTATAAATCAGTTTGGGTAAGATTGACATCTTCATGATATTTATTCTTCCAATCCATGAACATGGAATGTCTTTCCTATTGTTTAAGTCTTTTTAAATTTTTTATCATTGTTTTGTGGTTTTCTGCATATTGGTCCTGTACTTCTTTGGTTAAATTAATTCCTAGGTATTTGAGTCTTTTTGTTGCTATTGTAGGGTCTTTTAAAAAAAAATAATTTGTTTTTAAATGGAAGGTGTTATATGGTGAATATGCAAAAAGTGCAAAAAGAAATGAAGAACAAGAATCTCTCCTTCCCTCGTCCCTGGTACCTATGTACCAGGCCTGTGAGTATCTGTGCCCCTTTGGTTCTACACAAGTGGGATGGTGTTCCACAGCATCTTCTGCTTTTGATTTTTGCTGACAGTAAATCCCGCACACTTTCCAGAGGATTGGTCAGGGGGCGTGCAGCCCGAGTCCAGCAGCAAGGATGCCAGCAAGTGAGGGCCCTACATAACCAGTCAGGTGTTCCCTGGGCAGGGTGGCCTTGGAGAGGTGGGCATGAAGGAAGGGATTGCACTAGCTGTAGGCCCTGGGGTGGAGGTCACAGAGAAGCAGGTTAGAGCTCATGCTGCTGGAGAACTTTTGCTTTGTTTGTTATTTTTATTATCATTTTTTAAAGAAACTTTAGATTACATAAATGTTACATAAAAAAATAGAGGGGGTTCCCATAATCCCTGCTCCCTCCCCCTCCCACACCTTCCCACATTAACAAATAATCCTTCATTAATATGGTACATTCCTTAAAATTGCTGAACACACATAGAAGCTTTGCCACCAACCATGGAGTATATTTTAAACTATTGTCAACAGCATGGGAATCTGTGTTTCTTATTGTTGAGTCATCTTGTGTCAGCTCTCCATGTGGGTGGTGCCATTCTTAGGCAGGCTGCACTTTCTTTCTCACTGGGCGGCTCTCCTTATGGGGCGCACTCCTTGCGCATGGGGCTCCCCTACGCGGGGGACACCCCTGCGTGGCACGGCACTCCTTGTGCGCATCAGCACTGCGCATGGGCCAGCTCCACACGGGTCAAGGAGGGCCAGGTTTGAACCGCAGACCTCCCATGTGGTAGACGGACGCCCTAATTGCTGGGCCAAGTCTGCTTCCCTCTAATATCATGTTGAAACAAAGCAGACAGAGGCATTGGAAAGGGCAGTATCTATCCAAACACAGTTCCGGAGGTGGAGAACCTGAACCAGTGGACATGGAGTTAGGTAGACCTTGTTCAAGTTTACAGTCCCACTAGTAGTTTATGAGTGTTCTGAATTCTCAACATGTTCATCTGAGTCTAGGCATCCTTATTGGTGTGAGTCTGTATGTCATTGAGGTTTTGATTTCCTTTTGGTGGATGCCTAATGATGTCAAGCATCTTTCATATCATTATTGACCATTTGTATATCTGTCCTGGAGAAATGTCTACTCAGATCCTTTGCTTATTTGTTTTATTTTATTTTTTTAAATTTTTTGTTCTCCTTCATAAATTGTTTGTGTTATTTATATGTTTTAGATACAATTTCTTTATCAGATATATGATTCCCATATCTTTTCATCTGTTTTTTGAGTTGTCTTCACACAATCTTGATGGTGCCCTTGAGGCAAAAGAGTTATTTAATTTTGAGGGTGCTATAGCTCATGCTTTTGGTGTCCTAAGAATTTAGGACCCAAGATCATAACGATTTATCCCTATGTTTTCTCCTGAAAGGTTTGTATTTTTAGTTCTTACATTTAGTTCTTACATTTGAACCGTTTTGAATCAGTTTTGTATATGGTATGTGTTAAGAGTCCAACTTCATTTTTTCACTTGTAGATATGTAGTTGTCCAAGCACAATTTCTTGAATGGACTACTCTTTCTGCATCGAAAGGACTTGGCAACCTTAGACATGGTATAAGGGACTCTGAATTGACTTTCAAGCCTTAGTTTATAAAATGGCTCCCAGCTAATGAGGCGTACTAGTGAGCAACCTATGCTGATACCATCAGACTTGAGGAATGGACAGCTTTGAGAACAAGACTTACGAGAAAAAGAGGTCTAAGCTCTGATCAGTCACTACTGAGAAAGTTTCCTTCTACCTCAATATTCCAATAAGCTACACTGCAAGAAAAGAGCTTGCCTGCAAACTGCCATTCCCTGCACCTCCTCCTTTTTTAATGGGACTACCTGCATACATTCCCAATAACCCCCGCCCCCTAAGCACTCTGGAACACCAACTTTTTTTTTTTTAATTTATTTCTTGTCCCTTCCCACCACCACCCCACCCAGCTGTCTGTTCTCTGTGTCCATTCACTGTATGTTCTTCTGTGACCGCTTCTATCCTTATCAGTGGCACCGGGAATCTTTGTTTCTTTTGTTGCATCATCTTGTTGTGTCAGCTCTCCATGTGGGTGGCGCCATTCTTGGGCAGGCTGCACTTTCTTTCACGCTGGACGGCTCTCCTTATGGGGTGCACTCCTTGCGTGTGGGGCTCCCCTATGCAGGGGACACCCCTGCGTGGCATGGCACTCCTTGCGCACATCAGCCCTGCGCATGGGCCAGCTCCACACGGGTCAAGGAGGCCCGGGGTCTGAACCGAGGACCTCCCCTGTGGAAGGCAGACGCCCTAACCACTGGGCCAAGTCCGCTTCCCTGCTCAGCTTCTTTTGGAGGCTCGGGAACCAAACCTGGACCTCCCATGTAGGAGATGGAAGCTCAATTGCTTGAGTCACATCTGCTTCCCCCCAGCTATCTTTATGTAGTGAACTTAAATCTACTAATCTTACTTAATTTTCCTTCTAATCCTACCATAGATTTCCTTTTTTCATGTGGACACTCACTAAATTTGAAAATCAATGGCATGTTTTCTTCCTTCTCACCTATTCTCCCATCTTTAATTTCTACTTCTCATCCTACTGTATTCACCAAGTAATACCATTTGAAATGGAGCAGACAGATGCATAAGAAAGGGCAGTATCTATGCAAATACAGTTCAGGGGGCCTTGAGCCTGACCCACTGGACAAACATCTTTCACATAATTATTGGCCATTTATATATATGTCTTAGAGAAATGTCTATTCAGATCTCTGTTGATTTTTTAATTTTTTTACTTTTTGTCTTTCTGTTGCTGATAGTCAGTGTTTTTGATATATTCTAGATACAAGTCCTTTATTAGATTTATGATTTCTAAATATTTTCACCTGTGAAATGAAAAATATTTCATTATTATGTGATTTGTCTTTGCACTTTCCTTCCGGTGTCCTTTGAGGCACAATAGTTTTCAATTTTGATGACACGGTAAGTCTTACATTTGGTATCCTAAAAATCCTTTTCAAGATCCAAGAGCATAATGATTTACTCCTATGCCTTCTAATTTTAGTTCTTACATTTAGGTCTGTGATGCATTTTGGTTTCTTTTGTTCTTTTTTCTTTTTTTTAGGAGGTACTGAGGATTGAGCCCGAGACCTCGTATGTGTGAAGCAGGTGCTCAAGCACTGAGCTACACCCACTCTGCTGACCCATCTTGTGTTCAGTTTTGTATATGGTGTGTGGTAAGAGTCCAACTTCGTGAGTTTGCTTGCGGATATATAGTTGAACGAGCATTTTTTTTTAAGAAATCAATTTTATTCATGAATACAGGATTCAATTCAAACACAATCAATGGTATTTAGTATAATCACATAGTTGAGCATTCATCATTTCAATCATTATTAGAGCATTTTCATTATTTCAATAATATAATAAACAAACAAAAAACAAACAAGAAAATTCTTCCCCTCTCAGGTTGTATGCCTGTTTTCCATGTACGAGGTCCTGGGTTCAATCCCAAGTACCTCCTAAAAAATAAAAAAATAAAATAAAAAGAGTGGATGTGGCACAGTGGGGTTGAGTACCATTTCTTGAAAAGACTACTCTTAAGTAAGGCATGGAATGGACTTGGCAGTCTTATAGAAAACGTGGTTAAAGGAACTCTAAGTTTACTATCAAGCCTTGGCTTACAAAATGGCTCCCGGGAATTGAGGCTCTCAAGTAAGCAACCCAGGTTGATGCAATCAGACTTCAGGAATGGACAGTCTGGAGACCACGACTTACTCACAGGAAACCAAACAAGAGAAAGAGGCTCAATCTTCAACCAATCACTACTGAACAAATTTACCTCTGCCTCAATTTTCAAATAAGCCGGGAGATATGGCAAGCCCCCCAGACACTGTTTCTGACATCAAGGAGGCTGCCAGGAGCACCAGGACAATCGCCAGGGCCACTACTGCTGCCACTAAGCCCAGAACCCGAGGGACAGGCCCAGGGCCCAAAGGCAAGGACAGTGCCAGAGGGATCTGTAAGCCTATGGGGGAAAAGAAGAGTTCAGCTCCCACGCTCCTGACGGCCCCGGCCCCCCCTCTCCAGGGCGCATCAAGCCTCCAAGACTCCTGAAATGCCCTGCCTCCCCGTGTGCAGGCTGCCCCAGAGACTGGCTCCCAGCGTGACCTCGATCAACTCCCTGGCCTCCTCCTGCTTTGCCCTCACAGGTAACAGCCTCAATGTTGAGTATGCACCTCTCTGCTTATCCTTTTCTAAAATCATTTGCATGAAAAATAACTCTCTCAATGGAAAAGTAGATATAAACTCAAAAAACAAAAAAAAACAAAACTTGCCTGGCAAACTGCCATCCCTCCCCCCATGCCCCACCCCCACTTTGTTTTTTGGACTGTAAATTCCCATTATTCCCCAACCACTTTGAACACCTGCTTTTACTTGATGTTTACCAATTTGTGAATTGTTATACTGTTAATAAAGCTCTCTTGCTATTTGAAATAACAGTTCTTTTGGTAATGTTTGGGTCTATTTATGAACTCTAAATCCAATTTATTCCACCTATATGTCTATCTCTGTGCCAGTTCCAGAATGTTCAGATTACCATTGCATAGCAAAAAGGTTTGAAATAAGGGTCATGTGAGTGCAACTTCAGTTTTTACAGGATAGTTTTGGCTATTCTGGATAATACCCAGTATTGAATTTTTTTCCCCTAAGATTTCTTTTTATTTATTTACTTTTCCCCTGCTCTCACTGTTTGTGCTCTCTGTCTGCTCTCTGTATCTGTTCATTGTGTGTTCTCTGTGTCTGCTCATCTTCTTTTTAATAGGCACTGGGAACTGAATCCAGGACCTCCCATGTGGTAGGGAGGCACCCAAATGCTTGAGCCACCTCTTCTCCCTGTTTTTGTGTCTTTCATTGTGTTTCCACCTTATGTCTTTTTGTTGCTTCAGCTCACTGTGCCACCTTGTCATGTCAGGTCCCTGTCTTAGTCCTCTAATTTAGGAAGTACCAGGAACCAAACCTGGGGCCTCCAGTATGGTAGGCAGGTGCCCAACTGCTTGAGCCACATCTGCTTCCCTCAATTTTATTTAGCAATTTTTCTACCAATCTCAAATGCCTTAATAGACATTCTCACAGATTCACTTGGAATCAGCTTTTTCCATTCATCCAGTTTCCAACCTGATGAATTAGACAAATCATTGAAACAGGTCTTTCAATACTTTTGGGAGAAGTATGCATTGGAAGGGGTGTGGCACTGGTGTTCTGGAAGATGGCCTATCTGGTTGGTGAAGAGGAGTGGAGGAGGGCCCTGTATGGGACAAGGACAGAAGGAACACCCACATGGGGTCCATTTCTTCCCTGCCATTTGACCCTCTTCCCATGCTCCCCTCAAGCCTTCCAGGGCTAAAGTTATAATACTCATAGATGAAAATGAAAGGGGGAAGCGGATTTGGCTCAATGGATAGAGCAAACAAACACTGACAACATGGGAGGTCCAAGGTTCAAACCCGGGGCCTCCTGACCCATGTGGTGGAGCTGGCCCATGCTCAGTGCTGATGCGCGCAACGAGTGCCATGCCATACCGGGTGTCCCCTCTGTAGGGGAGCCCCACGCGCAAGGAGTGAGCCCCGTAAGGAGAGCCACCCTGTGCAAAAAAAGTGCAGCCTGCCCAGGAGTGGTGCCACACACACATGGAGAGCTGATGCAGCAAGATGATGCAATAGAGACACAGATTCCAGGTGCTGCTGACAGGCATGCAAGCAGACACAGAACACACAGCGAATGGACAGAGAGCAGACAGCTAGGGGGAGGGGGAAAGGGGAGAGAAATAAATTCTGAAAAAAAAAAAGAAAAGAAAAACAGCAAGAGGGAGAAAGAAAAAGAAAATAAAAGGGAAACATCTTCAGAACCTTGTATGAGAGAATGGATTCCTAGAATTGACAGCAAAATAATGAACAGCAAAAAACGCAGGCTACAGTTCATTGCGTTCCAGGAGCAGCGATTTATGCAGAGTAAACACAAGAGACCCCCAAGGTGACTTGGAGGGGCAGCCAGCTCTGAGACTCAGCTGCAGGGGCCTAGGTGGAAGAGAAACAGAGAACACGTGGCCCCTGCTATTCTGATCCCACCTGAGAACTGCCTTTGTCCTGGACCTTAAGGCAGGATTGGGGTGTCTGAGAAAACTGTTTATATATATTGGGGGGCAGGGGTTTACAGTGGCACTCTGAGGCCTGAATACAATGACGTGCTGAGTTGCCTATTACTCTTCCTCTTCATAAAAATGAAGGGAAGTTGATCCTTATGTTGCTTTTTTTTTTTCACGGTGAAAAACATATTTTTTATGTAGCTTTTTAGTCTCAATGGAAGGACTTCTATTGATTTCCTGGATCCACAAGACAGAAAGGAGAATGCAGAGCTTATAAAAGAATTGTTTGAAATGCACACACACTCGCTAATCCACCCGCCCGAGTTTACCTCTAATCTCCTGCCCTTTCACTCTCGGCACCACCCTTCACTTGGTGTGAATGAACATAGGTCTTAAAATACACTTACTCAAAGTTAAGGAGGAGTTAGAATCAAGACGGTGGTTATTCTGTCTGGGTGGGGAGAATAAGGACTGTGACAACAGGCTAACGTCACCTGTCCTTCGGGGAGAGAGCGATGTCAGGCCTATAAATGAGTGAACTTAAGTTCTGAGAAGCAACTGCCCCAAATGCTTGTTGTATAAAAGAGTGGATTCCCTAAAGTCACATGAAAGGGAAATCATTCAAATAGACCGGAAGTAGAGCTTGGAGAGCTTATTTTATTTACTCCTCAACGTTATGTCAACACTTGCCACTGTCCACTTTGCATGTAGATCTTATGAATAATTGAGTCCCGCTTGTATCAAGTGGTAATGGTCACAACTAGATACGTCTGGGAGCTGTCTGCTTTGATCGTTCTCTCTAAACCACATCATGCGTTCAGGAAATCCATTAGCCACAGCCTTACTACCTACTGCTGCCTCCCTTTATCAGGTCTCCAGTGCCTTTTCATTACTTAATGTGATGAAAATCCTACATCGCAGGATTAGTCAACGTTATGTCATCGCGATTTAGCCCTCGCAACATCTTCTGCAAGCTGGCATGTATCTGACTACTGAAATTTCTCCAACTGGATTCATCCCAGTACCCAGAGCATTCAGCAGGGGCAGGTACTCCACGAGCATCAGATACCTGAGCCCTGCTAACTGCTCGAGCATCTTTGTGACACCCAAGGTGGAGATGACATTGTCACCGAAGATAAGGGAGTGGAGTTGGGAGCAACTGCACAGGGCAGGCAGGAGGGCTTTAAGGTGAGATTCCTTCAAGCTGCAATTTGTCACGTTCAGGTGCTGCAGGGTTCCTGACACTTGACTGGGCAGACCCTCTAGAGGCATGGGGACATACCAGAAAAATTATTGTTACAGAGATCCAACTCCTTCAGGCAGGGGGCATGGACACTTTGGGCCAAGTGGGTGATATCATTCTCGTTAGTTCACATCCATTGAGCACCAGGGTCTCCAACGGTTTCTGCAGACTTCTGTGGAGAAAGGGACAGTTACCCCTTGGGGATGGAGCATTAGATACTTTTGGGAAAAGCCCAGAAATCAGCTTGAATCATTTTCATTGTCTATACCTCAGAATTCAGGCGAAAGGTAGGAGCCAATCCTTCACTATCCCGTTGCCAACAGGACCTCTCCCTATCTCAGAGAAGGTAACTGGGCAACTGAACTCTTAGTTTCAGTTTCTAATGAGCCATGTAAATGCAATAACCACTCATGCCGCATAAGTTGTTGTGCAACTTAAGGCAATTTAGGTACAACTCCTATATAGGAAAGGCTGGATTTTGAGGTAAATGACTTGGGAAGCTACTTCCCCATATTTCGATTCTGTCATTGACCAGGACCGATGAGAATGGCTTCCCATTCCAGGTCATGCCACCAAGAAGTCTGAGATATACCTGGGGGGAATATGTTAACTACCTCAGTGGGACTTGGAATCCCTAGAGAACAATAACTGCCCCCAAACCTCACCCTTACAAATAACCACCTTATTCTCGCTTTCCTGTAGAGACACTTAACCTCCAGGAAAGAGGCCTTGGCAGAATTTTTTTAAGGATTGTATCTCCTGTACTGAAGAGCACGCTCGGCATGTATGAGGTGCTTGATGAATAAATGAAGCGTGATTTGGATGAGATGCCTATTCATGATGTTTATTTCTCCTCTTTAACAGTCACCAGGCTGGCCCAGGACCCCAGGCCTGGAGCCTGCATTGAAGGAACTTGCGGGCATCGGGTATCTCTGCCCTGATGGGGAATATTCAGGGATGGTGGCCTGGGCATCTTCAAAGGAACTTTCCATCCACTCACCTGACTATCTTAGAGAGTTGATCTGAGATATTGCTGAATTTCAGGTAGACCTTCTTGAGGTGGCCCAGAGGACTCAGTAGGGAGAAGCAGTCGGCAGGGAACTCCCAATCGGGGCCCCACATCATGAGGATGTTCAGATCGCGCATTTGCCCTACCTGGCTGAAAAACGGAGCTAGGTCGGATTTGGTGCTGACCTCAAAGCTAGGCGCCAGCCTCAGCATTCTGATGGAACCCAGCTTCAGCCGTCGGGGGATCTCTACCAGCATACTTAAGGACACTTCGCCAATTTCCAACACCCGGCAGTGGAGGTGAAAATGGCCACGACTCCTCTCCGCGCGCTGCAGTAGGTACAAGGAGCACCCAGGCAGGTGGATAAAATCAAAGTAATTGAAGTGGAGGTCAGCATGCATTTGCACAGGTTCTCCGTCATGCGGAGGCTCTTTTCGGAGGCCGGGTGTGTGCTGATCTGCTTTTGGGTCTCCCAGTGTTTGAGTCATGAGAACGTGTGCAGACTGGGACAGACAGCAGTCCTCCCAGTCGGAGAACACATGGTCATGGGTAAAATCCAGCACCTTCAGCTTTGAGCTCCTGTGGGGAAAGAGGGCAGAGACCTCAGATGGTGATTTTCAGGCAGGTGCAGCAGGGCTGGCATGAGGCCAGCAACAGCAGCAGACCCTGGGAAGGGGTCTCTGCCCCAGGCCCCAGTTATCCACAAACCCATCTGCCATCCCCTCTGAGCAGCATCCTCTGTCCTCATTCCGTCTAATTCCTCTCAGCATTCCCAGCTGATGTGCTTCTGGCTATGCTTCCACCTTGCTTCATCCTCGCTCTTGCCACCTCTGCTTTGAGCTACACCAGATTCTTCCATCTCTGAGGGACAAGGAGCCCTGACCTCAAGCCCTGCACCTGAGTCATGATCTACAACCAGCAGATTCTGTCACAGTTCCTGGCCAGGCTTTTGTGTCCTTTTATCCCTATACCCAGCTCTCCACACCCCCTCCAACTCAGTGTCCCATCCCTACTGTTACGTGGGGCAAGCAGTGTCTGCAGGGCCAAATTCCAGGCAATCTAGTACAACATCCAACATAGTTGTTGACTGCTGCATTAGAGATCCCAGATGGAGGTAGGGGAAGGGCCAGGCCTGCAGCAGTGCCTTCACGATCTTTGCCCGTCGCCCAGCGAGGGCCGCCGTGAAGAGTTCTAGGAAGAGGACCCAGGGAGCTCTTCCAGGGCACGCACGCGGCTTCGTCATCACTCAGCAGGCTCCACACTGCAAGATCCAAGAGACTGAGAGGGTCTCGTCTGCGCATCTCCACTGACCTGTTTCAAAGAAAGGTAGGAGAAAAAGCCTCATTGGACCTTCACAGGGCTTAGCTTCCCTCCAATGAACCAGGACCCGCCAGTCCTCGACCACCCTTCACAGCAATTCCTGAATCGGGAGGCCTACCTCACCTTCCACCTGCAGTTATGGCTAGTCCCCAGCTCTTTCTCTCCTGTGTCTGTCCCAGAGACTCTGGTCCTGGTCCCAGGTGCCTGAGGTAAGAGTAAACTGGATTTGACCTCTCCCTCAGTGTGGTTCAGAGCCTTTCTGTGGTGACTTCCCACCCACCTCTACACACCCAGGGTCAGTCATGTGGGCTACAGGGCAGAGGTTGACCACTGGGTCCCCAAAATGTGGGCATTAAGAGAGTACAGTTAGTTCCCAACTTAATTTCTTGACCTTTTCTCAGATCCTCATTCTCACCTCCACCTCGGTTAGAAGGAACACATCTCAAAACACACTCACCCCATCCCAAAGGTAAGAGTCCAGATCTGAAGGTTCCTTTGCTTCTCTGGGTTTCTAAGGTAGCAATGGCCCCTTGGCATGTGTTAGAACTGCCCCCCTTCCCACCCTGTGATGGTCATTCCTACATACAGTGCCACCAAGCTCCATCTCATTCAGAAATAAAATAATTTTCAAAAAAATTAACAAGACTTTAAAGTCCCCTTCGATGGGACTAGTGCATGAAAATCAGACCTCTTGATATTGAAGCAAAGGAATGGAAATCATCGTCTCAAATAAATACTTGTTCACCAGTGAATCTAGCACCATTAATCACAATAACTAGAAGCGCCACAGTTCGATGCTCTGGATGATCCCAAAAGGCCAATGGCAGCCCAGGAAAGGATCTGAGAAGATCAGAAATATCCTTGACAAAGTGCCAAAAAGGAGAGAATAGCTGAGGGTAGGATGCAAATCCCAGCCATCTACACTCCATCATCTCAGAGCATCCTGCTGGGAAGGCCTCCAAAATTTGGGGCAAGGGGTTGCTGACCATAGACCGCTACTATTTGTCACCTACCACATTTCACCAGTGAGGCTGGCTCTGAGGAAAAGTTTTGTTTCAAAGCCCTCAGGGAAAAGGAGCAGAGGTAGTGCCTATTTTTCCCTTTTCTCTTTCCATTCTCCATTTGTGAATTTGTTTGGAAAAGTTACAAATATGCGACGGTTTGCTCGGTCGGTAGAGGTGGGGTCTGGCTACGGACGAGGGGTCGGTCCCGCTTGGGACGAGGGGTCGGTCCGGCAGCAGACGAGGGATCGGTCTCACAGGGGTTGCGCGATTCGGCTGACGGGGTCGCCCGGCGAAGCCGGCGACGAACTGGGGACAAGGGAGGCCAGGCCCTTGTCGGGGGCTCTCAGGACTGGAGGGCGCGTGGCAGAAGAACTACGGCGGAGACAAAAGTCCACTTTATTGAGGGAGAGGCAACAGTTTTATAGGGGCTGGGGAAGGCTGATTGGTCAAAGCCACGCCCTGTTCTGATTGGTTGCCGGCGAAAGGTCAGTGGGCGGTACTGGACGGGGGAGGGGTGGTGGTTAGGGATTGGCTGTCGCTGTTGCTGGGGGAAGGGGCAGGGTTTAGGGATTGGTGGCTGCTGTTGCTGGGGTGGAGGGCAGACTGGAGTTTCCCGCCCACGCCTGGCTGTTGCTGCTGTCGGGGGAGGGAAAAGGGCAGACTGGATTTTTCCGCCCACGCCTGGCTGTTGCTGCTGTCGGGGGAGGGAAAAGGGCAGACTGGATTTTTCCACCCTGCGCCTGCGCAGGGAGAAAGAAGAAGGGTGCCGCCCCACAAGGCATCGTGTGGCGCCATCCGGGAGGAGGGGCGGCCGCGGAAGCATGGCTGCCGAGAAGGGGAGACCCGAGGGCACTCTGCGCCCATGCCGAGCTCCCTTCAGGGGTGGCGGTGAGTCCGACCAGCCACCCTATTATGGGGGCAGCGGCTTGGCCTGCCGCGGCTGCTCCCCCGCCAGGCCAGCAAACCACACTTCAGCCCGAGGGGTGACCGCACAAATAGATGGCTCAAGCCCTCATCAAGGAAACCCAGGAGTGGGAAAACTAGATTTCCAAAGCTCTAACAACATAGTGTTCTCAATGTCTCGTTCTCAAAAAAAAAAAAAAAAATGACAAGGTACATGAAGAAACAGGAAAGTTTGGACCATTCATAGAAAAAGGAATTTGTCAGAAACCATCCCTGAGGATGGTCCAACAATTGGATCTATTAGTCAATGACTTAAGTCAACTGTCTTAAATATATTCAGTGTGTGAAAGAAATCCATAACAAACACCTAAAGGAAATTAGGAACACATTGTCTCAATAAGGTAAAGAATCACCAAATGCAATGTCCCATGATGACGAAAGAGGTTGTTGATGTGGGAGGAGTGGGGTGAGAGAGGTGTGGGGTATATGGGGACCTCTTATATTTTTAGAATGTAACATTAAAAAAAAAACAAAGAGAGGGAAAAAAGGTAAAGAGAAAGAAATTTTAATATAAAAATAGAAACAAGCAAATTTTGCAGCTTCAATATACAGTCATTACACTCAAAGCACATCCAGCAAAATTAAAAAGATAAATTGGACCTCCTCAAAATTAAACATTTTGGCACCTCACAGGACTTTGTCAAAAGGATGAAAAGGAAGCCAATTCAATGGGAGAAAATATTTGGAAATCACATATCCAATAAGGGTTTAATATCCAAGATATATAAAGAGATGTTACAACTCAACAATAAAAAGACAAATGACCCAATTAAAGAATAGGCAAAAGACTTGAATAGACATTTGTCCAAAGAAGAAATGCAAATGGCAAAAAAAAAAAAAAAACACATGAAGAAATGCTCCACATCACTAATGAATAGGGAAATGCAAATCAAAACTGCAATGAGACACCATTTCACATCTATCAGAATGGCCACTATTAAAAAGACAGTGAACCACTGTTTGTGGGAATGCAGAATGGTACAACCACCGTGGAGGACTGTTTGGCAGTTCCTAAAGAAGCTGAATATAGACTTGCCACATGACCCTGCAATACCACTACTGGGTATATACCCAGAAGAACTGAGAGCAGTGACATGAACAGACATCTGCACATTGATGTTCACAGCATTATTCACAATTGCCAAAAATTGGAAACAACCCAGGTGTCCATCAACAGATGAATGGATAAACAATCTGTGGTATATTCACACGATAGAATATTATGCAGTCATAAGAAGAAAAGAAGTTGTAAAGCGTATAACATGGATGAACCTGGAGGACATAATGTTGAGTGAAGCAAGCCAGACATATTAGAGAAATATTGGATGATTGCCTTACTCTGAACCAAATATATTGTGTAACATATTGTATGATTAAAAAAAATTTATATGTATCCAGTACATTTAATTGAGAAATGTGTGCTTTCTTTTTAATTTTTAATTTTGTATATTTTCAATTACTAAAGGTACAAAACTCAGACCAGCAGAATATCTCAGCCTACAAGTAATATTGGGTGTTAAAAACTGCTTTTTCACCTTGAATAAAAGGGTGAAATGAGTTTATATGGCTATGAGTCTCCAAAAAAAGAGCTGGGAGGTCATCAGAGGGGTTGCACTTACACACCCCTCAGCAGGGTCCCAGAGACAGCCAAAGTAATTACAACCCCAGGTACTGGTTCTCCTGAGGGCTACAGAGACCCACAGGTTCTATGGTCATGGCAGAAGGCTCTGGAGTTCAGTGCCATGTCAGTTGGCCCTACTTCGGAGTTTGTGTTCTTAAGTGTCATGGAGTTGGACTCAGATGTGACCTTTCTACACATGCCTGTTCCGTCATTTTTACTGGACCTGTGGTTGGCGCTGGGGTTGGTGTATACTCAGGAGACTTGAATCTCTGGACAGTCCATGTGACAACCAGGCCCTGAGCCTCAGCAGACTTGCAACTCCTACCCTCTGGTTTACTGGACTTACCCCAGCCAGCTAACAGGGAGGTGAAGGTCAATCACCACACTAGGGAGCCAAGAGTGCCTACAACTGCAAACAGGAGAATTGCATCCATCATCCACGTGGAATCTAAGCCCCTCTCGATATAGAGGTGGAGTGGACATAATCATCTCAGGGTCCACAGGATGGAGGAATACAGTATGGATTAGAGTGGACTTATTCATATTCTACTATGGAACTACTATGATTAGTAATGGAAGAAATTGTAGCATTGATGTGGAGAAAGTGGACACGGTAGCCGCTAAGGGTAGGGAGAGGGAAGAAGAGATATGATGTGGGGGCATTTTCAGGACTTGAGTTTTCCTGGGTGGTATGCAGGGACAGATGCTGAACATTGTATGTCCTGCCATGGCCCACTGGGTGGACTGGGGGAGAGTGTAAACTACCATGTAAACCATTATCCATGTGGTGCAGCAGTGCTCCAAAATGTATTCACCAAATGCAAAGAATGTGCCATGATGATCAAAGAGGTTGTTGATGTGGGAGGAGGGGGGTGAGGGGGGTGGGGGCATATGGGGCCTCTTCTATTTTTTTAATTTAACATTTTTTTTAATTAAGGGAGAGAAAAAAGATAATAAAAAAATTCAGATATGAAATTAGTTCAACTGCTGGAGAAGGAGAAAAACTTAGCAAAATTAAAAGTTCTCTTTTCTGTTAAAAAAAAAAAGTAGTCATTAAAATGAAAAACTCATTGGACACTCAGACAGACTTCAGCAACTGCCACAGTAAACAAAGCCACAGAGTCTGGCTCTTTTATAAATCCCCTAATCAGGATTCTTCTACTTTTATTTGAACCTATAATTTTCAAATTACTTGTTTGTTAATTATCTTTCTCAGAGACTTAAAGCCTTCTGCTTGTTCCTCTTCCAGTGGAGCTCTGAAACCCAGCAGAGCTGCCACCAACTCTGATTCTCCAGTTCTTCAGGCCTGCCCTGGACAACCAAAACGATGGTGATGGACAAGCCCAGCCCAAAAGGAAGGAGTATCTTCAACTACAAGCCAAACAATTCCATTCTGCTGCCCCATAACGTCTACATCCCTTCTTAGCCTGAGTGGACACTGTCCCACATCCCACAAGATTGGGGAATGAGCAAAAATAAGGGGGGATTGCAGCTGTGGACTAAAGCAGATTTATTGTTATTGCAGTTATTATCTTGTTTTAACTGCCTAACATGTAACATTGATATACAAATAAATTTTTAAAATAAAAAAAAACTTATTAGATTCAACAGTAGATTTGAAGATGGAGAAGATCAGTAAACTTGAAGACAATTGAAACTATGTAGTAAGAGAAGCAGAAAGAAAAAATTGAAGAAAAATGAACAGAGTCTGAGCAAGCTGTGGGACACTATCAAGTATATCATCATCTGCATCGTTGGCCTTCCCAAAGGAGAAGAGAAAGTAGTAGAATTACTGGGTATTATGGCCACCTATTGCAAAGACACCTTTGGAGGTCCTGTTGCTTTCCATAGCCATACAATTTATTGCATAATTTCTGTAAGGATCCGTCTCCTTTTAACGGGATAGGATTGAGCACACAAAGAACACAAGGTCACACTGGACATTTCCTATTTGGAGAGATTCGTGCCATCAGGAGTAGAGCCACCATAGAATGGGGCTGGGCTTCGCACTGGACCCTGGGTTTGCTGGAGACAACTGGTCTAACACAGTCTCCCTCCCTCTCCACGGGACCCAGCACCCCGGGATCCTCAGATCTCTGCTCCTGCCCTGGGACCCTGTCGAAGGGGTTGGAACCAGATAATTACCACCAGCAGAGCCTGGCCAAATGTCAGGTCTAAGGCTTGGGCTGACATCCCTTTACTTTCCCAGTTCCAGGCCCTTCCTTTCCAGAGGGGATCAGGGAGGTGGACTGGGGCAGAGACAGCAGATCCCAAGGGGTCCCTCTCTCAGTCAGAATGAGGGAGGAGATTCCAAAGTGGGGACCATGTCATGCTGTGCAAACACTGGCTAAGTAACCCCTTTGCCCAGAGACAGCTGCATGAACTCGTTTGCCAGCTGGTTGGGCTACATGCTGCTGCTGCTCTCTCAGATGAGGCTCGACCCCGTCCTCTTTAAAGTCCAGATCACTATTCTGTGGAAGAAATACCAAGACATTGTGCAATTTTGAGGAATCTGGCCTAGTGAGGAAGGGAAATGAGAAGGGCCCAGGGCCAGGTTGCTCTCTCTTCCCAGTCCAGATCTGTTCATTGTTGGGAGTCAGATTGTGTCAAGTATCTAAATAATCTTAGACGAACAGAATTACAAAAAAAAAAGGCCAACAAGACCTCAACTCCTGGCTCCTGGGACTGCACAGGACGGCTCTAAACTCATCTCTCTGGCACCTCTGTCCCAAGACCACTTTGGTACAGTTTAACATAATCATTTTTCTAATGATTGCAGGCTTAATTAATAAGCAAAACTATTAAAAAGCAGAGTTTTTTCTCTAATTTAAAAAATCAACAAACTCATTCCGTATCATTGAAAAACTCCAGGCATGCCAATCTCCTTTTACAATTGACATGTAATTTTTTAATTCTCAAACTTAACATGTTCAACGTATGTAGTTTCTTTGGGGTCTTGGTGCAGTTGCTTTAATATTTCATCAAACCCTTAGAGCTGCAAGTTTAGATCATATTAACTTAATGAAAATACCTGCCCTGTAAGCCAGTTGGCAAAGTCAACAGCCTGCTTAATTTGGTAGATAGAAACCTGACTTCATTTTTTCCACTTATAAAAAACAAAAGTGATTTCAGTGAGAGTTCAGAGCAGGATTGAGGGTAAGAGGTGGGAAGAGGGACCGCTGGCTTCCTTGTGGAGGTAGAAGCGGTGCAGCCTGTGGGGGCTGAGCAGGGAGGAGGGGGTGAAGGGCAACTTCACGGGTAACCTACCTGCCCAGCCGACTTCTCTGCTGCCTTGTCCCTGAGGGGTGAGATGCTGGATGCAGATGGAAGGTGCTCCCCAGGAGGCTGAGAACTGGACAAACTGGCAGACTTCAGCAGCCCTCCATCCAAGTGACCTCCCTAAACCGAGCTCCCAGGGCGTCTCCTGAGATGTCCTCACCACACCCTCGGGTCAGCTCTAGAATTCCTTTCCCTTCAGAGCTCTTCCTTGTCCTTCTGTTCCCCTCCCTCATCCAGTCACTTTCCCTCCCTTGAACCACCCGTCTTGTCCCGGATAACAGCTGATCTGGATGTTCCTTCCCTCAACTAAGAGCCCCTCCTCTCTTCTTAGGTGGAGGGTGGGTCTCCCTTGGGGCAATGGTAACAAAGTCTTGAGGCTCTGGAGTCACATTCTCAGGAGTAATTTGACCCCACCCTCACAAACTACCTCATTTTCTCCACTGGAAAATCAAAACGAACAACTTGCCCTAGAGTGCTGGTATCCTATGAATAAGGCCATAAAATTCTCAGTCCAGGGCATTCATGCTTGGAGTGTTAACTGCTGCTATTATTATCCTTATGATGTCACATTATTGTCACTCATCTTTGGAGGCCTCCTATTAATACAGGAAAGTATGTGCCTTCCATGTTTCCAGTGCATCAAGTAAGGGAAGACAAACAAAAATGGGTATGTTTTCACCCTAAAGAGAAACAACCTCCCACGAGACCGAAGAGAAATTATGAGCTAATGTGACTCCATAAATGACAATAGAGGATGATGGAATTATTCTGGGCTACAGATACCCCACCCACCCTGAGGACTGGACCTCTAAACATTTCCTCACCCGGGATCATTCCTGCAGACTAGGTGGAGAGCAAAATAAAATCGTGGGGAGGATTGGGCGAATAGCCCGGGGAGGTCTGAAGGGAGGGTGGGGAAAGGGCTGGTGCTAGGTAAGAAGCGGCCCTCTTAGGGAGGAGATGTTTCCATTGTTGAGGATCAGGAGAAGATAGTGAGGGGCCACCGTGACCCCAGTCCTTCCATTTTTGTCCCCTCCTCCAGTCCTCTTCACCGCTGGGCCACCATCCTCCAGGACATCAGTGACACACCCCTTCCACTGTATACTTCTCCTAAATAGAAGTATGTGTCATCGATTTGTCTCTTGACATAAGGAAAATGCTCTAATAATGATTAAAGTGAAGAATGCACAACTATGTGATTATACCAAATACCATTGATGGTACACTTTGGATGAACTCTTTGCTTTATTAATATGTATCAATATAATTGCTTTATATATAAAAAAAGATTTGTCTAATTCTTCAGCTAGGAAACTGGATGAATAGAAAAGGTAGCTGCAAGTGACTCTGTGAAACTGGTTATACATTTAGGCACTTGAGATTGCTAGAGTAAATTGTTAAATAAAATTGTATTCTGGGTACACAGAATAGCCAAAACAATCTTAAAAAATGGGAAACGGACTTTGGCTCAGTGGATAGGGCGTCTGTCTACCACATGGGAGGTCCGCGGTTCAAACCCCGGGCCTCCTTGACCCGTGTGGAGCTGGCCCATGCGCGGTGCTGATCTACACAAGGAGTGCCCTGCCACACAGGGGTGTCCCCCGCGTAGGGGAGCCCCACGCGCAAGGAGTGCACCCCATAAGGAGAGCCGCCCAGCTCGAAGGAGGGAGCAGCCTGCCGAGGAATGGCGCTGCCCATACTTCCCGTGCCGCTGACGACAACAGAAGTGGACAAAGAAACAAGACGCAGCAAAAAGACACAGAAAACAGACAACCTGGGGAGGGGAGGGGAATTAAATAAATAAAAATAAATCTTTAAAAAAAAAAATCTTGAAAAATAATGAAGCTGAGCTCTCATTGCCCAAATTCAAACTTTACTAACACGCAGTGGTAATCAGTACATTGTGGCAACACAATAATAGACATATAGATTGACTGAACTAAATTTAGAGTCCATAAATAGACTCATATATTGCCCAAAGAACTGCTACTGCAAATAGAAAGAAGAGAGCTTTATTAAAAATAACAATTCACAAATTGGGAGACAGCAAGTAAAAGTTGGTGTTCCAAAGTGGTTGGGGGGTGGGGGTGGGTATTGGGAATGTATACTGGTAAACCCATTAAAAAAGAGGGGCGGTGTATGTGCAGGGAATCACAGTTTTTGTAGGCAACCTCCATTCTAGCAGCATGACTTATTGGAATATTGAGGCAGAACGAAACTTGTTCAACAGTGATTGGTTAGAGCTTAGACCTCTTTTTCTTGTAAGTCTTGTTCTCAAAGCTGTCCCTTCCTCAAGTCTGATGGTGTCAGCATAGGTTGCTCACTTGTATGCCTCATTAGCTGGGAGTCATTTTATAAATTAAGGTTTGAAAGTCAGATCAGAGTTCCTTTCATCACATCTGTGGTCCACTGATTTTAAATAAGGTTGCCAAGTCCCTTCAATGCAGAAAGAGTAGTCCATTCAAGAATACGTGCTTGGACAACTACTTATCTACAAGCAAAAAATGAAGTTGGACTCTTACCACATACCATATACAAAACTGACTCAAAATGGATCAAAGATCTAAATGTAAGAGCTAAAAATATAAACCTTTCAGGAGAAAACACAGGGGTAAATCGTTATGACCTTGGATCCTAAATTCTTCAGACACCAAAAGCATGAGCTATTACACCCTCAAAATTAAAAACTTTTTTGCCTCAAATGACACCATCAAGATTGTGTAAAGACAACTCACAAAACATATGAAAAGATGTGGAAATCATATATCTCATAAAGGAATTGTATCTAAAACATAAAAGGAACACTTACAATTTAAAACAGGGGAGTACAAAAAAATTTAAAAATAAAACAAATAAGCAAAGGATCTGAGTAGACATTTCTCCAGGACAGTTATACAAATGTCCAATAATGATATGAAAGATGCTTGACATCATTAGGCATCCACCAAAAGGAAATCAAAACCTCAATGACATACAGACTCACACCGATAAGGATGCCTAGACTCAGATGAACATGTTGAGAATTCAGAACACTCATAAACTACTAGTGGGACTGTAAACTTGAACAAGGTCTACCTAACTCCATGTCCACTGGTTCAGGCTCTCCACCTCCGGAACTGTGTTTGGATAGATACTGCCCTTTCATATTCCTCTGTCTGCTTCATTTCAACATGATATTAGAGTTCTCAGTGAGTAAAGTAGGACAAGAAGCAGAAATTAAAGATGAAAGGATGGAGTAGAAGAAAACTTGTCATTGATTTTCAAACTATTTGAGTGTGTGCATAAGAAAAAGAAATGTATGGAAAGATTAGAAAGGAGAATTTAATAAGATTAGTAGATTTGAGTTCAATATATAAAATAGTATTGAATGTCTATTTTCCAGAAAACAAAAAACGAAAAACAGAAAAACCAATTCTAATGAATGGTTAGATACTATCAAGTATCAAGAAAAAAAATCTAACCAGAGATGGGAGAATTTCTACTGAAAGAGCGTAAAGTTTCTTTAAAAGACATCAAGAAAGAGACAAGAGCAATTAATGTCATAAACATAAATTCACCTCAGATTGATCTATAGATTCAGTGAAATTTCACTCAAAATCCCAACAAACATTTGTAGAACTAGATAAAGTGTTTCTCAATTCTATACAAATCATAGTTGGCACTGGAGTTGGTGGGTGTGATGTCCAAGAGACTTGAACTCTGGGCTGTCCATTTGCCAGCTGGGCCCTAAGCCTCAGGAGACTTGCCACACCTACTCTCTAGTTCATTGGATTCACCAGGACAAGTAACAAGAAGGTGAGGATGGACAACCACCACTCCAAGGGACTGAGTCTACAACTGCAAACAAACTTGTGTTTGCAGTTATGGGACTGAAGCCCCTTCACACTTAGAAATGGGGTGGGCATCACCATCCCGGAATCCTCAGGATAGGGGAATAAAATATGGACTAGAGTGGACTTACTGGTATTCCACTATAGACCTATTGTGATTCTACCAATGGAAGAAATTGTATCTTTGAAGTGGAAGACAGTGGCCACTGGAGTTGTTGAAGTCAGGGAAAGGGAAAAAGAGGTATAATACGGGGGCATTTTCAGGACCCTAAAATTGTCCTGAATGACATTGCAAAGACAGATACAGGACATTATATATCAAGCCATAACCTAGAGAATGGAGTAAGAGAGAATGTAAACTACAATGTAAACTATAATCCATGCTGTGTGGCAATGCTCCAAATGTGTTCATCAATTGCAATGAATGTAGCACACTAATGAAACAAGTTGTTAATGTGGGGAAAAGTGAGAGGTGTGGGGAGTGGGGCATATGGGAATCCCTTATATTTTTTTATGTAGCACTTTATGTAATCTAAGTATTTTTTAAAAATAAATACAAAATATATTTTTAAATAAATTACACAAATGAGTAAAAGACCAAGAACAACAAACATTTTTGTAGCATGATGAGATAATGTCCCACCTGATTAGAATTTATCAAAAACTTAGAAATAATTTAGATAGTGTGATACCAGGCCAGGGATAGAAACTGATCAGTGGACTTAACCTACAGAGATCCAGAGATATATTAAAATCTGGTATATTATATAGGGGTTGACCTTGTAGATCTGTGCCAGAAAGATAAAGCCAAACAAAGAATGAGGCAGGAACAAGATTGGGAGAAAAATTATATTTGTTCTTTACCTCACAAAACAGGAAAATTAAATAACATGATTTTAGAACACAATTGTCAAAGAAAAATTTTAAATCTGTAGTCAAAACTATAGGTAAAAACAAAAACAAAAACAAAAAAGCTATAGGTAAAGATCTTTTAGGCCACAGGATAGCAGAGTAATCTTACCAAAACATTTAGAAAATGTAAAAATTGAAATATTTGAATACATTAAAATTCAGAATTATGTGCATCAACTCAAATTCATTTTAAGAGGAGAAAAGACAATGGGAAAACAATAATTCCTTCAAGTAATGTTCCTGGAAAACTTGCATATATACATGCAACAGAATGAAAGTAGACATCAACGTCATTTCCTGTATAATAAATAACCAAAAATGGATCAAAGACCTAAATACAGGAGCTAAAATTATAAAATTGCTAGAACACAGGAGAACCTTACATGAGGCAATCAGGTCCTAGAATTTACACCAAAAGCATCAACAACAAGAACAAAACGCAGGCAGCTGCACATTGTGTTCCAGTAGTGATTTCTGCAGAGTCAACACACAAGTCCAAGGTGACTTGGAGGGGCAGGCAGCTCTGAGACTCAACCGCAGGGGCCCAGGTGGAAGAGAAACAAAGAATATGTGACCCCTGCTATTCTGATCCCGCCTGAGAACTGCCTTTGTCCTGGATCTCATGGCAGGATTGGGGTGTCTGAGTGAAAAAATTCATAAACATTGGGGGCGGGGGAGGGCAGGCACTATTTTTCCAGAATGCATTTAAGTGCTGCAAGACACCTGTTATCCTTTCTCTTCATAAAAATGAGGGTAAGAGGATCATTACATTGATTTCTAGCATACTATCAATTGCCTGGATCCACAAGACAGAAAGGAGAATATAAAGTTGAGAAACCATTATTAGAGATTGAGGTGATGAGTACACAACTATGTGATTATACCAAATACCACTGATTGTACACACTGGATGATTTGTATGCTCTATTAATATGTATCAATAAAATGGATTTGTTTGAAAAAAATAAAGGAAAGGAAACAATTACCTGTCCACCAAGTCCAAGTTTACCTCTAATCGCCTATCCTTTCACTCATTTTTAAAGAGCAGTTTTATTGAGATATATTCATGTACCACACAATCTATCCAAAGTGAACAATCAATGGCTTTTAGTATAATCACAATATTGTGTATTCATCACCACAAAAATTTTAGAACAATTTCATTACTCCAAAAAGAAAAACTCCACACCACTTAGCAATTCTTCTCCAGCCCTACATAACCATTTATCTAACTTCATTTTTATAAATTTATTTACATTTTCATTTTATACAAATGAAATCATATGGGGAAACGGACTTGGCCCAGTGGTTAGGGCGTCCGTCTACCACATGGGAGGCCTGCGGTTCAAACCCCGGGCCTCCTTGACCCGTGTGGAGCTGGCCCATGCGCAGTGCTGATGCGCGCAAGGAGTGCCATGCCACGCAGGGGTGTCCCCCGCGTAGGGGAGCCCCATGCGCAAGGAGTGCGCCCCGGAAGGAGAGCTGCCCAGCGCGAAAGAAAGTGCAGCCTGCCCAGGAATGGCGCCGCCCACATTTCCCGTGCCGCTGACGACAACAGAAGCGGACAAAGAAACAAGACGCAGCAAATAGACACAGAGAACAGACAACCAGGGGCAGCAAATAGACACAGAGAACAGACAACCAGGGGAGGGGGGGGAAATTAAATAAATAAATAAATAAATAAATCTTTTAAAAAAAATTTATAAAAACAAAACAAAACAAATGAAATCATACAATTTGTAGTACTTTGTGTCTAGTTTCTTTCACTTAATATAATGTATTTTTTGTCTGATAGTAACATCCTGTAGTGTTAGCATATATTTGTGTAGTTTCAAAGAAAAACAGTCTTATATGCACTGTCATCCATATTTGTATTTCACATGAGATTTTACTATGCTATACAAGTCCCATGTTACATTTTTTAGATTTCCTTTTAGTAATTTACATGACCTTAGAATTTCCCTCTCATCCACTCTCATACCCATATAGTAGCCCTGCTAGTTTCAAACATTATGTTTTGCTTTCACCTATTCTGTTCATTTCCAAAGATTAACACACATGAATTTACCAATTCTGCACTAGTTAACCCTCAGCTTTCCCTTCTCTAAACTTATTCTATTTTTTTGTGACCCACATTCAAGTTATTAACTCCTTGAGATTACACAATATATTTAGTCCATAAAGCGCAATCATACAGAATTTGTCCTTTTGTGTCTGGCTTGCTTCACTCAACACGTTTTCCAAGTTCATCCATGTTGCCATGTTTTACAATTTAATTTCTTCTTACAGATGCATAATATTCCATCATGTGTATATAACACAGTTTGTTTATCCTTTCATCAGTTAATGGACACCTGGGGTGTTTCCATCTTTCGGCAATTGTGAATAACACCACTATGAATATCAGGGGTAACGTGGCAATTCTAGATTCAGCTTCTTTAGGAACTGCCAAATAATCCTCCACAGTGGCGGTACCATTCTACACTCCTACCAACAGTGAACAAGTGTTCCTATCTCTCTACATCCTAACACTGGTCTTTTTAATAGTAGTTATTCTAATAGGTGTGAAATGATATCTCATTGTAGTTTTGATTTGCATTTCCCTTATCACTAATGATGTTGAACATTTATTCATGTGTTTTTGCACCACTTGTATTTCTTTTTTGGACAAATGTCTATTCAAGTCTTTTGCCCATTTTCAAATTGGGTTTTGGGATATTAAACCCTTATCAGATATGTAATTTCCAAATATTTTCTCCCATTGAGTTGCCTGACTTTTCACCCTTTTGGCAAAGTCCTCTAAGGTGCAAAAGTGTTTAATTTTGAGATCACATTCATCTGTTTTTTCTTTGTTGCTTCTGCTTTGGGTGTAAAGGGCAAGAAACCCCACCTACCACAAGATCTTTAAGATGCTTCCCTACATTTTCTTCTTGTAGTTTTATGGTCCTGGATGTTATATTTATGTCTTTGATCCATTTTGAGTTGATTTTTGTATAGGGAATGAGATAGGGGTCCTCTTTCATTCTTTTGTTATGGATATCCACTTCTCCCAGCACCATTTGTTAAAGAGACTGCTTTGTCCCGTTAACATGGACTTGGTAGGTTTGTTGAAAACGAGTTGGTCATAGAGGTACAACATTTGCTGGCAGGCCCCTCTCTTTTCCCAGGTAGGAAATAATTCCACTCCCGTCTCAGTCCTCTACAACCAGTCCCAGTCAAAAGTGAGGGTGAATCAAAGAGTTGCCTTGGGCAAACAATGGTACAGCTCCTCTGGGCCTGGAAGGGCTCAAGGGACACCGCAGACCAAATTAGTGGTCAAAATCTGAGTCAACCATAGGCTGTGTCCCTCTCTCGCCCATTCGCTGGGGAAGTAGCTCCCTGCAGCCCTGTTTCTAGCCACCAGCTTGAGTGAGGCCTTAGAATTCAAAATTGTCTCTAGGGTGGGAAGAGATTGCCAGCAGCTGCAGCTGCAGTTTTAACTCACGGTTTTGCTGTCAAGATTCTTTTCCTTTGCTCTTCACTCTTCTGAGCTTTGTCCAGCCTTCCCCTGGTGTCCTAAACCCTGGAAGAGTTCTTCCAGGCCATTTCTGCCTGTCCTCTACCTATTTTTCTGGGAAAGGAGAGTCCCATGTCATTCTAGTCCACCATCTTTCCTGCCTTTCGCTCTTGATACCACCCTTCACTTGGTGGGGTTAACACATAGATTTCAAATGTATTTATACAGAATTATGTCATGGTTAATATCAATTTGGTGGTTATTCTATGTGTGGGGGGAGAAAAAGGACTGTGAGAGCAGGCTAAATTCATGTGTTCTTGGGGGAGATAGAGATGACACTTCTATAAATGAGAAAAGTGAAAAGTTTTGAGAACAAATTGCCCCAAATGCTTGTTGTATAAAGTAGTGGATTCACTAAAGCCACATGAAAGGGACATCATTTAAGTAGACCAGAAATAGAATAGAGAGCGTATCTTACTTAATTCTTAACATTAGACCAACACATGCCACTGACCACTTTCAACCAGGGTACTGATTTTTCTTTAAAAGATTTATTTTATTTATTCCCTCTGCTCCTGCTGCCTCCCCTTCCTTGGCCCCCACCACCACCTGTGCTTGCTGTCTGCTTCTGAGTCCATTCGCTGCTCATTCTTTCTGTGTCTGCTTGTCTTCTCTTCTCCTCTTTTCTTTAAGAGGCACAGGAAACTGATCCTGGGACTTCCAAAATGGGAGAGAGGCACCCAATCATTTGAGCCACCTCAGCTCCCTGGTTTGTTATGTGTCTCATTGTCTCTCTTCTGTGTCTCTTTTTTTGTTGCATCATCTCATGGCGCGGGCCAGCTTCACCTTCATAAGGAGGCCCCAGGAACCGAACTTGGCAACCCCCCATGTGGTAGACAGGAGCCCAATCACTTGAGCCACATCTGCTTCCCCTAGATTTTATGAATTGAGCCCTGGTTGCGTCTAGTGACATTGACCACCACTAGAGAGTTTTGGGAACTGTTCTTTTTTATACTTTTCTCTAAACTACATTATCCATTCAGGAAATCCATTAGCCACCTCTACTGCCCACTGCTGCTGCTCTTCTCTGTCAGGTCTGCTGTGCTTTTCATTACTTAATGTATATTGTAGGATTAGTCAACTATATGTCAACCAGTTCTAGTACCTGCAACATCTACTGCAAAGTGGAGTGCACCTAGGCAAGTTCCACACTCTTGACATTCCTTCACCCGTATTCATCCAAGACCCCGAAGCATTTGGCAAGGACGGGGTACTGCACAAGCATCAATTCCCTGAGCTCTGCTGAGTGGCCAACCACAGTCATGACACCTGATGTGGAGATGACATTGTCACCGAAGACGTCGGAGCAGAGGGGGGAGCAGCTGCACAGAGCAGGCAGGAGGGCTTTGAGCTGAGATTCCTTGAAGCTATAATTTCTCAGGTTCAGGTGCTGCAGGGCGCCTGACGCCTGACCCAGTAGACCCTCTAGGGGTCCAGGGACCATATTGAAGCATTGCTACTAATCATGGACTACAGTTTATGTTATAATTTACACTTTGACCTGCACAATTTTGTAAGTTACGACAAAATGTACAATGGCCTATATCTGTCACCGCAATGTAATCCAGGACAAATCCAATATCCCAAAGTGCCCCCACATTACACCCATTCTTCCCTCTCCCATCCCTCAGGATCTCTGGAGGCCACTGCCTTTACATCAATGACATGAGTTCTTCCATTGCTAGAATAATAATAAGTCTATAATAGAATAATTATAGAAAGAAAACTTCTTAATCTTTTTTATTTTATTGAAAATTATTTTATTTCTGAATGAGATGGAGCTTGGTGGCACTGTATGTAGGAATGCCCATCACAGGGTGGGAAGGGGGGCAGTTCTAACACATGCTAAGGGACCATTGCTACCTTAGAAACCCAGAGAAGCAAAGGAACCCTCAGACCTGGTCTCTTACCTTTGGGGTGGGGTGAGTGTGTGTTGAGATGTGTTCCTTCTAACTATGTTAGAAATGAGAGTAAGGATCTGACAAAAGGTCTCTACCCTCATTCTCTACAGGAGATCGAAGTTGAAGGTGCTGGATTTTAACCATGACCTTGTGCTCTCTGACTGGGGGTAATGCTCTCTGACCTGATCTGCGTACTTTCTCATGACTCAAACTCTGAATGACACAAAGGCAGATCAGCACACACCCAATCTCAGAGAAGAGCCTCAGCATGATGTAGAACTGGTGCAAATACATACTGACCTTTACTTCAATCATCTGGAGTTTATCAACCTGCCTGGGTTCTCCTTTTCCATATTGCATAGAGTAGAGAGGTGTCATGGCTGTTTTTGTCTTCGCTGTACAGTGTTGGAAACTGTCCAAGTGCCCTAATGCAGACTGGTAGAGATCCCCGGAAGGCTGAAGTTGGATTCCATCAGAATGGTGAGGCTGGAGCATAGCCTTGAGATGGACCACAAATCAGTCCTATTTCTGTTTTTCAGCAAGGTAGGGAAAATGTGCTTTCTGAGTATCTTCATGATGTGGGGTCCCATTTGCTTTTCCCTGCTTGGTCCTCTGGGCTACCTCAAGAAGCTCTATCTGGAACTCAGCAATATCTCAGGTCAACTCTCTAAGATACTCAGGTGAGTGGATGGAAAGTTCCTCTGAAGATGCCCAGGCCACCATCCCTGAATATTCATCAATTTTAACAAATATACCACACTAATGAAGGATGTTGTTAATGTGGGAAAGTGTGGGAGCAGGAGGGAGTGGGGAATATGGAAATCCCTTATATTTCTTTTTTTAAAAAAATATATTTTTATGTATATTTTATTTTTTAAAGATACATAGATCACACAAAATCCTTATATTTCTTATGTAACATTATGTAACCTAAAGCTTCTTTAAAAATAAAAAAATTATTAAAATACGTCCTCTTATATGAGGCTAATATGAAAATCACACCTCTTGATACTGTCCCAAAGGAATTGAAAGTATGGTCTCAAATAAATACTTGTACACTGGTGATCCTAGCACCATTATTCACAACGAAAAGCTCCACAGTTTGATGCTCTGGATGATCCCCAAAGACCAAGGGCAGCCAAGGATAGGATCTCAGAAAATCAGAAACTTCCCTGACAAAGAAGTGCCAAAAAGGAAAGAAGAGCTGGAAGTAGGATGCAAATCCTAACCATCCCGCTCCAACATTTCCAAGTATCCTGCTGGGAAGTCCTCCATAATTTGGGGGAGTATGATCTGATCAAAGACCACTAGTATTTATCAGCTACCACACAGTTCACTGGAGAGACTGGCTCTGAGAGGGACATTTGTTCCAACCCCCTCAGGGAAAATGAGAAAAGGTAGAGCCTATTTCCCTCTACATTTTCTCTTTCCATTCACCATTTATGACCTAAAATAATTTGGAAAAGTAAAAAACGGATGGCTCCAGCACTCAACAACAAATTCCTTAGCAAACCCAGAGGCATAGGAGAACTAGATTTCCAGAGTTATAATATAGTGTTCAGAACGTCCAGTTTCCAAAAAAGAAAAAAAAATACAAAAATACACAATGCAACAGGAAAGTTTAGACCATTCACAGAAAAAGGAATTTGTCAGAAACCATTCTTGAGGAAGCTCCTACATTGGAACTATTAGTCGAAAACTAAATCAATTGTCTTAAATATAGTCAATGAGTTAAAGGAATCCATACAGAAATAACAGAAGGAAATTAGGAAAACATTGTCTCAACTAAATAAAGAGACAGAAATTACAATATAAAAAAAGAAACAAATTTTGGAGCTGCAAAGTACAGTCACTGAAATGGAAAACTCAATAGACAGACTTCACAACCTGCCTCAGTAAACAAAGCCACAAACAAAAGTGCTCCTGAGGGCCCCAGGGACGACCGGACCCCACAGGCAAACCACAGGGCCTCATGAAACCAGCATACCCTTGGCAGGTACTATCTGGGAATATATGGAAAGCTATTTCTCCAGTATAACATAAGTCCCCAAATCAGGATTCTTCTACTTCTTTTATTTCAACCTACAATTTTGACTTTACTTATTTGTTAAGTTTATTTCCCAGAGCCTTAAAGCCTTTGGATTGTTCCTATTCTGGTGCAGCCCTGAAACGCAGCAGAGTTGCAGCCAGCTCCCACTCTATAGGTCTTTGGGCCTGCCCTGGAGGAGAAATGAAATGATGGTGATTGACCAGGCCCAGCCTCAAAGGAAGGAGTATCTTCAACTGCAGGCAAAACAATTCCATTCCTCTACCCTATAATATCTACATCCCTTCTCAGCCTGAAGAGGTTAGAGTGGACATCACCCCAAATCCCGCAACTGAGGAATGAGAGAAAATAAGGGGGGAGTGTAACTGCTGACTAAAGCAGATTTATTTTTATCATTCTGGTTCCTGAGACCCCACCCCATCCCACCTTTACGCCTTTGTCTAAATATTTCCTCACCAGGGAAGGATTATTCCTGCCGACTAATTTGAGAGGAAAATAAAATCATTGGGAGGAACTGGGCAAAGAGCCTATATAGGTCTGAGGGGAAGGTGGGCTGATGCCAGGGAAGAAATGCCCCCCATTGGGGGGTGTTCCCATTGATGAGGGTCAGGAGAAGACAGCTTGGGGTCCTATGGGACCCTAGTTTTTCCATTCTTGTACTATGCAAGACCCCTCCTCCAGTCCTTTCATCAACCAGGCCAGTCTTTTTCCAGGACATCAATGCCACACCCTTTCTACTGCATACTTCTCCCAATAGTATAGAAGGGTCATGTGTCAAAGATTCATCTAATTCTTCAGATAGGGAACTAGATGAATAGAAAAGCTGGTTCCAAGTGAATCTGTGAGACTGGCTGTGTACTTAGGCATTTGAGATTGCTAGAAATTGCTAAATAAAATTTGATTCTGGGTACCCAGAACAGCCAAAACTATCCTGAAAAATAATGAAGTTGAGCTCACATGGCCCAATTTCAAACTTTACTAACATGCAATGGTAATCAGTATATTGTGGAACTGGCCCGAGGATAGACATACAGATTGATTGAACTGAATTGAATTGAGAGTTTATAAAACCATACATTGCTACCGCAATGTATGTGGTCCCGCTACCACAGAGAGAGAACTTTATTAAACAGTATAACATTTCACAATTTGGCAAACAGCAAGTAAAACAGATGTTCCAAACTGTTCTCGGGGTATTGGGAATTTATAGTCCAAAAAAGAAAAACAAAACAAAACAGGGGAAATGGCAGTTGTCAAGAAGTTCTGTTCTGCACACCTGAGCAGAGTCTCAGAGACAGATAAAGTAGATACAATCCCAGGTATTGGTTCTTTTGAGGGATAAAGAGACCCACGGGTTCTATGGTCTTGGCAGATGGGGTTCACTGCCATATCAGATGGCCCTTCTTTGGAGCTGGTGTTTCTGCGTGATGGAGCTGGACTCAGATGGGATCTCTTTTCACAAGCCTTTCATGCTACTTTACTGGAATTGTAGCTGGTGCTGGGGTTTAAGATATATCTAGGGGATTTGAATCTCTGGACTGACAATATGATAGCCAGGCCCTGAGCCTCAACAGACTTCAGCTCCTACATCTGATTTATTGGACTTACCCCACTCAGCTAACATGGAGTGGAAGAATGTCAACCACCACACCATGGAGCCTAGAGTGCCTACAACTGAAAGCAGGAGGAGTGCATCCAGTATCCATGTGGAATCTAAGCCCCCTCTTGACATAGATGTGGAATGGACACAACCAAGCCAAGGTCCACAGGACGGAGGAATACAGTAAGGATTAGAGTGGACTTAATGATATTCTATTCACGAACTATTGTGGTTAATAATCGAGAAAATGTGGCATTGGTGTGGAAAAAGTGGCCATGGTGGCTGCTGGGTGGGGGGAATGGGAGGAAGAGATGAGATGTGGAGGCATTTTCGGGACTTGGAGTTGTCCTGAGTGGTGCTGCAGGGACAATTGCCGGACATTGTATGTCCCCCCATGGCCCACTGGATGGAACGTGGGAGAGTGTGGGCTATGGTGTGGACCACAGGCCATGGGGTGCAGCGATGCCCAGAAATGTACTCACCAGATGCAATGGATGTGTCATAATGATGGGGGAGAGTGTTACTGTGGGGAGAGTGGTGGGGTGGGGGCGATGGAGGTGAATGGGGACCTCATATTTTTTGAACGTAATATTTTTTTTTAAATGAGTAAATTTAAAAAAAAAAAGAAACACAGGTTCCAGTGCCACTGACAACAGCAGAAGCGGACAAAGAAGAAGACACAGCAAATAGACACAGAAAACAGACAACCAGGGTGGGGGAGGGGGGAAGGGTAGAGAAATAAATAAATCTTAAAAAATAAAAAAAGAAGTTCTGTTCTATCAGCTTATTTAAATATTGAAGCAGCAGGAAACCTGATGAATAGTAAATGATCAAAGCTTAGGCCCCTTTTCTTGTATTTCTTGTAAGTCTCGTTCTTTAAGCTATCCAGCCCTCAAGTCATGGCAGCAGCACAGGATGTTCACTTGTTCACCTCATTTGTCAGGGATCATTTTGTAACGCAGGGCTTGGATCTTAATTTAGAGTTCCTTTAAATACATCTATGGTCAAGTGAATTTCAATAAGGTCAACAAGTCCATTCAATGAGGAAAGAGTAGTCATTTCAATAAAAGTCTTACAGACAACCAAATATCCTCATGCAAACACATGAAGTTGGACTCTTACCACATATCAAATACAAAACTAAACTCAAAATGGATCAAAGACCTAAATGTAAGAGAGCCAAAAATATAAAACTCTCAGGAGAAAACATAGGGGTAAATATTTATGACCTTAAATCTTGAAAAGGATTCTTAGAATACCAGAAGTATGAGCTATCAAAAGAAAAATAGATGAACTAGACTTCATCCTTAAAAAAAAAAACTTTTGTGCTTCAAAGGACACCAGCAATGAAGTGTGAAGACAGCTCTCAGATCAGATGAAAATATATGGAAATCAAATATTTGATTAAGGATTTGTAGCTAGAACATATAAGAACACTTACAATTTATAACAAAAGGACAAAGAAATAAAACAAAAAAATCAGCAAAAGATCTGACTAGAAATTTCTCAAAGACAGAATATAAATGGCCAGTAATGATATGAAAGATGCTTGACATTATTAGGCATCCACTGAAAGGAAATCAAAACCTCAATGGGAGGGAAGCGGTTGTGGCTCAACTGATAGAGCGTCCGCCTACCATATGGAGGGTCCAGGGTTCAATACCCAGGGCCTCCTGACCTGTGTGGTGAGATGGACCATGCACAGTGCCGCCATGTGCAAGGAGTGCTGTGCCACACAAGGGTGTCCCCCACATAGGGGTGCCCCACGCGCAAGGAGTGTGCCCCGCAAGGAAATCCACAGTCCTTGATATTTACATTTCAGAGAGATGGCTCCTGAGTCCCTGAGAAAGAAATTCCTGGGTTGTAAAGGTGGCACAAAGTCTAGTTTAGCTTTTAAAAATGTTTACATAAATTTCAAAGGGGCAGGGAAAGGATTTACAAGTTTTCTAAAGAATTCTCTAGGAAGAGGGAAGGGGAGTGAAGAGGGGCCCTCTTACCGTTTTTCACTAAGGAACATTAACGTTTTTTTTCCTTTTTAACTTTATTTTTCCCCTTACACCATATGACCTAGCAATTCAACTCCAGGCTATATACTGAATAGAAATGAAAACAATGTATCTGCCAAAATACTTTTATGAAAATGTTTATTGCAGTGGTATTAGTGATAGCCAAAAGGTGCAAACAGTCCAGACATCCATCAAAGGGACGAATGTTTAAACAAAATGTGATATATTGGTGCAATGGAATATTATTCAGCCAAAAAAAAGCAATGCACTCTGATATATGCTACAACATAGGGAAAACAAACAAACAAACAAAAACCTTGAGAACATTATGCTAAATGAAAGAAGCGAGTTCAAAACTTCACATTATACGATTCCATGCATATGGAATGTTCAGAAGGAAGAACTCTAGAGAGACAAAAGTAAAAGTTGTTGCTTCCTGGTGGGGCGGGGGAGGGGCCAGGTGAGGCAGTTGGAGGACTGATAGCTAAAGGTTACAGGATTTTTTTTAGAGGTGTTAAAAAAAAAATTCACGCACCTTAGCATCTCAGCTTTACTTAGTGATTCACGAATCGAGCAGCATCCATTCAGAAACTAGAAGGGAGCTCACTGAGGGAATGGAAAAGGAAAGCAAAAATACCAGGCAAACTCAGAGCCAGGTGAGGAAGTGTTCTGATTGGCTGATATTACGTTTCCATTTTCCATTTTACAAAGTGGGGAGAAGGTATATATCAATTAGTATGATATGCGTGTCTATTCAGCGAAGCTATCTCTACTGGACCCAAACTGGTTTATCTCTAGGTGTTTCTTATCTGCAACCCTGTAGGGTGCATTCCATTTTCTATGAAAGCCCTGCAGGTTAACTATGTTTAGCTTCTGGAAAATCCCTTCTAGGAAAGGAATTCCTCCTGGCAACACCCCGTGCAGTCAACCATCATTTTATTTTACTTAACAGAGGTGATAGAAAATGTTTTAAAATTGAATATACTAAAAATAATTGAACTATACACTTGAAATAATATACATAAATATAATATGTGAATTATATCTCATTAGAGCCATTTAAAAAGAACTGGACAAGGGTAAGAAACAAAGATTAGTTTTCACATAAAGGAAGAAAATATTAATTAATGTAACCTGGCAGCCTACTACTGATATAGCCTGTGCATTAAATCAAAATTATTTCCAAGAGTACCTAGTCTCCAAGATGGCCAGATAAGTAATATAGGCCTTACAGTCTTTGAATGTTCAGAAGAGATGTGAGACTGAGTGTGTATTCAGGGCTGCCTCCAGACGATGTGGAAGATATGCTAATCCAAACTAGCTTAGATGTGGAGAATATGTAACTCACCTGGAGGAAATAGCCTATCTGATACTAAGATCAAACACTGAAGAACCTAACCAAAGGTCTGTTTACCATCACTGTTAGTCTTCCTAATCCTATATCCTCTGTATAAAAGGGTCTGGAAAAGGCTGTTCGGGACTCGGTTTTTATTAGGACAAGAATCCGCCGAGCCCGGCCGGTCGAAATAAACCAACTTCCTTCTCGGTATTCTCGTGTCCTGGCCTTCGAAACCGCACCTATCCGAATTTCTCCACTACACTACCTCAGTCTCCTACTCCCGGGTTAAGCAGGAACAAAGGAAACCAGTTTATACCAGTCCTATAGGCAGTAAAAAAAAAAAGCCCAAGAAAGAGCTAAGTCAATACCAATTCAGCACTAAATTCCATTCCTTATTTGGCAAAGGGGAGCAGGTAAAGACTAAAATGGTTGGAATGTGATGGAGGAAGCGGTTAATCACAAACTTTTCTATGGGAAAGTTAGATCTTCTCAGATAAATTGTAGCCTCTGAAGTATCCAATCTATGGAGAAACAGAGGAAGGGCTTGCGAGCTAGGCTTAGGGGTATAAATTGTGTCATTTTTCTTTGTTCGGGGTGCCAGCCATGTTTTCTGGTTGTGCGTTCCTTCTTGCAAGATTGAGAATAAATTCTTTCCTTCTCCATAATCGTGTGAGCCTTATTTTCTTCTAGAAGATTTCTTTCTTACAGCGAAGTGTCTATCAACAGATGAATGAATAAACTGTGGTAAATTCATATGATGAAATATTATGCAGCTGTAAAAAGAAATGAAGTCATAAAGCATATGACAACATGGATGAACCTGGAGGACATTGTGTTGAATGAAGCAAGCTAGACACAAAAAGGCAAATACTGTATGATTGTTATGATGAATCAAATATATTGTGTAACATACTGTATGATTAAAAAATATATGTATCCAGTACATTTAATTGAGAAATGGATGTTTTACTTAAAAAAAAAAAGAACTGGGCATTATCCTACAGTGCAGTAAAAGTATAACTTTGAGGATAGCTTTTCTATTGACAAATGATTTGCATGTCTACAAATGATTCTGCCTTGGAAGAATCATTTGCATGGTCTTTGGTTAATATCTACCCTTGGGTTTATAAAATAACTTAATCAGTTGTGAATGGAAATTTAAAGGAAGAAAACTAGATAATCCTTGGGGGTGGGGTTCTGTTAGGATATGGTGGTGGGACAAGGTCCCTGGGAGTGAGCAGTAGCTACCTGAGTGGGACAGCACCATCTCCTCCCCTTCCTGGGGCACTGGGAGGACCCAGTGGGAAGGGAAGCCTGGGTGATCTTTCTTTGGTCCCGCTTGACAGCTCTGTAGCCTGAATAATTTCTGCAAGAGCGGCTGACTCCCTCAAGCCATACCCAATTCCTCAGAGGCTAAGGCAGCACCAAGAGTGAAGAGCCCTCTCCCAGGATCTGGGATCCAGGCAGGTCTCAGAAGAGTCACTGGGTGTGGTAGAGGGGAAGAGATTGTGGGGAGCAGAAGGGTATCACCCACAAGCAGTAGGGAGTCAGGAAGGAGAGTGCCCCACCCACCTTTCAGATCTTGGGTCCAGACTGCAACTGACTTGGCCACAGGATGGAGGACTCAGCCATTCTCAAGATGGGCTTTGGACCAGGCCACCACCTCCTGCCCTGGAGTCAGGACCAGGCCTTCCCATTCTGAGTCTGGCCAAGTACCCATGGCTCTAAAAGATGACATCATGACCATCCACTGTCTGGGTATTGTCTTGATTCTTTACAGGGGGAGGTGGTGAAAGACACACAGTACTACAATTGACTTTCTCTCCTGGCCTTCTGCACCCCAAATGCATGAGACACCATTTCTGGCACAGCTCTGCACAGTGGATGGTGAGATTCCTGGGACTCCAGATTGAGGATCTGTCTGCTCCTGCATAAGGCTTCATATCCTAAGCCACCCTTGTGGCCTCCCCACCTTTCTTTCCTGTTTACTGGGAGCCAGACTCAGGCCTGGCTCTCAGAAAGGCAGGGGCTGGCTACAGCCTTCACACGTGTCTCCTAAACCGCATGCCAAACTATTCTTTTAATTTGCATATTGCAAGTCTGATAAAATTTTTATTTCTTGTGGAATATTACCACCATGATTTCTAAGTGGCTAGATAGATTTTATAACCATAAGTTCAATAACAGCAAAATACTTTTGAGCCACCTCCACAGACCACTCATTCAAATTATAGCTCTTCTCACTGCGTTCAAGTTTTGGTATTAAAGTAACTTTTTCTGGAAGGTGAATTTTTAAAACTTTACATAGTAGGTCCAAAAGATACCTCAGGCAAATTTCCTATGATATAAATATTACCCAGTCAAATTTCTGGGCAAATAAATCTATGAATATATATGACTAAAGCTATTATATTTTAAAACTCCTGCCAACTGTTATTTGATTTGCATGTCAAGAAAAATCACCTAAAATTTGGAAGTAAAGGAAGATGTAGCTTCAGGGCCTTCAGTGTGACCCTGGGTTGTGAGTTCATCCTGGCTAGATTTCATCCTCTAACAGGGTATTCAAGGCTGTTACATTGCTTTAAAAATTGTGATTATAGTCGAAGCACTGAGTTACCTGTCTCTGCTCACAGGCCCTTTTTCTGGATATGGGACCCAGATTAAGAAACAACTGAGAGGGAAGTGGACGTGGCCCAGTGGTTAGGGCGTCCGTCTACCACATGGGAGGTCCACGGTTCAAACTCCGGGCCTCCTTGACCCATGTGCAGCTAGCCCACGTGCCTTGACCCGTGTGGAGCTGGCCCATGTGCAGTGCTGATGCATGCAAGGAGTGCCGTGCCACCCAGGGGTGTCCCCGCATAGGGGAGCCCCACGTGCAAGGAGTGCGCCCCGTAAGGAGAGCCACCCAGCGCGAAAGAAAGTGCAGCCTACCCAGGAATGGCGCTGCACACACAGAGAGCTGACCCAGCAAGATGATGCAACAAAAAGAAACAGATTCCCGTGCTGCTGACAACAACACACAGCAAATAGACCCAGAGAACAGACAACCAGGGGGGAAGGGGAGAGAAATAAATAAAAATTAAAAATAAATAATCTTAAAAAAAAAAAAAGACACAGAACTGAGCGGACTATATTCTCTAAGGGCACTCCCTCCCCCAAGCCATCCCAGGGTTCAGGAAGGCCCTTGATTTTGGCCCCAGCTCAGGGTGTCAGAGAAAAGGGAGCCAGATTGATTTGCGTGGAAACTCCCCCTTCGGGTTCCCAAGGACACAGGTCATCTCCAGTCTCCTGGTACCCTTCCTCATATCTGGATGCCCAAAAATTCCCTATGGCATGCAAGCATCAGTGTCAATTCTGTGCTCAATACTCAAAATCTTCTCCAAGAACCATAAACTCTCCAGAACCCAAGGTCAATCACGTTGAGAAAACCTAGCTATGTTCTTATTGATTGTTTTGAGGTCTCATCTTTCACCAGGATCTGGTAGCAAATTCCATGACATTTGGTAGTGTTAGGTAATTTATAAGAATGAAACTTGTTGGAGGGTTAGGCAAAGTACCATATTAAATCGAAACAAAGGAAAACTGTCCAGTACAAACACACTAATTCTCCACTGTATTAGAGTTTTGACAAGTAGAGTAAGACAATAAACAGAAATTGAAGATGTTAAGGATTGGGGAGAAGGAATAAAACTGTCAGATATTTTCAAATTATATATGTCTATGTTAGAAAAGGAAATCTATGGAAACTTTAGAAAGAACAAAAGAATTTACTAAGATTAGTAGACTTAAGTTCAAAATATAAAAGAAAATTGAATATCTATTCACCAGCAAACACCAGAAAAAGTCATTTCAAGAAAGGCACCAATGAACACAGCTGCAAAAACTATCAAGTACAGAAAAAAATATCAAACAGAAGATGAAAGGATTTCTATTGGGAAACAGCATGGGAAATTATTAGAAGTCATTAAGAAAGATTTAATTAAATAGAGAGATAAGTCATATAACTTGGTAAGAACAATTATAAATATGTAAATTCTCCTCAGAGAGATCTATAGTCAATGAAATAGCCTCAAAATCCCAATAAAGCTTTTTAGAATTTGACAAGGTTTGTATCAGCTACTCATGAATGAGTCAAAGTTCAAGCATAACAAGCACTTCTATAGAAGTTCTCTAGAAGTTCTGATCATACCAGATCAGAACTTATCAAGAATATGAAACAGCATAGTACCTACACAAGAATACAATAATGGATCAATGAACTTGAATGAAGAGCTCATAAAGAGATTCATGCATAGCCAACATATTTTAGAGTTGATCTGGTAGACTGTGGAAAGTTGGAACTACCCAAGAATAAAGGGGAAAAATGATGTTTTCCTTATAGTATACATCATATTATAAGGCAAAATTAACTAAAATTAATTTAGAACATAATTGTCAAAAAGTTTAAAAATTATAGTTGAAAATATAGGTAAAATCTTTTAGATCATTCTGTTTTTTGTTATTATTATTGAAATCATGAAAATGCTCTAATAATGATTGAAGTGACGAATGTACAACTATGTGATTATACCAAATACCATTGATTATACACTTTGGATGACTTGTATGTTATATTAATATATATCAATAAAATTGATTTGTTTAAAAGATCTTTTAGATCAAAGGTTATAAAATTGCTCAAAATCTAATATTTTGGAGTAATGAAATAATTTAAAAAATTTGTGATGATAAATGCACAATATTGTGATTATATTAAAAGCCATTGGATATACATTATACACTTTAGATAGATTGTATGGTATGTGATTATATCTCAATAAAACTGCATAATAAATAAATAATTAATTGTGAAGAATAGCCGTAAATAGCAACTATGTACAGCAAGGGAAACAAAGAGAGATTGAGAGGTGAAGAATTTTCTTGTTTGTTCATTTGCCTGTTATTTTGTTTATTATTATTATTGAAATAATGAAAATGCTCTAATATTGAAGTGATGAATGCACAACTATGTAATTAAACCAAACACCAATGATTGTACAGTTTGGAAGAAATGTATATATTATTAATATGTATCAATAAAATTGATTTGTTTAAAAAAACCCACCAAGAATAAGAGAAAAAAACACCTAATATTCTCATAAAGGAAAAATTGATATACTTGTTTATATTAAAATTCATAATTCTTAAAGGAAAAACAACAGGGAGTGGATGTGGTTCAAGCAGTCGAGTGCTTGCTTCCCACATGGGAGGTCCTGGGTTCAGTTCCCCGTGCCTCCTAAAAAAAAACAAAAACAAACAACAAGCAAAACAAATGAAAACCCAGCTCAGGGGAGTCTATGTAACTCAGTCATTGAGTCCTGGTTTCCTACATGCGAGGTCCCGGGATAAATCCATTAAATCCCAGGCCCCTCAAAAAGGAAGGAAGGAAGGGAGGGAGGGAGGGAAAGGAATAGTCTCTTCAACAAAGGATGCTGGAAAAACAGGATATCCACATGCAAAGCAATGAAAATGGACTCCCTACCTCACATCCCAAGCAAAAATTAACTCAAAATGGATCAAATACCTAAATATAAGAACTAAAATCCTTGCAGAAAACATAGGAGATCATCTTTAAGACCTTGTATTAGGCAATGGATACCTAGATTTTACAGCAAAAGCACAGCAACAAAACAAACAGAAGTATTGAACTTCATCAAAATTTAAAACATTTTTTGGGGAAGCGGATGTGGCTCAACTGATTGGGCTTCCATCTACCATATGGGAGGATCCAGGTTCGATCCCCTGGGGCCTCCTGGTAAAGGCATGCCTGAGTGGCGAGCCAAGTGCCCACGTGGTGAGTCAAGTGCCCACGTGGTGAGACATGCAGCAAAATGATGACCCACCAAAAAGAGAGACAAAGGGGAGAGTCAAGGCAAGATGCAGTAGAAACCAGGAACTGAGGTGGCACACATGGCAGGGAACCTCTCTCCACATCAGAGGTCTCCAGGATCAAATCCCAGCCAACTGTGTTGACCCTAGGTTAAAGGATGCGAAGCAGTGTCATTGTACATGACAGTGATAACATCAATAAAGGGTATGAATTCTCATTGTTCACTCAGATGATCCCAAGGGATCCCCAGTAGCCAGGAGGTCTGGGAGATGGTGACCTCCTCTAGCACCCTGACATCTGGTAGGAAACTGTAGACAGGAGAGTTCCCACTTCCTACAGGTGGGATGTGGCAGTGGGCCCACATTTGCCTCTGACTGGTCCCAAGATGGCCTCAGTAACCATAACAAGCTGCTGAGTTCTGCTTCTATGACCCAAGACAAAATGGGCAGCCATGTACAGTCACTAGCTCAGAGTCGGTGAGTGCCTGTATTTGCAGAAAAGGCCAGTATGTCCCCAGCAACTGTTACTCTAACGGTGTATAGTACAGAGACAAGAAAGGCAGTTTTTAACAACAGAGGCCCATGGGAAACTTAAAGCTAGTATGGGTGGTGCAGAGACTCCAGAAACTATGAGAGGAGGTTTCTAAAGCCTCTACAATGAATGAGTCTCTGGGTCACTGAAGGGAGTACCTGTTGAATGGTGATTTCAATTTGGAACATCTAGAGCCTTTTGTTTAGAGGAGGCCCCATTCAAGGAGGGTTGTTTTGCAACTAGCAGCATCAGTGAGCTTTATAAATAAGGAATATGTTGTCTCCAGAACCCCTCAAAACTGAAAGATGCTGGGTTTTTATATTAATGCCTTGCTTAAATTTGAGGATGCTGAGAGGGTCAATAGTTGTTTCTTGATAGTAACAGAGAAGGGTCAGTTTGTGGTTTATCAAACAAATTTTAGGAATTTAACAAATATGAGAGAGCCTTGCAGTGGGGGGCAGGGCAATGGCCCATCCTCCTTTTGCCAGCTACACTGTATATACTGAGTATGTCAAATGAACCCTCCCCAGGGAGGGTATCAATGCAATGTCACATTCATGCTCCTGGAAAATGTGGACGTGGTTAAGATTTTGCCTGCAAATGTTGTCAAAAATGGCAAGGCAAGGTTGCTAAGGAACGTTATGGACAGCCTGGTAAATGTATATTGTGTCCCTTTGGAGGTGCAGGTGAAAGCAAACTGTGGCTTCAAAATTGTTGAAATAGACACTGAACAGCAAAATATTTACCAGTCAATGATTGGATGCAATCAGTATTTTCAATAATATTGGGTATTGGATATGGGGCCTTATTGGATGGGACTACAGCATTAAAGTTCCTTCTTCTGCCCCTGTAGCAGTTTGATATGGTTATGAATTCCAAAAAGAGATACTCGATTATGTTTGTAATCTGATCTGTATCTGGGCCTGATTGAGTTATGATTAGGGCTTTAATTGGGCCACATCATAGGGCATTGAGTTCCCACCCCTTATTCACAGATAACAGGCATGGCAAAGGACAGAATTGCGGGTTTTCTGATGTAGGAGTTTCAATGTTGGAGTTTGATGCTGACGACTTAAGCTGGAGTCCCAGGAAGTCAACACACAGAGGAAAGAGAAGCCAGCCCCAGGAAGAAAGGAAACTTGAATCCAGAGAAAAGCAAGCCCCAGGAATGTAGGAACCCAGGAAGCCTGAACCCTCACAGACGTCGGCAGCCATCTTGCTCCAAATAGAATTGGTGAGGGAACTTATGCTTTATGGCCTGGTATCTGTAAGCCCCTACCCCAAATAAATACCCTTTAGAAAAACCAACCAATTTCTGGTATTTTGCATCAGCACCCCTTTGGCTGACTAATACAGTACCCCTTTATCATTTTGTTGTATTAAAAAGTTTATTAGTAAAACTTGATTTCCAACTGGGTCAAAGTGGACTATTGTCTGAAAACATGGTGTGTGTGTCACTAGCTATAGCTTGGGGAGGGGGTTCTATTATGCTTTTATTCAGGAATCTTTCTCCACAGAGCCTCGAAACAGTATCATCAGGGTTATGGGCCTTTTCCATGACAATGGCTGCTTTACAGGGTCTAAAGAACCCAGGCTTATATGGGGTTTGATTTAACTGTCACTGTGCACGGGTATGCCACAGCAGTTTTCCCCTATAACCCTTAAGATCAGGATTTTTGTTGCCTAGGCAGCAGTGACACAATGGAAGAGTGCTGGGCCCACACCTCAGAGGCAGGTGATTGTAACCATTCTCAGGTATGGACATGTCATTGCTACTGCATGGGCTTCCCTGTCTCTTCTCTGCACAAATTATCTCAAAGTACTTTGGATTTCTAGTCACAATAATTGTTTACTTATGATACCTACCTTTTGCGTGGTTACAGGGCAAGGTCAGGAGGTGGCCCATCCTAGATAGCTTCGTCCTCTTCCTCCAGAGAATACCAATCAATCTTCTCAGGGTGGAGGTACACATCTAGTAAAGACATTGCTACAGCCCAAGTGGGGCCATCATGCAAAATTCCTAAGATTAGCCTTTTAGCATGTTCATGAGCAGAAGCACCAAGCAAGGCCCAGGCACACTGGCAAGAGGTTTTCTTGGGGAGAGAAGATGACTACAGGATGCTCCTTCCCTTTTTAATCATCATCATTCCATGAACCATGGGCCACCAGAGATGTGCACCTCAGTCCCTTGAGGAGTCAGGACAGCACAGGTGACAGAAGCAAAGGAAGCAGCAGCACAGATATGGGCAAGTACACTAACCTTGCCTGAATGACTATTAGGCAACTGGGGTGCCATGCTGAATTATCCTGGGTTGTGGTCTCCTTCCTTTCTGCAAACCTGAGAGGCAACCCTGGTCTGTCCCAGGAGTTGACCATCACTAACCATGTCCACATGACTGCCTGAAGCAATCACTGATGGTCACTAGGCTAGATGCACTGACCAGAGAGCTCTAATCCAACACTTGATCTGAGGCCCTCACCTGCTGACCAGCTGGGCTCTGTATGGCAGCTGCCTTTACATGTGGGGATCTCAGAGACCCCCTGCCGAGCGCAGGCTTCACTAAAGGCTTATCATGGTGGGGTAGAATCAAAGACTAGTTCTCATCTCAGGGAAAAGCACATTTTATGGTAACAAGAGATGAAGACACCCTGAAGAGAGAGAGTACAGTGCTGTGCAAGCCATCAGCAATTGGGGATTCCATCACAGAAAGCTGTAACACAGAACTAGTTAATTCGCCCAGAGCAGTTAAAGCTGACCAGGTAGGCTGTGACATGGTTGAATCATGCTGTTCACCACACCAACGGACTGCATCACTTCCTATTCACCCTGCTGGTGAGGAAGGGATTCCTGAAGGGTAACAGCAGATGTCGGAACACATGGTACACCAGACAGATGAGATCAGTAGTTTATTAGTCACCTGTATGAATAGTCTGGGGGAGGAGGACACCATATGCCAGGCTGGGCCACACAGGGGTTGCACTTGGGAGCAGAGTGCACTAGGGGCTGTAGGAAGCAGGCTTTGTAATATCAAGATGACTGAAGGGTGTGATAGGCTTGTTTGAATAATTCTGCGGGCACAGGGAGCAGCAATTCAAGAGTAAAAATGTTCTCCATACTAAGGAGGAGTGTTTGGCTAGGGACGTTTAACTGGAAGCAGAGTTGGGAGGGGAATGTGCTGTTAGGCCATTTGAAGCCCTCCTGGTTTCAGATGTCAAGGCAGGATACAAAATTAATTTAAGGCCTTCCACTGCTCCCTGTCCCACTGTTTTTTCACCTTTGTTGAATCCCAATCACTCCTTCTCCAGGTAATTCCAAGCAAAGGGCCAAGGCTGTTTCCTTTGCCTCTGAGGTTTCTCCCTGGCTCTCCCTGTTTCTCACTCACCCAAAAGTCAGCCGTCGAGTTTACAGAGAAGCTCTTTCCTGGAGTACCCTGCCCCCAACCTCCAACCCGTAAATCTCCATATTCTCTGGTTTTCTTGGCACATCTCAGAAATCAGCTTATTGGTTTGCTGACTAGTTTAGTACCACCCCCACTGACTGAAAGTTAAGTTCTTGGAAAGCAGAAACCTGCTTTGTTTTGTTTACCTGTACGAGCACAGTTAGTCAATAAATATTTGTTGAATTAATGAATGAATGAAAGCTCTGGGCTGAACACCTTATCTGTTCGAATCCCTGATTCTTTTAACATCTCAATCTCACTTTATAAAAGAGTGAACTGAAATTCTGAGATAAAACTGCCCTCTTTGCTTATTGTTCAAAGTGGGAATAGTGGAACAAAATGAAAGGGAAATTATGTCAACAGAAGACACAAGAAGACAGTTGCAGAGCTTGACTGTTTTATCCTCAGCATTAGCACACTTGCATTTTGAAGATTTTCAACCAGTGCCTAAAGGGATCATGAATAAATGAGCCCCAGTCCCAGTATTAGTAGACACCACTCTATTGTTCACTGTGGGTCCCTTGTTTTGATCGTTTTCCTCTAAACCACGCCAGCCACTCAGGAAATCCACTGCTACAGCTCTACTACCCACTGCTGCTGTTCTTCCCCACCACGTCAGCTGTGCCTTTTCCGAAGTTAGACCAAGGACGTAGAGTTAGTCAACTGCATGTCAGCCCGCTGCAGCGCTTGCAGCATCTCCTGCAACTTGGCGTGCACCCGAGCAAGTTCCACTCTGTTGAGGTTCCCCCACCTGTACTCATCCAAGTACACAACACATTCGGTAGGGACAGGGTACTGCACGCGCTTCAGCTCCATCAGTCTTGCTAAGCACTCGAGCACATCCATGATGCCTGACGTGGAGATGACGTTGTCATAGAAGACAAGGGAGCGGAGGCGGGAGCAGCTGCACAGGGCAGGCAGGAGGGCTTTGAGTTGGGATTCCTTCAACCTGCAACTTCTCAAGTTGAGGTGCTGTAGGGTACCTGACATCTCACCCAGCAGAACCTCTAGGGGCCCGGGAACGGTCTGGGAGAGGTTGTTGCTGCACAGGACTAACTCCTTCAGACGGGTGGCATGGACACTTTGGGACAAGTAAGTGATATCGTTCTCAGTAAGTCTACACCCATTGATCACCAGGGTCTCCAACGGTTTCTGTAGACCACTGCAGAGAGATAGGGACAGTTACTCTTTGGGAGGTGGGACTGATGCACTAGATACTTTTGGGAAAAGTTAGAGAATCTAACTGGGACAGCTGCACTGCTCCTACCTCAGTTCAGATACCATACTGCTCTTCTGTATGAAGAACACAGAGCCTGGAGTCAAACATTTTTCATTCCCAAAGGACCTCCCCTGTATTTCAGAGAATGGCATTGGACACACTGAACTCTTCGTTTCAGCTTCCCAATGAACCAAGTAAACACATAATCACTCATGCTTCTTAAGTTGCTGTGGGAATTAATGGGATTTAGCTATAGCTTTTTACTGGGTAGAAGGTTTGGGAAGCTGCTTCCCCATATTTCTACTCACCCAATTACCAGACCCCAGGGATGACTCCCTATTTGGAATATGCCACAGAAATCTGAGATACAAACAAGGGGAACAAGTTCAACAAGTTAATTGGGCTTAGATGCTGTAAAGGGCAATTATCTCACCTAAATATGACCCTGATAATTATCTCACCCTAAATACGATTCTTATTATATGGGCCTTCTCTATAGAGGCCCACACACGTTCCAGGGAAGTGAGACCCTGTCTGGATAATTTCAGGGTTTTATCTTCCATTCTTAACACTGTGCTCAGCATGTGCTAGGTGCTTGAATGAATGAGTGGATAAGATGCCAATTTCAGATATGTATCTTTCTCTTCTAGAACACTTACTCCAGGACCCCAGCCTTGGAGTCTGTGTTCAGGGGTCTTGGTCTTCGTACTTTCGGGAGACACTGAGAACACTCACCTAAGCATTTTATGTAGCTGGCCTGAGAGATAACCAAAGGTCAGGTAGAGTTTCTGGAGGTGACCCAGAGGACTCAGCAGGGAGAAAGAGTCAGCAGGGAAATCCCAGGGGATGTCACTCATGATGAGATTGCCCAGGTTGCTCATCTGCCCGACCTGGGTGAAGAACTGGATTATGTCTGACTCGAGGCAGAACCTACTCCTGTGATGAAGCCTCACTTCGCGAATGGATTCTAGCTCCAGCATTCCCAGGATCTCCACGACGCTGCGGAATGGCACTTGGTTAATGACCAGTGTCCGACAACAGAGGCGCAGGCAACCATGGCTCCTCTCTACCCTCTGCAGTATATAAGAGGGGAAACCAGATAGGTGGAAGAAACCAAACAAACCACCTAAGAAAAGGTCTGTGTGTATTTCCACAGGTTCTTGGGTATGCTGAGGTTGTTCTCTGGGATTGGGCATGAGCTGCTCTGCCTCTGGCTCTTCCAGGGTGTGAGTGATGACAAAGGGTGCAGGCGAGGTCTCAGAGCATTCCTCCCAATTGGAGTGCTCAAAGTCATGGGTAAAATCCAGCACCTTCAGCTTTGATCTCCTGTGGGGAACCAAATGGGAGACCCAAAGTTGTTGACTTTCAGAATTATTCAGCAGGCCTGGAATGAGACCAAAAGCAGCAGACCCTGGGAAGGGTCTCAGTTCCAGCCCTCAGTCATGCCCAAGCCCATTTGCTATCCTTCCTCTGTCCTCATTCCCCTTGATTCCTCCTCAAGTCCTGATGTCTTAGGTGGTCCTGGATATGGCCCCAATGCATGGAAACCTCACTCTTACCACCTCAGAGGTAAAATCAGTTCTGAACCACAGAGGATTCTTCTCCAAAGGTCCACGAGCAATGGCTTCAAGGTCTCCAATGAGTCATGTTATACCAGTAGCAGACTCTGGCACATTCTTTGGCCTGCATCTCACTCACTCTGCAACTCTCTGCACCCCTAAAGCATTCACATCTCTACAGTTACCTGGGGCAAACCTCGGAAGGAACAAATTCCAGCCCATCTAGCACAGCTTCCAACAGGTCTTGTGTTATCGACTGATCCTTTAATGATCCCAGATGGAGACAGGGGAAGGGCCAGGCCTGCACGAGTGCCTTCACAGTCTTTATGTGTCCCCCAGTGAAGGCTGCAGTGGAGAGTGTTGGGAAGAGAACCACAGGGAGCTCTTCCAGGGCACGCACAGCGGAGTCCTCATCACTCAGCAGGCTCTGCGCTGCAAGATCCAAGAGACTGAGAGGCTCTTGTTTGTTCATCTCCACTGACCTGGTACAAGGTAAGGTAAGAGGGAGTCCTGAGTGGACATTCACAGTGCTCAACCTCCTCTGTCAGCCAGGACAACCCGGGCCCCAGCCACCCCTCAAGCAGCCACTCAATACCTCTCCTTCCATTCTGCAAATGTCATCCATAAATCCCCAACTCTCTCTCTGCCTGGCTCTGATTCCAGGTGCTGAAATGATGATTAAGGTTTTATCTATGTTTCTCCTTGGGCTTCAGAGAGTAAAAATTGTTCCAAACTTAATTTCTTGACCTTTCCCAAAGATTCTCCTTATCACCTCCAAGGTGGTTCTGAGGAACACGTCTCAACTATCAACCTTTCATCCCTGTCCTAATGTTAAGAGTCCAAACCTGCCTGAGGTTTCCTTTGCCTTGTCTGGCAGAGTAAGACCCTTTGTACATGTTAGAACTCCCCTCCTTCCCACGCTGTGGGGTGCCACCCCTAGTACCACCAAGTTCCATCACATTCAGAGTAAGAACATGGTTTTCAATAAAATCAACAAGATACAAAAATCTGCTTAGGAAGCCAGCACAATTTTGACACAGAAAATCAGAAAAAGGTGACAAGAATAGAGAAAATTACAGCATGATTTCACATATAAGTACAGTGAACACACTATTACCAAGTGGATGCAAGCAATGACTTAGAAAAAGCAGGACAACAAGGGCTTCTTCCAGGAGGGAAAGGAAAGTGGCATATTAGTGGATGTATCAGTGAATCTTTGATTATACTTGGAGAACTGAACATGAATGTTTTTTGATGCCACCCGAAAAACCAAATGAAGGAAGCCCTATAACCAGAAAGTCAAAGAAAATGAAGACAAAAATAAAACAAAACGAAAAGAACAAAGTTGTGGAAACTTAAGCCCGCCAGTGAGTGACAAAGATGGTAAGTAAGTAATCCCAGAACCCACAGAGTTCTCAGGACCTCAGATTCAGCCCAGGTCAGGGACCAGAGTCTGGGGTCAGCGCTGAGCATTTGTGGAGACTCCACATATACCTCTATACCCCCAGCTGCAACCAACCCTTGGGCTCAGTGTGGGCCCAGGGCCTGGCCTAGTCTTCCTCCAACTCCCACCCTGACTCCTCTCCACTGCTCCCCCGAGCAGCCATCAGCCCTCCTCTCACAGCAGGCTGTATTTCCATGAGGACAGGGAGCCCTGGGCAGGTTGGTAAATGACCACTTTAACCATCAGAATGCTAGGATATGACGCAACTGAACATCCTCTATTGGAGTGTGTTCCACGTACGTGTGACTGAGAAGGGGGCCCCCGCTGAGAGAAGCTCAGGCCTGGTGTGTAGCCTATGGAGCAATCAGGGCAGGAGAGGGAAGCACCAGGCCCCTGTCACAATTCACCAATTGTTCTGAAGGCAGAGCTCCTCTGAAGCAGCTGGAGCCCCAGCTGTAGAGGTGGTGGTGACAAGTTTGAATCCACACCTCTGTGCTTCTTCTGGAGTGTCTGAAGGAGCACCTGGAGAATCTGAAGAACAGCCACATGTAACCACATGATATCTACTGAAAAAATGTGCAATGACAGTAGCTAACTCATTAGTGGCAGAATATGCCTGGGACCCTGAGGGCTGTTCTCTGCTCTTCTCCCTCCTTTGAGGGCAGGCATAGAACTTCAAATCCCTTTTGCTTAGCAAAAATCAAGCCAACTACCAAACTATTCATCAGTCACGTGTATTTTACCAATGTCTTCAGAGGTGACAGAAAAGTACAGCAGCAAATGCTGATCATACTCCCTCGATGAGACAATCTTACCTGCCCTCCTGCAGCCTCAAGGCTAGACAGGCGTCAGCTGCCTTCCCGGACAGTCTCTTTTTTGAAGGGGGATGTAGGAGATATGTCTCCATTACCATCACTTTTACCAGGTATAGTGCCTGAACCCCCTTCTTCATATGCGTTTGGTAAAGGGTTCCTTCAGGATCCCAGTGGGGAGAACTCAGAAGAGGAAGGTTACTAGCATGAATTATAGCCTCGGCCACAGCAGCTGGCGATAGTCATTGTCTCCCACTTTCATTATTCACTGCAGTTTCCTCTCATTATCAGCAACTGTCTCTGCTGTTCTTGATAGTATGAGCCAGATCTTCATCTCTGAGGGATCTGAACCCCTGGTTACCATGCCAATCTCAGAGAGTTGCAGTACTTATCCTTTTACTGTCACAACTAGGCAATGCAGTACCAAGAGGCAGCTAAAAGGATCAACTGAGAAACAGATACATCCTTCCCTACCCCCTAGAACTAACAGCAGCCCAATTTCCTTCTGAGTATCTCAGTCAATTACACCTGCCAAGAAGAGGACACATCTTCTTGCCAACTGATTGCTGGACAAAAAGAGGACAAAGTGTCCAGGTAATAGCCATAGCAATGGTTTGGTGCTAAGCCTCACCAACTTCAAGACTTACTGGGTTTGACACAACTCACCTTATGACAAGGCAGCTCCAGGTACAGTCACCAGTGTCCCATGGTCCTCTGCCAGGGCGTGGCAACAAGCAGGAGTAGTTTTAGGTAACTTAAAAACTCACCACTGCAGACTGCACAGCCTTGCTCTAGGGTCCTGTGTTGTGACTCTCCCACTGGGGCTTGCCACAAATTCTATATGGCATCTTCCCCTACCACTGATACATCCAATCTCCTAAACTGTGCTGTCTTAATGCCCATGCAGCAGCGTTGCTTTCACCACAGTGGATGTGCAGCAGAGAACTTTCCTTTGTATTGCAGTCAGAGGTTGCAGTCTTTTGTACCACCTGGCATAAATCCAGAGAAGTATTTCCAGATGTGGAAAACGCTGTCTTCAATATCCAAAGCATTACCAAGCATGGTGCTTTTTTCTTCATGGTGGGAGATGCAATAATTTGTCTTTGCCTTGAATGATCAATATAACCCAGCATGCCCTTGATCACTGGAGCACCCAAAATTGTACTGTACTGATGTGGGAGGCCCCTGAATCTTCAGATGGATTATCTCCTACTCTTTGCAGTGTGTTTCTTACCAAGGCCTCCAATGTGCTAGCCAGTTCTTACTAAATAACTCAATTAGCATGTTATCAAATTAGTGAATCAGGGAAGCAGACTTGGCCCAGTGGTTAAGGCATCCATCTACCACAAGGGAGGTCCGCGGTTCAAACCCCAGGCCTCCTTGACCCGTGTGGAGCTGGCCCATGCGCAGTGCTGATGCGCGCAAGGAGTGCCCTGCCACGCAGGGGTGTCCCCACGTAGGGGAGCCCCACACGCAAGGAGTGCGCCCCGTAAGGAGAGCCGCCCAGTGCAAAACAAAGTGCAGCCTGCCCAGGAATGGTGCCACCCACACAGAGAGCTGACACAGCGAGATGACGCAACAAAAAGAAACACAGATTCCTGTGCCGCTGACAACAACAGAAGCGGACAAAGAACGCGCAGCAAATAGACACAGAACAGACAACAGGGGCTGGGGGGGAAAGGGGAGAGAAAAAAAAAATTAGTGAATCAACAGGATGTTCTGTGGAGATGCTCAGATGGCAGATAGAGCTCTCTGGACTATGGCAGAGAGTATAAAAGGATAATCCTGGGACAAAACTGCAAACGTGTACCACTGTCTATTCCATATGAATGCAAACAGCATCTGAAAAAGATACAAAAAACACATTCGCCAATCAATATTTACATACTACAACTGAGGTTTCATTAATCATCTCTAGCAAAGACAAGGCAGGCTTCAATGGGGGCAACTATTTGGTTAAGTTTACAGAAGTTAAAGGCATCCTCCAGGATGAATTTGGTTTCTGCAGGGGTGTAGACTGGTGAGTTAAATGAAGACATGACAGGGACTCCCACCTGAGTCCACTGGATTCTTAAAGGGGCATGTATTTTGTCATCCCGCCTAAGGTGTGATGTTGTCTATACTATCTTGACCAGGGGTGGAGATGGTTACAGAGGCCTCCACTTGGCCTTCCCCACCACAACAGCCCTTACCTCATAGATGAAAGACCCAACGTGGGTGCTGTATCAACTTCCAAATATGTCTATTCCAATAATACATTTGCAAAGTGGATAATGACACAGTGTACCCATTGTGAGCTGAATCTTGGCCAGGATTCCATTTATTACCTGGCTCTCCATACACCCTCATTCTAACAAGAGGACCACAACGTTGTTTTGGGTCTCCAGATAACAAAGTCAACTCAGACCCTATGCCCACAATCCTCAAATTGCTTGTCTATGCCCCCTTCCCTAGTTTACAGGTACCCAAGTTACCAAGGCCATCCTTCAAGATGGCCATGATTCTTGTATCCTGGTATTCACATCCTTGTCTGGTCCCCTCCCATGCTGATTAAGGTAGTCCTGTGATAACCAACAGAAGACTACAGAAATGGTAGTGTGTGACTTCCAAGGCTAGGTCATAATAGACATTGTGACTTCTGCCCTGTTCTCTCTTGGTTCACTTGCTTTCAAGTCATGCAGCCATTCACACAGCCCTAAGAAGAGGTCTATGTGGTCTCTTGCCAACACCTTGCCAGAGATGTTAGTGAACTACCTTGGAAGTGGGAGAGTCCCGCCCCAGCTGATACCCTGACCGCCTCCCAACCCTGCAGTTAGCTTTCAATGGCCAGTTACCGCTCAGCCTTTCTTTATATTTTACTATAGTGTCAATCAGGATCAGCAATATCCATCCAATCCCTCATCTCTTATCACTATTTTCTAATTCTTTCCCAAACGCACTAGCTAGTGCAACCACTTCCACTGGTATACCACCCGATTCACCACCAGTTAACTTTGAACCGTCAGACCACCAGCTTGTCTCCACCTACCCACTATCAGCCATGAGGTGGGTCCTCAAAGCCAGCCTGGTGCTGAGCTGCGCCTGGAGGTAGAACTTGGCAATAGGGAAGTTCCCAAGAAAGCAGTTCATCCTTTTAGGCCTTGAATGATGGCAACATTACTTAGAGCAAATTATGTGCCTGTTCATGGGAGTCACCCAAGGAGGAAGTGGTCACAAGGAGCGGCGCTGGGGCCTCCCCTGCAGTCTTAGGTGAATACTAACGAACCCGGGCGGTTCCAGCAAGAAGAGAGCTATCTTGGACCTGGGGCTTCCGAAATCTACCCTCACCGGGATGCCTCCCAATTCTCCAACCGACTCGCCTGGCCTTAGATTGGGAACCTCTCTGGCTCCCTGGTAGACCAAAAGGTCAAAGCCTGTCCCACTCGGCTGGCTTCCCGGCAGTAGGCACTGCAGAGGGAGGGGCCCACATTTGGGGGCCTGGGAGCGTCGGCATCCTTTTGACGCCTCAGGCCTGGCCTCATCCTGGGCTCCCGTAACGCTGTTTGAAACCCCAAAGTCCACGGCGCAGCCGAGGGAAGAGACCCTGGAGAATCGGGCATGTCCCAGACAAAAAAGAGCCGACACAGAGCCTCACGAGGGCAAGATTCGAGGCAGAAATCTTCCAGGGTACGCACTCCAGAACGCCCTCAGTTTGCCTGAGACGCGGGACGGGACCACTTCCTTCGCGACGGGGTCACGTGGGCAGCGGGGGCGGGGCGGAGCCTGCGCACCTCGAGCCTCTCACCGCCTGCCCACGGTGGCCGCTCCCAGCTTCCCTCGCGCAAGGCCACGTGGGCAGGGGGGCGGGGCAGGCTCGCCTCACGCGCAAGGGTCAGATGGGGGGGGGGGGCCAGCATCCCGCGGAGGGGGTCACATGCACGATGGGCGGTGCTTGCTCCCAAGCTCTGTCACGTGATGGCTTGCGGGGGGGGGGGGGGGGGGGAGCCTGCTCGCCTCCTTCCTGTCACTCTACCTAAACCCTCAGCTTCAAGCTTCCCAGCATCCTCCTCGTCGGGGTGTGTGTGAGAGGGATAAGAAGGGGCAAGAAGGGCTTGTGGGTGGATATGAGGTCAGAGAAAGAGCCTCGGCCCCTAAGAAAAGGGCCTTCCCATGCTGCTCTCCTGGGCTTGGCCTTAGACTCAGGCGTGGAAGGCGGGGTCCTGGGATAGGGGGTTGCCGTAAGGATCACAGGGCCTGGAGATAGCCTTTCCATGGCTGGGCAATTCTGGGCTGACAGTGGCAGACCCTTTACTCACTGCCCAAAATAAAACCAAGAAGGGCTTCCATTGACCTTGCTGGGGCCAGGTACCCCCAGGGGACCACACAGTGTGGGCCTGGACACAGGGACCATGATGGGGCTGGCCTGGGTCATGTGCCCAACATCACTCAAGGCCTCCCTGAACTTCTGGTTCCTACTATCACTGAGCCCTTCCATGTCAAATCAGCCTCTTCCTTTCACTTCCCACCCCATCCTCCCTGCCTCAGTCTCCCTGCATTTCCCTTGTATAGACACCCCAGGTGACAATCCTCCCAATTCCGTGAATAACTCCGAAGACTGTGGAGTCCTTATGGTGACCCCAATAATGGATCCAAAGCCTCAGGACCATCTCAGCATTGACCTTGGGCTTCCTTTGAGGAGCGTTGGGCCACCTTCCCTGCCCCAGGCCAAGCTCATCCTCCACTGACCTTCACTGGCTCCACCAGGCCCTATTTCCATCTTACTGGAAGGAGAGAGTTCTGGGCAGGGAGGATCTGCAGATCATCGATAAGGCATCCAAGGTGCCATAGTAAGGTTCTGTGGTTTCCATGCCCCAAGATGGAAGCAGGGAACAGGCCAAATCCCTATGAGGCTTTGGGGGTCTCCTCGTACCCACACCCTCCCCCGTAAGGACCACCGTAATCAGCAGTCTCTTGGGAGCAGGTCCAGAGCTTATGTCTTAGAGGGTGCTGGACAGCAAAATCCAGCACTGTGAGTTGGGCTTTCCCTGGTCCATCTTCACAAATCTTCTTCAGGGTCAGGGACATTTAGAAGTTCTGATAAGTTATATCCAAGGTCACTTGTTGGAGTCACCACTCTAGATGCCATTAAGAACATTCGTGATTAACGGGATGAGGTCAAAATATCAGTTAACAGTTTTGAGGAAGTTAATTCCAACCTTCATGTATGATGTTGAAGCAGTCAAGACTTCAGTGGAGGAAGTAGCTGCAGATATGGTGGAAATAGCAATAGAACTGAAATCAGAAGTGGAGCCTAAAGATGTGACTGAACTGTTGCCATTTCATGATAAAACTTGTGCAACTTGAGTAACTTCTAGTGGATGAGCAAAGAAAGTATTTTCTTGAGATGGATTCTACTCCAGATGAAGATGCTATGAAAATTGTTGAAATGACAGCAAAGGGTTAGGATATTACATAAACATAGGTGGTAAAGCAGTGGCAGGGATTGAAAGTACAGATAAACTCCAGTTTTGAAAGACATTATACTATGGGTCAAATGCTTTTGTCGTCTTATTTTAAGAAATTGCCCATCCCACCTTTAGCAACCACTACCCTGAAACAGGATTTCCCCCTGGGCTGTGAGCTATTTGGGTCCCCTTATCAGTGTGTATGACCCAAAGGACCCTTCGCACAGAAATCAGAAGCTGGCAGGCAGTCTGCTAGCCCCTTGGGGAGACTTGAGTTTTAGCCAGGAGACGCTCCACCCTCTGTTCTGGAAACCATTGCTGGTTGGATCACCTCATACAGCCCCTCTAGAATTAAATAGGTGTTCTCATCTCCGTGGCTAGTTCCTATACCCCCCAGGAGTCAAAACAGGATCACAAAGGACCCAACTCCTGAAGTGACCCCTTGCTTTGGAGGCCCCACATCACTCCTGGTTACTCATCAAGCAGGCTTCAGAGTGGGCAAGAAAGGGGTATTTCAGTGTTCTTGGCGGCTCAAGCAAATACCATGCAATGGGTTGGCTTAAACAATGAGATTTGATAGGCTCACGGTTTGAGGCTAGGAGAATTCCAAAATCAAGCTGTCATCAAGGCCATGCTTACTCCCTGAAGACTGGAGTTCTGGGGCTGGCTGCCAGTGATCCTTGGTCCTGGGCTTCTCTGTCACACACACAAGAGTGCCCATGGCAGCCTCTCCCGGCCTCTCCCTTCTTTTCTGGGTTCATTGACCTTTGGTTTCTTGTTTCCCTTGGCTTTCTCTCTGAGTGTGTCTGAATTTCATTCTGCTTATTAAGGGCTTCAGTAATAAGATCCATCCTGATTAAGCTGGGTCACACCGAACTAAAGTCACCTCATGGAAAGGTCCGACTTACAATGGGTTCACACCCACAGGAATGGACGAAGTTCAAGAACATGCAGGCGGTGGACTTGGCCCAGTGGTTAGGACGTCCGTCTACCACATGGGAGGTCCGCGGTTCAAACCCCGGGCCTCCTTGACCCGTGTGGAGCTGGCCCATGCGCAGTGCTGATGCACGCAAGGAGTGCCGTGCCACGCAGGGGTGTCCCCCGCGTAGGGGAGCCCCACGCGCAAGGAGTGCGCCCTGTAAGGAGAGCCGCCCAGTGCAAAAGAAAGTACAGCTTGTCCAGGAATGGTGCCGCACACACGGAGAGACGCAGCTAAAAGAAACACAGATACCCGTGCCGCTGACAACAACAGAAGCAGACAAAGAAGACGCAGCAAATAAACACAGAGAACAGACAACCGGGGTAAGTGGGGAGGAGAGAGAAATAAATAAATAAATAAATCTTTAAAAAAAAAAAAAAAAAGAACATGCTTTTTCTGGGGTACATAGCTCCACAGGAGGTAATGCTGGAATTTTTGTCTGAGCACCCCACTGGCCCCCAGTTGCACGGCCACACAGCTTCATGAACAGCACCCAGTAGAAAGCAGACTCTGGGCCTCCTAGAAGCTTCCAGATCAAACCCAGGCAAGGCAGGGTGACTTCTGCAGGCTCCTGACAGGACCCCAAAGAGAAGAGGCTGCTCTGCTTCTGCCCACCTACTGGGCCCCAGATAGGCCTCCAGACTCCCTGGTATGTCCTTGGAAGATCCCCCTCATCCCCCCACCCCTACCCCCCGGCACTCCTGGCTTCTTTCTAGGAGGGAAAGGAGCTGGAGTGGAAGGGTGTGTAAAAAAGGAGCAAGGAAGGGGACAGAAAATCTACGCAACTGGGTCCACATATGCCACTGCACAAAGCAGCTGTTTGCATCTCCCTGTCGTCCTGTCCTCACCTCTGGGTCCACCAGACATGTTAATTTGGACAAGGAAATTCAGTCTGTGGGGTTCAGCTTCCTGTGTGGGGGAGGAGGGGAAGGTGGGGTGACACCCCTTGGGGACCCAAGTCCCCAGCCTCCCCCTACCCCATCCTCATGCGTTCTGGCTGAGAGCTCCTGGCAGGTGCTTCCCCCCCTGTGCTTCCACGAGGCCGGGGCAGTGCCGCACCCGACCTGGTACCCAGACCATGCTGCAAAGCCCAGAAAGGGGGGAGGGCGTGGCCAGCAGCAGGCGGGCGGCGAGGTGGGAGGGTCACCCATTGGAGGGGGAGGAGGATGCCCAGCCAGCCCCGCGAGGATCCTAGAAGTGGGGGGCCACAGAGACAGAATCCTGCATCCGAGCATCATGTCTTGGACCCCTGTCCTGCTCCTGCTCCTCACCCACTGCCCAGGTGAGAGACCCCCACTCCCATCCCCCACCCCCATACCCGAGCTTGCAGTCCCCTGCGCCTCCCCGATTCTGCCCTGCCCGGGGGTACCACAGCCTCTGTGTTCCCAGGGGTTGCCCCCCAGCCGGTGCTGAATCAGCTGCCGTCGGCGTCCGCGCCCCTGGGAACCACGGTCAGCCTGGCCTGCACGTTGAGCCGCGACTACAGCATCGGCCTTCATAACATCTACTGGTATCAGCAGAGGCCGGGCCACCCTCCGAGGTTCCTGCTGAGATACTTCTCACACTCAGACAAGAGCCAGGGCCCCAATGTCCCCCCCGCGCTTCTCGGCATCCAAGGATATGGCCAGCAACACCGGATATTTGAGCATCTCCGGGCTGCAGCCAGAGGACGAGGCCATGTACTACTGCGCCGTGGGGAGCAGCGACAGGGAGAAGGGGTGGGAGGTAGGGAAGAGGCCAGCTTTTCCGGGGACGCAGGCACCCCGGGACACGGGCACCTTGGACTGAAGACACCGAGGCAGGCTGGGAGCCTGGGGCTTTGTCGAGCTGCTGGAGCAGCTTCTCCAGCAGCCTGGCCGTGGGTCCTGTGTGGGGGACTGGGTTCGAGGATTAAAGCTGCTCTTGTTTTAAGAAACTCATTTTGCTGAGTTTGGTCTGACCAGCGCCGCTCATCTTGAGGGGGGGGGGCGGGGGATGCCCCAGGCGTTAGGTGAAAAGGTGAGAATGGGTGGGATGCACCCAAGAACCAGCCTGGGGCGAAGGTCCCAGGAGATCCGGCCCGCGTCCTACTTGGCTGGAACTCCCATGGGGAGAGCTCAGTGCTCTTGTCCGTCACAGGGAGTGAGGGGCTGACAAAAGCAGCCGGAGTTGAGGACAGGACCCTCCTTTGCCATCTGATGATGTCCGGGAGTTACAGGGCCAACAATTTTAGGAAATGCCTTTCTTGGGCTTCAGGAGAGGGGAACGGGTGCCAAGTTCTAGGGTCTGACAATTCACTGCTGGGGGAGGGGGCTGGCCTGTGCCTGGTAGGCGGTGGATCTGCATCCCTGGCCATACTTCCCACCAGTAGCTGCCCCCTTCCAATTATGATAACTAAAAATGTCTCCAGACTTGGCCACATGTCCCCCTGGGGGCAAAATCTGGTTGAAAACCACTGGCCTGGGTGAGAGAAATGCCTTAGCTCTCCAGTGCAGAGAAGCAACAGGGGACGTGGAAAGAGTAAATATTTCAGGCTTTGGAGACCAGAGGGTCTCGGTCAGGGCTCCTCATCTCTGCACTGCAGCGCGAAAGCAGCCCTAGGCTGACTTCCCACTAGGCTTTATTCACAAAAACAGACCTCAGCTGAGTGTGGCCCTGGGCTGTAATTTAGTGACTCCTGTTCTAGAAAACACTCCAGTGCCAACCTTCAACCAAGCCATGCTTGGTGCCCCTTTGTCCTCAAGGTCGCCCTCTTACCTCTCCCTGCCTGACAACCCAGGGATGCTAAGCTTCTGGACTCCCAAAAAGATCTGGAGGCTTGGGCTTTTTCAGGTGGGTTCCTGGAGCCATGGCCCACAGTGAGGAGCCCCTAACTCCTGGGGGGTGAGTCAGTACATGGGCTAACTACGCTGCACTTTCACACGACACGCCTTACACCTGGAGGCACCAGGCAAATCAGTCCCCATGTCACCCCCCCGAACTCCCGTTTACTACAGCTAAAAAGACCCCAGGGGTCTCCCGAGGAACACTGGCACATGTCAAAACTGGCCCTTCCGTGGAATGCCAGTGAGTCTCTCTTTTGTGATATCTTAGTCCCGGCTCCTTCCATGATCCGGGTACCCTCTGGGCTTCCACTTCCTCAAACACATGACTTCTTCCTGCATCGGGCCTTTGTCCCTGGGAAGGGAGACCAGGCCCACTCTGCTAATGGCCAGCTGGTGGCCTGCTCATCTGCTGCTGCTCCATTGCGCTCATGATTTGGATCCCAGGCCATGGCGTGGGATCTGGAGAGAGCGGTATCAGAATGGGTTCTGCTATCAGCCTATTGGTCCTGTCCCACTGCAAGGCGAGACCTTGGAGTCAGTCCTTGAGCCAGGTGGAGTGTGAGCCTTAGCTCCTGTAGGCCTTGGAAGAGTCATTTGAATTCCAGACCAACAAGTTCCGATGAATATAAAGGAAGCGATAACAGCATTGATTAAGCTATATAAAGTGCTTAGCCCTGCTTTAACTGTGGTGGGCACTCAAGATAGCAGCATGTCATTATTTCCTGCAGTCAGCAGGCCTGGCCCTCCCCCTTGTGTTCCTTTAGTCCAAGTTTGAGTCGTTTTTCTCCTTCTTGATTATTATCTGGCCTCCTATCTGGTCCCCTGGTGCAGGCAGCATTTTCGTTACTCCGGGAGCCAGCTGTGCCTGCACTCCGGCTCTCTGAATCTTGATGGTGTCCCATGCCTCATCTGTAATTTCCAGTTCTATAATAGCCACATTTTTTAAAGAAAGAGAAAGAAACAGGAGAAATGATTTTTTTTCCTTTTTTTAAAGCATGGTAAGATACATAATAAAAAATGTGCCATTTTAACCATTTTTTAAGTGTACAATTAGGTGGCATTAATTACTTTTACAATGTGTGTCACCATCACCACCTGCCATGACTAAACCTTCACCCAAAACAGACAGTCTTTCTTTACCCATTACGCAAAAACTCCCCATTCCCACCCCCAGCCCGTGGTAACTTCTAATGTACTTTCTGTCTTTATGAATTTGCCTATACTAGGTGGTTCATGTAAGTAGAATCACACAATATTTGTCCTTTTGTGTCTGACTTATTTTATTCAACATGATGCCTGCAAGGTTCATCTCTGTTGTGTAGCAGATATGAGAACCCCATTACTTTTTTTTTTTTTGCTGCAGGTGAAATGATTTTTAATAATCTATTTATTTAATCCACTATATACAAAATAGTCTCATCCCAGCATGTAATCAATATAAACCTTGGTTATGGAACGGTCTAAACTCTTTCCTTCAGACCAAGTCTGCGGGGTCCATTACTTTTTTTTTTTAACATTACCTGTTTCACATCGCGGCTCATCTCAACTTGGACCAGCCACGTTTCAAGTGCTCAACAGCCCCCGCAGCTTGTGATAAAATTCAGGCCTTATCGTGACGCAGCCCTTGAAGGCTGGCCCAGACTCTGCCTTGAGCCCCACTTCCTGTGGCAGCCTCGCCCGCCCCTGCCCCAGCTGGGTGTTTCTGCCATATTAGGCCAACTGCGGTTGCTCCAACATCTGATTCTTTTGCTTGCCCCCCACCCTTTGCCCGCAACGGTTACCCTCCAGGAGGACTTCCTGTCCCCCTGCATGTCCCCAGCCTGGCTGGAACCGACACAGGGGTCCTCAAGGACCTCGAGTCTCATTCCTTTGGCAAGATTTCCCCAAGCAGCAAATGCAGTTATTAACGTCCTCCCACGTGCAGACGGCTTG